>NC_137877.1:12161583-12256583 GCF_963924005.1 Protomyctophum bolini | reverse complement strand
GCTAACACCAAAATGTGTTCCCGTTCAGAATGGGTTAATATCCGTTGGGGGGGCACTGGTAGTAACGTACAGTAACAGTAACGGTACACGCTGTTTTCACACGGTTCAGAGTGGAGCGAAATCTGATTGTTACACGGTAAAAACCTTGAGTGTTAATTGAATTCCAAGGGTTTTGTACACACGGAGTGGATGATTTAAACACTCTGTACTGAGCCTGTCCATTGCGTTAGGGCCGATTCATACTATTTTAGAGCCGAATAAAAGTCGATTCGGCTCTGTAGAGCCTACAATTTGACATAATTTGAGGCTCGGGGGGCGGGCGCGTACCGTCCTAAAGTCGGCTCTTCGGTGCAACTGAAAATTTCTGACGAGCCGAAATCATTTCGGCACTACAGCGCCGAAACAGCGGTAAAATAGGAGTATGAATCGGCCCTTAGATTGAATGAAGTGTGGTCAAATCATGAATAATACATTTTTTTAAAGTACAACAAAAAAAGTCTGTTTCTCTACTTGTACCGTCAATGAGATTTGTGTTCAGTGCAGTTTTAACTTTCAACGGCAGATAAAAAACAAACAACAAAAAGGAAAATAAAAAAAATAAAAACATTGAAAATAATAAAAATCTGACTTCTACTGACAGGGTGTTTTGTTAGTATGTTTTTTTTGTGTTTTTTATATTGACTGTACAGTTCAAACCCTGGGAGTAAAGGAAAATAAAATCAATCTTAGGCTATTTTTCTCTGTATATGTTGTACCTGTCAATATCGGTACTGTATATCTGGTTAATTCTGGCTCTGTCTAAAACCTTCAAGCTTTTGCTCCGTCGCATATTGTGCCACATGGCGAAAATAGCCAATCTACTAAAGCTCACCATGTGTCGCGGAATGTGACGCATATGGTGAGCTCGGGTTGGCAAAGTATGAATGGGGTTTAAAGTCACTGGACTCACTCTGTAGTTCTTCACACTGTAGTAATTATCCTGAATGGTTTTTTCAGCAACGGCAGCAAAGTTTGTCTTGTTTCAATGGATTCTACCAACCTTTCATTCTTATGGATATTAAACTAGTGTAATAGAAATTACTGGACAAAATAACAAAGAAAATGAACTGATGCAATGTCTTAAAATTTAAATAAACATTGATTGATGTACACCGAGTCTTCTGTGTCATTGGGGTCATTGTTTCCATTTCAGATTGGGCAAGTTGTCACCATTAGCTGCCAGTTATGTAGTTTTTCATGGTTTATTATTCATTTTTTTATTGTCAAAAACCATGAAAAACAACATAGTAAGTCGTTTTGCATGCTATTTATCGTCAAAAACCCTGATAAACGACGATTTGTTTATTGTCGAAAAACAGGATAAACATGTTTTCTGATGATAAAACCCTTTACCCTAACCATAACCGCAAGCATGACGCAACATGCATGTCGAGTGTCATTATCCTCCCCAGTTTCCCCGGCCGCTACCGCCCCTTCTCCCAGCTGTTACCGGCAGTTTACCGGCAGTTTACCGGCAGTTGCGGCGGCGTGGAAGTCCGCCCAAGGCGCAGATTGAGGGATTACATCGACTCACTGGCCTTACAACGTCTCGGGATCCCCCAGGAGGAAGTCACTGATGTTGCTCTGGAGAGGGAAGTCTGGAGCTCTCTGGTGGAGCTGTTGTCCCCGCGACCCGACTACGGATAAGCGGCTGAAGATGGATGGATGGATGGTGAGTCATGAAAAAACAGATACTATAGTAGCCTATGTTGTTTTTCATGATTTTCATATTTTTTTTATCGTCAAACCTTGAGAAACAACATACTACTATAGTATGACATTTTTCAGGATTTTCATGATTTATTTTTATCATCAAAAACCATGAAAAACGAATACTACTATAGTAGGATATTTCGTTGTTCATTGTCTTCAAAGACATACTATAAAAATTTCAATAGTATTGGAATATCAATCATACATGCACAGTTCACAGTGCACACAACACTGATTTATTCACATTTAGTCACTCAGTCAGAAGCTCTTCTTTCTTTTTTAAATGAGTGCTCAATAAGTCATTCATAGACATGCTCTTTCTCTGCTGGATGAAGAAGTCCACAATGATCAAGGTCTTCTCGAGAATACCGGAGAACTCGCCGGTTTACAAACTCGCCACAGCGAAAAGTGGCGGAGAAACAAGTTCCAATGGCTTCATCGTTATGCTAACATGCTGAATGCATCAGTGTAGTCAAACCAAAGTGATTGGAAATTAGTCCAATGAAATTGTCCGCTATTTAATGATGAAAAGGTTGAGTATGTGAATACCAATGATATTTCAGGATATAGTTTACTAATTAATTACATTGTTTCGGTTACAATTTACAATTTTACAATTTAGGCATTTAGCAGACGCTCTTAATCCAGAGCGACTTACATTAAGCAAGAACAAAAAGCATGGGAATACATCACATAAAGACATTTATCATGAAACATGCGTAGCTAAGAAAGTAACAGTGGAATATCTATAATGAAACTATACATATAAGCTATACATCTATACTACTATGCTATACATATGTACTATGACGTGCTATGACTACATACAATGCACTTATGCTGTCTACATAACATGCTACAAGTCTGTATCAAATGCTATCTAAGTCTACAGAATTGCTATCTAAGGGGGTGGGGTAAGTGCTATGGGCCATGATGGAGTCTGAAAAGGTGGGTTTTCAGACTACGGCGGAAGATTGGGAGTGATGCTGCAGTTCTGACTGCAATGGGAAGTGCATTCCACAGTTTTGGAGCCAGAAGGGAGAAGAGTTTGGGACGTGTGGAGCGTTGTCCCGGCGTTTTTAGTGAGGGTACTTCCAGCTTCCCTGCGTTGGCTGATCTAAGTGAGCGGGAGGGTTTGTAGGGTTCGATCATACTTGCAAGATATGGGGGAGCCATACCTTACGGATGTCCTGACTTTTTTTTGTTTCCGATCCGATCCCGATACCTCAATTTCTGTGATAGCCGATACCAATAGTGATCTTGTGTTGTGTTTATAGCAGACTCACTAACTCCAACTCCAAAGCAAACTCCATGTCCCAACATTTTATTTACCTGCCATAGTGTCAACCCCTTACCCCTGTGACGAATCGGTGGTTAGACTGGCATATTCACCGATACCGACATGACCCGATATGACAAATAAGGGCCGATCCGATACTTTTCCAGATACCGATACAGTATCGGGACATCTCTAGTTTCAGTACTTTGGTGTTTAAACTTTGTGAGTCGGAAAAACCAGCGAGTTCTCCGGTTGCTGTTCTAGATGTGCGCTTACATTTTTGAAAGTGCTTGTAGCATATACAGCTCCAGAATGCTGTCCCCAATTAAACGTGTCGATATGCCACAGACCGCTGAAGACTCGGCACACGTTGGCATATTTTGTTTTCCGTCCTAAGTATGAGGTGATAAGTAATGCGCTTTAGCTGCATGCAGATGCATGAGCAGACCAGTTGGTGGGAGTCCAGAGCAGTGGTTGACACAGGTTTTTTCTCCGAAGACCCAAGAGATGCATATGGTGTCTCCAAGTACCCAAACGTATTTATTGGAGCGCGGGTATTGTGCCCCCCGACTGACACTGACTGACAGGTCATGTCACCAAACTCCGTTACATGCCGGGCGGTTGGAGAGGAGAGAGTGAAGGGGAGCAGCATGGAGGTCAGTCCTCCAGCGCTGAAGGAGGTTCACGCCTTAGATTCCACGGCTCACGGCTTAGAGGCAGCATGAGTCCAACAACATGGCGGAAACAGAGGAGAAAAAGAAGGAGGCATATAAGCTTCAAACATGTCTTCGTTCTAAAAAAATTAACGTATGTTGATATGTCAGACAGTGGTTCTGAAACTTTTTCACGTGTTGGCTCCTCAAAAGGATATGTACTTGGCCGCGGAATAAAAATATATAAAATATTCAAAATATTCTGTACCAGGGACCACCAGAAGCAAAGCTAATAATAATAATAATAATAAGTCACTTGCACCGGGGGAGAACTCAGAGGCCCCTATTGCTGCTTTAGCATCCGTTGGACTGCCAGTCTCTAAAGATAAAATTGGGGATCTATCAGCTATCGAGGGGCCAGCAACTCAACCGCAGCAAATACCAGAATTGCCAGCTACTGAAATCAATGGGAATTTACGTGCATACAACAGCAGATGGAATCAGCTTTTTCAACTAAAAGCCCAGACGTCTCTGCCTTTGGACGTGTACGTGTGTATACCCTTTTTTTATCTAGTGTTTAGCTTATTTTTTTCTTTTCTCATGTAAGCCTACATTATATCTCGCACAGTGACATGCTTTTGCTTCAAGAAAGTACAAAATAAAATCTAAGCTAAGACATAAATATGTATAGGTCGCCTACATATTTAGCTATTTTCTGGTTATTTGTGTTTTTTCCGGGGGTCCCCACCTGCTGCAGCACGTTGACCCACTGGGATCCAGAGTAGATGTACAGAGTCTTGGTGTCTTTCCTCAACACCATGACGTTCTCCTTCCTCATGGCTCTCATCTGACGCTCCGTCTGAGCCGCGTAGATCTGCACAAAACAGCAAAGTATTAACACAATCAGTGTTGTCTGCTAATTCCCCACACACTGTCATTTCTCGACCATTTCGGATGCGGGGCGGCTCGCCGGAAACCGGTCCGGCACCCTGGGCACGTTCATGTGGGTATGGAAGTTCCGGGGACCCACCAGGGTCCACCACACACAGTTGCATGGGTGTGATTTTATTATTATATGGTAGGAAGTGTTGTAACTCACAGATGAAACCCTGTTCTTGTTCCTGTCTTTCTCAGAGACGTCAGTTCGAATCTCTGAACAGCTGCACGGTGCAGGAGCCCCGGGTGACCCCGTGTCCCCTCTGAGGCCTGGCAGGATGTACACTACACACACACGCACACACACGCACGTGGGCACGCATGCAAGGTTCGTAATTACTATGCTTTTGCCAATTTGAACCCTAGCCCTAAAAGAAAACAGCCGATCTACAGTGGCGTGCACAGATAGACACTAGGGGGTGCTAGAACACCACCTGCCCTTGCCCTTTGGACAGCAATGTGGCCTTTTTTTGTACAGACTTTTTTTAATCAATTCTTGATAAAAAAAAAGTTTCTAATATATTATTTAAGCCCCAAAGTCTATAAATCTCACACTATTAAGGCAACCGGCCGGTTCCACGTGCTGCACAAGGTGCCCTTTTTTCACTTGAGCACCTGCCCCTCTAAATGTCTGCACGCCACTGCCGATCTATGAGCTCACGATGTGAAGCAGTTGCGACGCGTTTGCTATTCCGTCGGTTTGTTTGGTTTGTGACCCACCTTGTCCAGGTAAACCAGGCTCTCCCGTCGGTCCCTGCATCCCCACATGTCCTGCGTAGCCTGGACTCCCAGGAGGCCCCTGGGAGCCCCGAGACCCCCCAGATCCTCTGTGTCCTAGGCCTCCCCTGGGTCCTGCCTTCCCCCTCACCCCTGCATAACCTCTCTGACCTGTGTCCCCCTGGTGGTGAAATGTTAACACAACACATACAGTATATACAACTAATACACAATAACAACAATAACACAACACATACAACTAATACACAATAACCACACAGGGGAAAGTCCTTTCCAGACCCGGAAAATAATTCCTGTTCATTTTCCTCATAGACTTTTCAAAAAGTATTTATTTAAAGACGTTTACGCCGCGGACAAAGCCAACTGGAGTTGTGACAAATCACATGAACAAATAAACACAATGTTTTGGGCCAATCAAATTATTTATGAGAAGAAAAACAAAAAAAGTTGTTGTAATTTGCCTTTTTTCTTTCTAATTATTTGTTTGGCCCAAAACATTGTGTTTATTGTCATGATTTCCAGTTGGCTTTGTCCGCAGCGTAAACGTCTTTAAATAAATACATTTTGAAAAGTCTACGAGGAAAATGAACGGGGAATTATTTTCCGGGTCTGGAAAGGGGGCGGGACTACGACGCTCTATAGGGTATGTCTCTAGGGTTTCTACTGTAGTTTATGTAAATACATACCGTCGGCCTATTACCACACAGTGAACGCACAATAGAACCCGATCAATGTTGTGAGCTCTCTATAGTCTCTGACAGTTTTATGTTTTTCGTTTTCAAACGTGAAAAAAGTGAACACAATAACACACTAAACACTAGACTGACTGACCTTCTGACCCGGGACTCCAGGGACCCCATGGTAACCCTGCGGGAAAATACAAGTTGATTGGCTGAACGGGGTGTCACATGACACAAGCAGTGGCCAATGAGAGAGAGAGAGAGAGAGAGAAGCCAAATTCCAGTGGCCGAAAATCTGGGCCACTCGCTCACTCACACTCGGTCACTCCAGCATGGCAAAATTATGGTGAAATTGGTGACCTGCTGAAATATGTTACCATCTTGTGGTCTTTATATGTGGCCTGAATCCCGCTAGGTTGAACTCTGCTAATGAACAAACTGCAACGATTAACATTCAGACACTAACATTATGTGATCGTCTACACACGATTGTCACACATTTCAGCAGGTCACCAATTTCACCATAACACCACCATACTGGAGTGATCGAGTGTGAGTGAGCGAGTGGTTGAGATTTGGGGTTTTGGAATTTGGCGAGAGAGAGAGAGAAAGGGTGAGAGACCTCCATACTGTACCTGCGCTCCCTTTGCACCTGTGTATCCCTTCCATCCCTGCTCCCCCTGTTGGTGATACGTCGTCATGACATTAGCATCAGCTGTACCACCTGTGGTGCCGGCGGTACAGCTGATGTGCTGAGTGTCATGTGTGCCGCGCACTCACCTTAGATCCCCTGTATCCTGTATTACCCTGTAATAACACACGTACGCGCGCACACACACACACACACACACACACACACACACACACACACACACACACACACACACACACACACACACACAATATTAAAAAACAATATGTTACAAAATTACACAGTATGGCACACAATGTCATGCTATAGTATTAATTGTAGTGATTCTGCTGTTCACCTTCTCTCGTCCAGGACTTCCTATGTCTCCATACAGTCCTCTCCAGCCGCGTTCACCTTTCTCCCCCTGATTCAACAAAAACTACATAAATACTCAATAAACTCCCCATTTGCCTCATCATAATACCTCACAAAAACCACCAACTGAGCATTATCATGGTGTCAGTGGACTCATCCACTGCTAGGAAAATACACTCCATTTTGTATTCCCTCACAAGCCAGTAATTCAGTAGCCTACGTCTGGTTGCTGTGGAATCTGACAGTGGGATTTCTAAACATGTCCATCACTTCAGTCAAACATTATTTTATTATTTCTGCATCAGAGAATGGCTTCTTACTGTGCTTACACATAACCCACGCCACTTTGAGTGAACACTCTGTTGCTTTTTGTTCTTGTGTTATGATTATGAACGCATATTTGTCAGTCCCTTCATTGAACCACCAACGTTCACTGTCTTACTAGCAAATTAAGATTGAGAGCTCATGCATTTAGACATAAATATAAATGTCCTCTCAAAATGCCATTATTTTAAAGGCAGAGTATCACGCTGGCATCTACTTTGTCTCAGTTTAATTGTGACTAAGTTGTGGAAATACTTATCTAATGCAGCTCTATACAGCCTTTTCAGTGATTTGTGAAGGAGTTGTTGGCTAGTGGCCAGTACTCAGAGAAAACCCTCCCACCGCGTCGGGGTGCTGATACAATTGTTTGTCAGTCCTGTGTACGGTTAATTGTTGGTAGTATTTGTCAGACTGGGTCTCTGACTTGGCACTCTGACCCTTTCCCCAACAAACCGCTACAGCACATGTAGCCTTAGCCCAACATTTAGACTCTCGTAGCATTTTATTCCCCCATTCTGACGTCATCGTAGAGAGTGATGCGGCGTCAGAATCGGAAAGAGTCTAAATCTTGGGCCAATGTAGCCTACTAGACTAAAACTATTAAAGCTATTGTAAGTGGTATGTTTTGGTGAAATACAGTATACAGGGTTTGGGTATGGTTTGGTGAAAACAAAGTGTTTTTTTTTTTTTTAAGTAAAATGATATGATATATATATATATATATATATATATATATATATATATATATATATATATACATATATATATATATATATACTTGAACACTTTAAAAGATCTGGAGGCACCCCTAGCTGGTACTGAACAATCACTATAGCAATGACATTATATCACAATATATATAGTGTATAGTGTTCAAGTTCAAAGAAACAAACACTGCAAATGCAGTGAACCAACTTTAATAGGGAAACGGCAATTAACGTTTCTGCCTATGCGGCCTTCATCAGGCTATCTTTATGAAGGCCGCATAGGCCGAAACGTTGCTGTTTCACTATTAAAAGTTGGTTCACTGCATTTGAAGACAGTGTGCGGGTGTTTGTTCCTTTTTCATTGTCGTACCGTACCCTCTCCTAAGCACCTGTCGCCTGTAGGTGTGCAAAAGCTTTGCTTTCTAAAGTGTTCAAGTTCAAAATGTGTCTTCCAATGTCACTTGTTTATATCCTGCATCTCCTGTACGAGTGCTCTCTCCTGATTGGATGAAGACAGTTTACCTGCTGTCCAGGTGATCCCATTCGTCCATGATGGCCTGTCTCTCCCTCTGGACCCGTCACACCCGGTTCACCCTGACGCACACACAAGTTGAGAATTTTTTTCTGTCTGTCTGTCTGTCTGTCTGTCTGTCTGTCTGTGTGCGTGCGTGCGTGCGTGCGTGCGTGCGTGCGTGCGTGCGTGCGTGCGTGCGTGCGTGCGTGCATGTCCAGCCGTGTGTGTGTAGTACTGTACCCTGGCACCTCGTGGTCCTCTGCAGCCCTGGACAGACACACAAATAACGTTAAAGTAGTTATCATATTAATCATTATACTAATTCAGTTATATGGTGTATCATATTCAACCTCTTATGAAAAAGACTGATAGTTTATTACGTGAGGAAGCAGTAGCCTATTTAGTTTTCATGAACCACACATCTGGAACAAACTGCAGGTTTGCTGCTACTATTATTTGAGCTGGGAACTTCTCCTTTGGTCAACCCATTCCTGGGACATGTGAGAATGGTCCATCCATCCATCCATCTTCAACCGCTTATCCGTAGTCGGGTCGCGGAGGCAACAGCTCCACCAGAGTGCTCCAGACTTCCCTCTCCAGAGCAACATTAGTGACTTCCTCTTGGGGGATTCCGAGACGTGCCAAGGCCAGTGAGTCGATGTGTTTCCTCCAACTGTGCCTTGGTCTGCCCCGGGGTCTCCTCCCAGTGGGACGTGATCCTTGGTCTGCCCCGGGGTCTCCTCCCAGTGGGACGTGCCTCAAGGACCTCCTTAGGGAGACGCCCGAGAGGCATCCTAACCAGATGCTCGAACCACCTAAGCTGACTCCTTTCCAGGCGAAGAAGCAGTGACTCTACTCCGAGTCTGTCTCGTGTGACTGAACTTCTCAGCCACCCGTCGAAGAAAACTCATTTTGGCAGCTTGTACAGTATTCGCAACCTTATTCTTTCGGTCATGACCAACACATTATGACCATAGGTGAGAGTAGGAACGAATATTGCTCTGTAGACAGAGAGCTTTGCCTTCTGGCTCAACTCTCTTTTCATCACAACAGTGCGGTACAGCGACTGCAACACCGCCCCATGCCACTCCGGCTGATCTCCTTCTCCGTCCTCTCTCGTGAGTTAAACTATCCATACCTGATGATGTCATAGTGACATAGTTAACTGCGACCTTCGGTCGCAATATAATAATAATAATAATAAAATCCTGTACCTTTTCTCCTTTAGGTCCTGTGATGTCCTCCGTTATATCAACCTGCAAAATACCATGAAACGTCAACAGGACTGAAAGCTAATTTTGTACCTGTGCGTGCTTGACTGCGTGCGTTGCGTGCTTGACTGCATGCGTCCGCATGTGCGTGTGTTCATCACCATCAGTTCTTCTCTCCAGTTCAGAGGAGGAAAGGGCGGGGGAGGAAGAGGAGGGAGGATGAAGAGTCTGCATCTCCGCTTCGACCACACGGCGTGTTTATGAGATGCAGGGAATCCTGGGATACAGGAAGAGAAGATGAAAAAGGCTGCAGGGACAAATAAGTAAGTAAATAATTAAGCAAGGCTTTTAACCCCCAGCTCCAATGACCTATACTAGTATGAGGGGCTTTGCACCAGGACCAACAGGGACCCAAACTAGAGTTCTCATTTTCTGCCCGAACTCGACCCTACCCGACCCCACATTTTTGGGCCGAGCCAGGCTTACATGGTGGTATACATGACGAACTTGTTGAATGGGACATACTGCATGAGTAGGCCTACTTTTCGGTACTCGGTCATTTAGGTATTAGAGTAGCCTACTTTTTGATTATATGACTCTGATTACTAGTTGTAACCAAGCCCCCAGTAAGGCTATCCAACGTTGAAGATGCCACTACCTACTGGCGGAATGAGGAATTGCAGCACTTTCATGGAGGTGGACGGACGTTCATGACGTCACATCATTCGAACCTCAAAATTGAGGTCCGGGGCTAGGCTAGGCTAAACTTCCGCTCGCTCGAGCCATTGAGTTATAATTATACTTCCGGCAGTCTTCCGGGTGCTTCAAAACGCCACTGAGCAACTTCCACTGAAATGAATATCTACATTGCATGTTGATACTTTTACTTAGGCTACATAAATAAATGTAATGGGCTACTTTCTCCATCACTGGTTAGGGAGAGGTCATACTTACTAGATGCAGTAGTTAGATGTAGGTTGCTGAGCAGAACCGTCCATCCCAGGACTAGTTGGCTCATGTAGGTCCGGTTCACCATCACCGTGGCCAAACTGTAACCAACAGTGGTGGAAAAAGTACTCAATTGTTTTACTTAAGTAAAAGTACCAATACTGCAATTTAGAACTACTTCGTTACAAGTAAAAGTACGGAATTGAAAATATACTTGAGTAAAAGTACAAAAGTATCGGCATCAAAATTTAATTAAAGTACTAAAAGTAAAAGTATTCATATTGCAGAATGTCCATCCATCCATCCATCCATCTTCAACCGCTTATCCGTAGTCGGGTCGCGGGGGCAACAGCTCCACCAGAGTGCTCCAGACTTCCATCTCCAGAGCAACATTAGTGACTTCCTCCTGGGGGATTCCGAGACGTTCCAAGGCCAGTGAGTCGATGTGTTTCCTCCAACTGTGCCTTATATTCCGCTTATATTCGTGACCTTATTGCAGAATGTCACATTTCATGTGTAGAAAATCTATCGAAAATAGCCGATCTATAAGCTCACAATGCGTCGCAACACAAAATCGCAAAAGTAACTAGTAACTAAAGTTTTCAAATAATTGTAGTGAAGTACAAGTAAAAATGTTGGCTCCGAGATGTATATTAGTGGAGTAGAAGTAAAAGTATTGGAAATTGGAAATACTCAAGTAAAGTATGCACATACCTCAAAATTGTACTTAACTATAAGTACTTAGTTACTTTCCACACTGGTAACCAACAGAACCAAACCACAACCAATCAAGCAGAACCAGTGCAACTACAGAAAGTGCTCCTGGGAGCACAAGTCTCAGCCAGGTCATTGTGGGCCAGCAATGTTCAGAATCCAGGCCAAACACATAGGGCTGTATTTTGCGTGTCTTAAGTACCAGGTCTTATTCCCTAACTTGAGTAAACTAAAGACCTGGAGGAGTGATCAATGCCATTTGGCAATTCTGAGTGTCCAAAGAGCATTGATCACGCCTCCAGGTCTTTAGTTTACTCAAGTTGGGGAATAAGACCTGGTACTTAAGACACGCAAAATACAGCCCATAGTCTCAGCCACACCTTCAGGCTGGTGGAGACACTAACCCAAAGACAGTTCACAGTTAAGTTATGCCTTTGCTACACCACACCCCTCTCAGAAATATATACATGCATATATACATAATATGTTTAGCCAGCTCCATTTACAACTGAATCCAATTCATTGAACGATTTATTAGGAGTCATCAAATCAGCCAAACTGCATAACTGCATAACTGCACACTTTAATCCGATTATAGCTTCTGCTATCTTTTCAACTTTCTTGGTCTGCATATTTCACATATTGCAACAATCGACCTGCAATTACATTTTGTATCGTCATTTTGAGAGGTCTGGCTTGCTTTAAGTTGCTTAAAATAGAACAGATTTGCAAGCTAGCCGTGTGTTGCATCGCAAAACCTCTTAACTCCATTGGACCCTCAAACTGTCTGTTAAAACAGCTAGCCCCACCACCTCTCTCCTTCTCATGCAAGTAATTGACCATTTCTAAAGTCACAACACCAACTTTGATGAGGCAGTATTGCATATAAGGTTTTATTAATTTCCTTAAAAACGTATATTTTTAATTTCCTGAAGAATTAACATTTTGGAGCTATGAGGTTTCCTCCGGACAGCAGAGATATATTGGTGGCATTTTGACAAATTATAAGTGTAAACATTATTATTTGGGAGACATACTTAAAGTCATATAGCCAATAACAAGAGTTGACACTGTTACATTGCAGTGATATATTTAGGTTTCATCATATTTTCAGTTTTTAGTCTTTTACAACAAGCTCACATTTCAAACAAATGAAAGCAAAGCTGCACGCTTCCCAGCAAATACTGAGAACAAATCATTTCAAATTCACATAGATATCAAATTAACATTTCATATTCACATAATATCAAATTAACATTTCTTATTCACATATCAAATTAACATTTCATATTCACATTAAATGCATGTTCATCAT
This sequence comes from Protomyctophum bolini, assembly GCF_963924005.1. Classification (NCBI taxonomy): domain Eukaryota; kingdom Metazoa; phylum Chordata; class Actinopteri; order Myctophiformes; family Myctophidae; genus Protomyctophum; species Protomyctophum bolini. The sequence goes on along the minus strand of NC_137877.1, from coordinate 12,243,806 downwards.
TTTAGTGCATAACTGCGAAGTACAGACACATTCCATAAGCACATTTGAACTTAAAGAAACTACACATGTTACAATCCTCAGATTTAGTTTCATCCATTTGCAACTCGGAGAGTTCAGGCTACAAATGTAACCAAGTGGACCCTTTGCGAGTCCATTTGGTTAGTCTACACTCCCAGAATTTACACTGAGGATTTTACTGTCTATGGGATCTGATCTGTCTGTGCTTTTACATTTTGGTCTGTGATTGCTTTATTGATGATTTTAATATTGCACAAGTCATAATGATTGGCCATATGCCCTAAGTACCACCCATAAGTACCACCTAAGTACCACTGCACTATAAGCACATGTGTGTGCATAGTAAAAAAGAATCATTAACATGGTGAGTCACATCTTGATTACATCATCAAGATGGGGGGACGACGACAGCTCTAAGGTATATTAATGACAGTAAAATGTTGAAAATGAGTGGTATTCCCCTTTAAGTGTGTGTGGCAGGGGTTTATAAATTGAATGAGTGGTAGTTAACAAGAGCTTTTAACTAAATAACTACATTGCGGATCCATCATTTATTTTCCATTTCCTGAAAAGTAACGCTTTTTAACTTACAAGATTTCCACACGACAGCCATAAGTATAGCCTATAATACATCATGCCTTCTTCTTATTGTACAATGTCTTGCTGTGCATATAAGAGCATCATGTGTGCATATTATCATCAAATACAATAAATGATCTTACCTTCTTCTTATGGATGTGTGCGGTCTTGCCCGGGTGTGTATATTGTAAGCGGGCTGTCCTGACTCTGACTTCACTGCACCGTGGCTGTATTGATTCCATAACACTGATTATGTGTCCAGTAGAGTTGGAGCGCTGTGTGCTACGCTTGCAGCTTTGGCGGCTTCTTCATCTCCATAAAGAGAGTGAAATGCACCGTTTGGCAGCGCAGGAAATGCACCGTTTGGCAGCGCAAAGCGCTCCGCTGGAATATAATCAGATAATTAGCCTGAGAGACTGCAGCCAAAGAGAAGGCTTGTGCACTGTCAAAACCTGGAGTGGTTTTGGAAAACCCCATAAGTCTGTCCTACTCTTATACTTAGAATTCACCATTTAAAGGTGCCTGTGGCACTGGTGTAAGCTATATAATTTGGTTTAAAAGGCAAGAAAAAGCATGTTCAGGTCTGGATACCAATTCAATACAATCTGGAGCCCTACAAAGATCTCAAATATCAGCTTGTTTTCCATTTTGTGGCCTAGCCCGGCTATCTCACTAACATGAGTATAGCCTAAAGATGGAAAGAGATTCGCTCTTCTGGGCTCAATAGCTCAGGAATGAAACATTCCTAAATCACAAAAAACATCTCATTCTTATATCCTGATTAGATAAAGAACAAACTACAACTTGATTTTAATCCCAAAAAGCCAACCTCCGAGTTTAATAGATTATATGTGTCTCTATGGTTATAAGGGCTAAACTCATCTTTACAATTACGAATAATTTACTATACAACAGTCAACACGTGGATTTAGATTCTGTTTTGACTGGTGTGGCTTGATGCAGAAAGCTATTTAGTTAGAGAGGGTTGGCGTTAGCCTAGCCTCCCTCTCCCGGTCTGTTGACTGTTGTTAGTGTAGCCAGGGGCCCAGGGCTCCAGCGTGCAATAAGGTATATTCAGTGATTTCACTTAATTCAAACATCTATTTTTTTTGTTTTGTTGATAATCCTCCCTACTATAGAGTGTGCTGACCATATAAGGAGTTCCTCCCTGTCCCCAGTTCACCCCTGGGGTAAAACAAAAAAAACCTTTTCGTTTCGATTTTGGCTAGGTGGCCCAGTCGTCATCCAATCAGGATAGAGAGGGGTCTTCCGCCAATCATGATCGAGTACTACTCTTTTCAGCAACAATGGCTGGCACAGTTCCCGTGGTTACGATACGAGGCACAAGTCATGGTGTGTGTTTATTGCAAGTAATGTGGCCTGTCTGTCACAGACAGACTTGTTAATGGGTCGTCAGTGTTTACCCTATTCTGGGCCGGACCCTTTTTGGTGTTTTAAGCATTATGTTATAGTTTAGCTATTGAAAAATAACACTGGCTTTTTAGAGCAAAAGGGTTCAACCTGGGGGTCGCGACCCCTCAGGGGGTCCCGAAATGATTTTGAAATTTTGAAAAACGTTGAGAACCCCTGTTTTAGAGGTTGAATACTGAAACCACCTAACATTAATTATTCTCAGGAAATGAAAAATATAAAACTTTCAGGGAATTAGGTAAACCATATATTTTGAAAACAAAGCAATATGCTGCCTCATCAAAGTTGGTGTTGGTGTTGAAGTTAGCTGTTTTAGCAGACAGTTTGAGAGGGGGAGAGGGGGTGGAGTTAGCTGCTTTAGCAGACAGTTTGAGAGGGGGAGAGGTGGTGGAGCTAGCTGCTTTAGAAGACAGTTTGAGGGTCCAATGGAGTTAAGTCAAGAGGTTTTGTCCAAAGCGTTTTTTACTAGGCCTACTTTCCATTAATTTTGTGCAATATTTGAAAGACAGTTTCTATTATTTGCATGTCATTAGATGTTCTGATGAATTGCAAATGGAATTGCTCAATGTAAACGTCTTTAAAAGTGCTTTTCTGGGTTTTTATCAGACCTTGTATTGAAACTGTGCTTTTTCTACATAACTGTTAATGACATTGTCACTTTCAAGCCAACACTTCCCTCTAGTGGTTACTCCGAGTATTGACAGCCTTACTCGTTTCTCGTCTACAATAAATCACTATCAGTGGTTCGAAAAGTGGGGTCAGGGGACCCCAGGCCCAGGGGTCCTTGGGGGGGGGTTCCAGGGGGTCCCAAGCTAAATGATAGTTTGGAACCAAATGGACCCTTATGGGTCTGTAACTCAGAGTGTACAAATGGAACCAAATGGACCCTAATTCTGTCCCCAAAAGTCTTTGCATTTGCATTTTAAACATTAGCAGTCCCCCAACCCCCCTTTCTGCATGCAGCCTACATTGTAAAATCCTCACTGATTATTTAACTCTGAAAACTTAATTGTAGCCTACTGTATAGTGTACACATCATGATGGGTCCATTTGGTTCCATTTGTACACAATTTGAATAAAATGAACACTAAGACATTACTGTGTATGAATTAATGAATTACAGACTAAATGAAAACCACACCTGGGCTCAATATGATAATGATCGCAATCTTTGAACAGAGTCTCACACTACCTCTGATGAATTGAAAATGTTGGACCCTGTTTAATGCTTTACCAGTGTGTCATCCAGTTTTTCCGTTCCTTCCACGCGCTATACGTCCAACCAGGTAAACTCGCCCCCTGTCAGGTGAAAAGAAGCGACCTGCTCACTCCTCCTCATGCATTAATTGAAGGAATCATGAGATCAGTTCGGGCCGCAATCTTTTCCCATACAGTCTCTGGTATGACCCGACCTGCCAGGGATCGATCCCTGACCTCCCTCTAACCGCAAGGCCACTGAGCCGGTGACAGCGAGTGCGCTTCCAAAGCTAATCCTCTTTAACGGGATTAACCGACCCAAGCCGAGCATCCAGCCAGCCAAGCACCCGTCCCACACCGCAGGGGAGCACCCACAGCGCTACACACAGCCTGCTTCCATTTCCCCAGCATGTTTTGCCTACTACACATAGCCACACTGACGACAGGACTCGACTAGAGGCTAAATCGATCGATCGTCAGGGAAGCGGCGGCGGCGCGTCTAACGAAGGGATAATCGATCGCAGATAGGGGGGGGCTGGGTCCGGTCGGTGGTCGCCATGGGTCTGCTGGACAAGCTGTCCGCCTGGCTGGGCCTCAGGAAGACAGAGGTCAACGTCTTGTGTCTGGGTCTGGACAACAGCGGCAAGACCACCATCATCAACCAGCTGAAACCCACCAACGTGAGTCTATCTGTCTGCCTGTCTGCCTGTCTGTCTGCCTGTCTGTCTGTCTGCCTGTCTGTCTGTTGCCAACAAAGTAAGCTGGGGTATGCTCATGTTAACTCAGAGAAATGGAACCAAATGGACCCTTGTAACAAACTTTAGCAAACGTGGAGTGGAGATGAAACTGCTTTGTGTTTTCAGTGCACGGGTCATTTAGGTCCGCTGACTAAGGAGTGGCAGCATGTTAGTCAGGTAAACACACACACCACGTCAACACGCTGTCAAATTATAGCCTACGCTCCAACCACGTTGACATTATGCTTCTGCCATTACCTGTCTGTCTGCCTTTTGTGTGTGTATACGTGTGCGTGCGTGCGTGCGTGCATGCGTGCGTGAATGTAAACAGGCGCACCATGAAGACATTGTCCCGACCATTGGCTTCAATATTGAAAAGTTCAAGAGTTCCAGGTACATTCATTCTTACACTCTGATGAATTGAACATGGAGGACACCGATGTATAAACAAGTCATATAGTGCATGGGTTTATCCTTTTAGTAGTTTTTGTGTTGACCTGGCTGTATATACCTTCCTTGGACTGTACCATTCTGTAATCTGTTAATAACTGTTTCAATCAATCAATCAATCAATAAATCACTATCTATATCAGGGGTTGTCAGACCACCAGCGTAGGGTCCATTGGGCCAGCCGGGCCGTGGTCTAGTCAGTTCAGAGCTGACCGAGTGAGTTCAGAGCTGGCCCAGTATAACGTTGAAAAGAGAGGAGCGAAAAAAAACAAGAACAACCAGAGAAAAGCCTACTTTGGCAGCACTTCGCCATCTGTGCATCCACATTTCTGTTAGTATAGCAATCCACAGCAAGCTGCCCTTTGATTTAAATGGTCCACCGTTAGCAATTCGGCAAAATCGTTCTCACCGGACTTGCACTCCCCCCACACAATTGCATTTACATATACATAATACAGTATACTGATACTGTATATACTGATCGTGGTGTGAATTTCTATGATAAATCTGATATTTGTGATTTTGCAGTTTGTCCTTCACCGTCTTCGACATGTCTGGACAGAGTCGGTACCGAAACCTCTGGGAGCATTACTACAAGTACAGCGCACGCATGCACACACACACACACACACACACACACACACACACACACACACACACACGCACACAGGCACATGCACACATGCACGCACACATGCACACACACGCAGACACATGAATGAAATAATTAGCTTATGATTAGTCAAAAATTCAAACAAGTCATATTACACTTTCTACTCAAACAATCAGTTCAGTAAAGCTTCATAAATACATTATCGTGGGGGGGTAACAGTACACAAGTAATTGATTATGAAGATCATTTTTTTGCTGCTATTGTTATCACTATTGCAATGGATGTTGAAACGGTATAGCAGTATTAAAATGGATGTAATGATGCGTTTAGTTTAGGGGTGCACGATTATGAAATTATGGCCGATATCCGATTTCCGATTATTTGCATGCCGATTCTGATATTATACAGAGGACCTCAATGGAAACAAGCCTAGTGTTTAGTTTGGCCCAAAGCCTGTCAATAAAGTATTCAATCAATCAATAAATAGCCAGTACTATTTGTACTGTGTCTGGTGTCACTACTGAATGAGATTTTTTTTCTTAAGATTTTACATCATACTTGATTTGGCTTTTGTTCTAGACAGACTAGATTTATACTGAACTCATTGATGCTTTTTTACTGATGGTGCATGTTTTTAAGGCCGATATGGATTCTGATTATGCTACAGATTATATTGTGCATCCCTATAGTTAAAATGGATGTAATGATGCTTTTCGTCCAGTCCTCCTCAGAGACAATCATTACATCATATTTATGTCGTCCTGTCCTCTTCAGGGACAGTCATGACATCATATTTATTTCATCCTCTTCAGGGACAGTAATGACATATTTATTTCATCCTCTTCAGGGACAGTCATGACATCATATTTATTTCATCCTCTTCCGAGACAGTCATGACATCATATTTATTTCATCCTCTTCCGAGACAGTCATGACATCATATTTATTTCATCCTCTTCCGAGACAGTCATGACATCATATTTATTTCGTCCTCCTCAGAGACAGCCATGCCATCATATTCGTCATCGACAGCGGTGACAAGTTAAGGATGGTCGTTGCCAAAGAGGAGCTGGACACTCTACTGAACCACCAGGGTAAGAACTGGAATGGACTCTACTGAACCACCAGGGTAAGAACTGGAATGGACTCTACTGAACCACCAGGGTAAGAACTGGACTGGACTCTACTGAACCACCAGGGTAAGAACTGGACTGGACTCTACTGAACCACCAGGGTAAGAACTGGAATGGACCCTACTGAACCACCAGGGTAAGAACTGGACTGGACTCTACTGAACCACCAGGGTAAGAACTGGACTGGACTCTACTGAACCACCAGGGTAAGAACTGGACTGGACTCTACTGAACCACCAGGGTAAGAACTGGACTGGACTATACTGAACCACCAGGGTAAGAACTGGACTGGACTCTACTGAACCACCAGGGTAAGAACTGGACTGGACTCTACTGAACCACCAGGGTAAGAACTGGACTGGACTCTACTGAACCACCAGAGTAAGAACCGGACTGGACTCTACTGAACCACCAGGGTAAGAACTTGACTGGACTCTGGAAGTTTTGGCAGTTCTGTGCCGTTGTTTTCTACGAAATTCAGCAATATATGGTAGAGGGTCATGAGAATCGCTCAAGAACAGAACAGAAGCTCACAGTGATCCGTCAAAGGACCTCTGACTTTAGATCTAGCTGTCATTGTGCATATTGTGTATAGCTTTTTATCTTTATTGCTTAATTGCTGTTTTGGTTTACCATTTCTTGTTTGCCTGCTCAGTCCAGACAAAAACCGGATGGCCTGTGCGGTTCTTTGTTCTATTGTCTTATTGTCTTATTGTTCTATTGTCTTATTGTTCTATTGTTCCAGACATAAAGGACAGGAGGATGCCTGTGCTGTTCTTTGCCAACAAGACGGACCTGAAAGACGCCGTGTCCTCCGTCAAGGTGTCCCAGCATCTGTGTCTGGAGAACATCAGAGACAAGCCCTGGCACATCTGGTACTGTACACAATACATACTGTACACCATACTGTATATACTGTACACCATACTGTGTGTCTTTTCAGTGCCTGCAGCGATGTTCTTACCTTAGAATACGTGTCAGAAAGCGTAACTCCAGAGCTCTACTGTGTCTTTTCAGTGCCAGTGATGTTCTTACCTTAGAATACGTGTCAGAAAGCATAACTCCAGAGCTCTACTGTGTCTTTTCAGTGCCAGCGATGTTCTTACCTTAGAATACGTGTCAGAAAGCGTAACTCCAGAGCTCTACTGTGTCTTTTCAGTGCCAGCGATGTTCTTACCTTAGAATACGTGTCAGAAAGCATAACTCCAGAGCTCTACTGTGTCTTTTCAGTGCCAGCGATGTTCTTACCTTAGAATACGTGTCAGAAAGCGTAACTCCAGAGCTCTACTGTGTCTTTTCAGTGCCAGCGATGTTCTTACCTTAGAATACGTGTCAGAAAGCGTAACTCCAGAGCTCTACTGTGTCTTTTCAGTGCCAGCGATGCGATCAAAGGAGAAGGCCTTCAGGAGGGCGTCGACTGGCTACAAGGTAACTGTCCGTCTTTAGTACTGAGATAGAAAAAGTACTGCATTCAGAATTTTACCTGAGTAAAAATACAACTGCAAAAGTACTCATGACACAGAACAACGACCTATTTGTTTTCAACGTGTCAATCATTTGAAAATAGCAGATCAACAAGCTCACAAACGTGTGGCACTATGACACTTGAGCTTGTGGATCAGCTATTTTCAAATGGACGAACATTATAAAGCAGGGCTTAATTAGTTTATAATGTATGTTTTATCATAATAATTTAATTATGCACAGTAACTGATAATTTGATATAATGGTATAGGAGAGTAAAAAATACAATCATTTGATTTGGAGACATATGCCTACCGATTTTTCCCGATCCGATCTTTATATTTTTACACTTACGCCATATCACAATAGCAAATATCCTAATGTATGTCACTCTATAGTGTAGTCTGTTGTGTTGCCTTTCAATTATTGAAAGGCAAAATGTGACTATACTTTTATTAGTGGTTTTTTTTCTTGAAAGCATGGAATCATAGCCTAGTGCAGAGAGTAGAAACAAAGTAATAGTAGTAGTAAAGTAAATCACACCTGTGTGAAGTGAGGGGCACTCTTATCAGCATACATCATCTCATTCAGGCCAATCACAATTTGCGTCCTCACTTTTGTCTTAAATATTCATTCGTCAATTGCATTTAATGTTTGTGTTAAGACTGACATAAAAGGAAACAACTCCAATATTTCCAACTCAAGTCAACTTTTTTTTTTCCAACTTTTTTTTACAGTTGGCTTCATTTGTTGACTTCTTGAATCAGGTTGAAAACAAAGAAACAAAAAGGTTTAACAACAATGCCAAACAATCAACTTATAATCTTGTTAGTATAAAATAGTGGCTTAATTATGAATACATTTTTAATTATATTACTGTATGTATAATCTGAATACGGTTAGGGTTAGGGAATAAAATTAACGATTCCCTCAAATATTATTCACAGCCCGTCACAACTCGAATAGTCTCTTTTTTGTCTTTTTTCCATAAAATGACAATGACTATTTCTCAAATTCTACTGTAAGTTGTGGGAACATTTGATCCTCACAAGAACGAACACACACACACACACACACACACACACACACACACAGATTGACTTCTCTTCTCCTGCAGATCATATCAGAACAGCGATGCTTGATGACAGCGTGAACGCATGACATGTGACGCACGCTGCATGCGTCCCTCCCACCCGGTCGACGCCCGCTGCATGCGTCCCGCAGATTTGACTCTGAAAAGCACCGCCTTCTGTTGAAAATCAATACAAATCACACCCATGTGAAGTGAGTGGTGCAACTCCGTGTGGGGGTCCCCGGAGCAAATTTTGAGAACCACTGGTGTGCTATAATGTGCCATAGATAGTGTCGTAGTAAATCAGCATCACACATATTCTGAATAAAACCTGACATTCAGTGAATTAGGTCTTATGATCAAAACAAGAGCTGTATAATGTATAGAACATAAAGAATGTGCCGCGGACAAGCCCGAGTCATTGCTCACGGACATCATGTGTCCGTTCTACGATGACCCCTGCATTTAAACTTCCTGTTATTGGTGAGGGAGGTACAGGACAGGAGACGAATGCAGACAATAGTCTGGCAGCCGGGGTTGTGGAGTGGAAAATGTGGTGTATATAGTCTATTATATTGGCCTAAAACATCGTCTATTATACATGCATTCATGAATCCACTTGCTGACCGGCTGTCGGTATTGAGCAATTTGTTTCATAGGGGTTTATGTGACCATAATATGGTCACATATAAAAGGTATGGAATATTATACCATTAACATCCTTACAAGACAAGATTTTCAAAATGTCATTATGGTTTAAGTAGCATGTGACGTGTCAAACTAAGGGGTTTCCATGATTCTGATTCCATTCCAAGCATTAGTTTTGCACAAAAAACACTCCTTGGGCTAAAAAAAAAACAAATGAACCCTTGCGGGTCCATTTGGTTTCATTTTAAACTCTCAAGAGTTAAAGATCTATATTCTATAGGTGTCCATTGGGTTACCAACTCTCCATCATGTAGCTGGGGACCACTGTCGAGAAGTGCCATCGAGAAGTGCCTGTCGCAATTGGACTTCCTATATCGCACCTTAGACAGAAATGGTGATAAAAGCCACTGCTCATTTGGACTTCCTATCGCACCTTAGACAGAAATGGTGGTAAAAGCCACTGCTCATTTGGACTTCCTATCGCACCTTAGACAGAAATGGTGGTAAAAGCCACTGCTCATTTGGACTTCCTATCGCACCTTAGACAGAAATGGTGGTAAAAGCCACTGCTCATTTGCCGATAGATTTAGGTGCTGGATTCACAAAAGTATAGAAATGAAAAATAAATAAAGGGACACTCAAATCTGTGCACAATCAGGTATTTATTGCAAGCTTTCGGAAGGTCAATAGACCGAAAGCTTGCAAAATTAATGTCCTAGCACCTTAAAATCGGAAAATCGTCTATTGTTGAGCGCAAGCGAAGGCATGACCACAGTGAGTTGTTTTTTTATTACAACTGAATAAAGCAACCTTCTTCTTTTTTTTAACACTTGCAGTTGCTTGTTTTGATTATGCAATTCAACTTGATGTCATTTCAGACATTGAATTCATCTGAAACGAGAGAATACTGTATGCATATGGTTGCCTGGATAACAATAAAAACTTGGTATTTGCATAGTGTGTGCTGTTATTTTGTTTTATTTGTCCTTTTATAAAAGCTTGGCCAAAACAAATCTGCCTTCCAGACATTCATAAATAAATCATAAATAAATCTGAATGAAGTTATCTTTAATTACATTATTATAAGTAATACTATTAGAGTTGTACTATTACTCGAACGAAAATAAAAGCTTGGGGGGGGGGGGGGGGGGGATGTGCAATGCAAATGAAAGACATATACTGTGTATCCCTATTCCCTGACATAATTTTATAGCTAAACGGACAGAATTCTATTTTATTTGAATGATGAAACCCAGCTGCCATTAATAGTTGGAAATGGAAATGGAAATGGAAATTGCGGAAATGGAAATTGCGGAAATTGTAATTGCGGAAATTGCGGAAATGGTGGAAATGGAAATTGCGGAAAATGCGGAAATGGAAATTGCGGAAATGCTAATTGCGGAAATGGTGGAAATGGAAATTGAGGAAATTGAGGAAATGGAAATTGAGGAAATTGCGGAAATTGCGGAAATGGTAATTGCGGAAATCTATTTTCAGGTAGATTGTTTTATTTTACTCAGTCAGCCATATCACTACTCATTTTTTTTAATGAAAAAGGTCATAGCTGGGTAATCTATTTTCAGGCAAATTGTGTTTATTGTATTTTATTTTACTCAGCCATAACAATTTATTTTCTGTTAACCAACTTGCTGGTTGGCAGGCAGGCAGACAGCTACTCATAGACAGGCAGACAGACAGACAGCTACTCATGGAGAATTGGACAGGCAGGCAGTCAGACAGCTACTCATAGACAGGCAGACAGACAGCTACTCATGGAGAATTAGGCAGGCAGACAGCTACTCATGGACAATTGGACAGGCAGGAAGGCAGACAGCTACTCATAGACAGACAGACAGCTACTCATGGACAATTGGACAGGCAGGAAGGCAGACAGCTACTCATAGACAGGCAGACAGACAGCTACTCATGGACAATTAGGCAGGCAGGCAGACAGCTACTCATAGACAGGCAGACAGACAGCTACTCATGGACAATTAGGCAGGCAGGCAGGCAGACAGCTACTCAGACAGGCAGACAGACAGCTACTCATGGACAATTGGACAGGCAGGCAGACAGACAGCTACTCATAGACAGGCAGGCAGACAGCTACTCATAGACAGGCAGACAGTAAGACAGCTACTCATTGACAGACAGACAAATAACTACTCATGGACAGACAGACAGACAGGCAGGCAGGCAGGCAGGCAGGCAGGCAGGCAGGCAAAGAGCTACTCATGTTATGTTATTATGTTATTATAACAGCTACTCATGTTATGTGCAATAATTTGTGCAGTTATGGAAACAGCTCTTTGTGTTTATGCAAGAAAATGTAACACATTTATTTATTTACATATTGTGTGCATGCACATTGTACTTTGATACATTTTGCGAAAATAAAGCAATTGAAAGAGAGAAGTTATCAAGTATCATTAATGTCGTAATTTTATCTACTGGCCCCTTGCCATTTTTGTAATGTGGCCCACAGGTAAATCTATTTGAGTATCCCTGCTCTAGTCTACAGTATGCCTTGAAATGTATCTTGTAGCCTATAGTATGTAGCATTGTAACATGTCAATACAGTAGTAACAGTACAGTGCTGTGTACCTGTTTTAAGAAGCAATTTGATTTGATGAGAATGTGATTTCACGATGATACAAATAATTCATGGTTATATAAATAAGTTCATGGGGACATGACAGTTAAAAAAATAATTAATTCTAAACAACACAAGACATGGTAAAAGCCAAACAGTATATTCCAGTATATTGATGCTGAGAAAAGTAAACATAATATGAATATGAATGGAAAATATGTATTGTGATTTGTGATGAATATGTATGAGAAAGGATGGGTTTATTGATATTGTGTGAAAATGTGAATGTTCATACATTAATAATAATAATAATAAAACTTTATTTGTATAGCACCTTTCATGACATGAAATGCAGCTCAAAGTGCTTTACAGAGCAATGGAAAAAAAAGAAAAGCAAGGGAAATTTAAAAACAGTAATGCAATACAGTGAGGACATGAATAACAAAAAATAAAAGATCAATTAAAAGCAATGTTGTAGAAGTGGGTCTTGAGCGGTGCTTTAAAAATGTCTACAGAGGCTGCCTGACGAAGGTACAGTGGGAGCTATTTGTTCCATGCCGTCGGCCCGTAGAAGCAAAAAGCTGCTTCCCCGTATTTTTTAGTTGCCATTTTTTTAGGCAAAGCGAGCAGGCCAGCAGTGGAAGACCTTAGGGGGGCGGTTTGGGACATATTTAGGCAGGCAGTCATGTAGGTAGGAAGGTGCGAGACCATTGAGAGCTTTATACACAAGTAAAATAATTTTAAAATAAATCCTAAAAACAACCGGAAGCCAGCTAGTGCAGTGAAGCCGAAACTGAAGTAATATGATCTCTCATCTTAGTTCTAGTTAAAACTCTGGCTGCTGCATTTTGGACAAGTTGTAATCTGTCAGTTGTTTTCTTATGCAGTCCAGAAAAAAGTTCATTGCAGTAATCAAGCCGAGAAAAAACTAAGGCGTGGATTAGCGTTTTTGCATCGTCCAAAGACAAATAGGCTCTGATTCGTGCAATATTTCTAAGGTGAAAAAAGGCAATCTTGGTAACATGATTAATGTATGAATTAAAATTCAGAATCAATAATGACCCCCAGGTTCTTTACTGTACTGTTACTTTCTGTGGTGTGATTGTGATATGAGAGAAAGACTACAGAGTCGAGGGGTGATGACATCACAGGGGGCGACCGGGCCCTGGGCTCGTGAGACAGGAACAGACAGACAGGTGGTTTACAAACATGCAGAGAGAGTTAATAAATACTATCCACGTTATAATACAGTCGGACTCACGCGTATGTTATTCACTAACACGACATGGTGTCAGAAGTCCTGTAGTTGATGTGGAGTGGAGAAAGTCTTTGTACACGAAGCCAGAAGTAAAGAAAGTCGGGGAGTGAAGGACGTTATGATTGCCGGGGACGGAGGCGCGGCCCGGCAGCATTTATTAGGCTACTTGAAAGGTAAATTGAATCCCCGGAAGAACCCCAAGCAGGATTATAGGACACCAGAACATAGCCCCGCTCGGAACCCTACGTACAGTTTGTTTACACTACAAACCAGAACACTGAACAGGCTTTTTGTCAGCGCCACCCATATAGACATAGCCAGCCATGACATGAGCTGAGCACCAACAGGAGATGGACGGTGGAGTGACAGTGACTTGTATGACCTAGTACTCAGGTGAAGTCAGCTGTGCAGGCTATTATGCTTATAAGAAAATGGAAAAGGTGCTGCTGATTCTGATAAAGTTCAGAACAGACACCTGTCTGTCTCAGAGAGGGAGAGGGGAGTTGGAGCCTGTCTAGAAAGTTTGTTCTAGCTCGTTATTTTAAATATGAATACATACACACATTGTCCACATGGGGGCACCAAAGCATCACCTGTAGTGTGTGTGTGTGTGTGTGTGTGTGTGTGTGTGATGTGTGTGTCAACCCTTTCTTAAACCTGTGGGACATCATGGTGTATTGTAATCACCCCTGTATGTCTGTTTAATTTTTTTAATTAGTTTGTTAGACACAGTGATAACTTGGGACAGTTTTAACCCCATTTGTTTAAAATTGGCAGACTAGTTGGTGTATAACTGTATACAGTATAGATTATGCATTTAGTCGCTTTCAAATTGGCCAAGTTCACAGCACAAGGTTGAACTGTATACAGACAGTAGCTCCATGCTTCTACATGGGTCATATTTAACAGACCTGTACTATCTCTCTGAGCTAAATAGTTGTGTGTAAGAAAGAGAGTCAGAGGGTGTATTCAATATTCACGTACTTTAACTGTACGCAATCGGTAGAATTAGGTTGCCGTTGTGTCTTTTATTACTTAGTCTTTTTTGTTTCGTTTTCCAGAAGAAAAAATTATAATAATATATATATATATATATATATATATATGGCTTGACATCTATTCTTTTGTCTTGTTTTCAGCCAATAGCAGAGCAGCTCACCAGACCTACTCGTGGCGTCACAGGACAGGCATAGGCCCGGCCCTCGATGGGAGGGGCACAGCTGGCATCGCCGCCGCTGCCCTGAGGACCTCTGCCAGGCAGTGACCCAGCCAAGCAGCGGTAACCGGGGGTGACAGCCAATGGAGGGGAGCAGAGGGGAGGGCCGTCGCCATTAGACTGTAAAGGTAAAGTATGTACTATAACGTAGCTAGGGAACTTTAACCTTCAAAGAACGTGCATCCGAGCACCCCTGGGGCCAAACAAAATGCGGTGCACAGTGCACACACACATCAAGGAGGGATCTCTGCGTAGAGTCGACAGGATGTGGCCCTGAAGGTTTAACTTGAAACGCACACGTTCTAACAGCACACCTCCACACCTTTACCGATGTGTCAGACTGAATGTGGCTTCTGGCTTCAACCTCAGAGTGAAAGGAGAGCAGCTCATTGGTGGGGTGGTATGGGTGTCAGAATCCAGGGGGGGCTCCCCCAGGTATGAAGTGTAGTGTACCTGTCTGATAATGGAATGGAGGTCTGGAAAACCTGCACCAAAAGTGCAGTTCAATGAACCAAAATCAGGTTCAGATGCTGGCCTCCAGAACTACATTTGCCCCTGCTGGCCTATAATCAGATCCAATCATAGTCTACACATTGTCTCCCTCTGAGCTTTTACTGTCTCATTCATTTAAGAAAATATACTGTACAAAGGCAAAGGTAGTGAATCGATCCACTCCTTAAACATATACAGTACTTTATTTAAATTTTCTATCGTTTGGCTTTCATATTAACGTGGCATGTAGCTTTTCTCAGATATGACATTTTTTAATTGCTTTTGTGAGTTAGAATGGTTCTAATTATGTAATACATTATAAAATGTCAGTTTACTGTACCTTCCTCTACCTTGTGCTATTTGCTTCTACCACAAATAATGGCACTATGTATTCTTAGCGGGCAAGTCCCATCATTGTTACGCGGCTCTACTCGTGCATTGTAGCACTTGCCCTAGCCTAGCCCCTTATAGATAGCACTTTATGTAGACTTACCGTAGATAGTATTTTAGACAGACTTATAGCTCGTTACGTAGACAGCACTAGAATTGCATTTTATGTAGTCATAGCACTTTATAGTACACATGTATATTGTATAATATATAATATAGTATAGTATGTATAGTTAACATAGATACTCCACTGTTACGTTCTTAGTTTATACATGATTCCTGATAACTACTTTTTATATATGTGATGTATGCCATGCTTTTGTTTTTGCTTAATGTAAGTCGCTCTGGATCAAGAGCGTCTGCTAAATGCCTAAATTTTAAATTGTGGACATAAAACATTTATGTGTAACTTGTGCCTCCTGAAACATTCTGGGTGCAATATGCTCTGGCAATCGCCTGTTATACTTCTGTTATCCAACAGCACAGGCTTACACATGAATGGTGTGTAATAGTTTGGCTTAAAGTCTGATCAGCCTAAGTACTGTATGGTTAGCCCTTTAATCTGGATCTGGCAGAATGCATTTCGTTGGCCACCAATCTATAGGCCAACTTAAAATTACTTGCAGTTGTAAACTTAAAGGCCTACAATACAAAATAAATAATGAAGTTGCATAATTTGACACAGAATCATGCCACACTAAGGGCCCTGTGCCATTTACTAAAGTCGCATATATAATCATTCACTTATGTATGGAAGAATTCATTTTAAGATGTTTCATACAGTATTTGAAGACCATAATGTCAAACAAAGGGGATGGAGAGAATGTGGAGTGGTGTTTAGGGCAGTGGAGGTTACTGGTTTATCCTGTGTTGCAGTTACAGTATGTGGAGTGGGTTACCTGCAAGCTTTAAGTCGATTTGCTTCATTGTTAAAACTTCAAGTCGTCCATAAAGATCTGGCTGAAAAGCAGCTGGACCTAATTCTAACCATCATCAATTAATCTATTTGTAACAGTTAGCCTACTTGTAGAAATTTGAATTTGTATGTCCCTGCTACCCTCTCGCCCCATGGCAACACATGGCACTCAGTTCATAACAAACACAATACATTCAAGATTTTTTGCTTTTTTATCCTTTTGACACGCATGTACAAATATGTATGTCATGTATATGATTTATTTTACAGTAAAACATAAATCAATCAATCAATCCAAACTCTGTAGATAGGTTGTAGTCTCACATAGTCATAGTGTCTGCATCAGAAATAACTGGGTATGATCACTTAGATCAACTAACACGGGGTTCAGTAAAACACCCTGACCTGGACAGTGATCCACAAGTCCTAGACTCTTTTCCTGGCTCCCGGACTGTGGAATCTCCCCATTACAGTCAGAACTGCAGTCTCACTACCAATTTTCCACCTCTTCAGACTCTACCTCCTAGCACTCCTTTCTGGTTTGTAGTGACTACAGTACACATTAAAAAAATGTTATTTAGACAGATGGGTTCATTGGAGGGTTGTCCCGGGCCGATCACATCATTTTGACATTATTGGAATCGGATCGGGAGCAAAAAACTTGATCGGGACATCCCTAGTAGCAATATTCTATCCATATCATGATATTAGACTGGATATTGTACTATTGTGATATAGTAGTAGTAAGTAGCCTTGCCGAGCCATGAGGCCCATAGGGCAGGAGCCTACGCTAGTATGTCGCAGGGAGGCACTGGGTCCCATTCTTAGAGTCTTTGGTATGACCCGGCCGGGGATCGAACCCCGAACTCCCAGTCTCAGGGCGGACACTCTAACCACAAGGCCACTATTGTGATATGGTATTGTATAAGTGTTGTATAAAAAATATAAATATCGGATCTGGAAAATCTGTATCGGGCAGATACTCAAAAGCAAATGATCGGAAACGGATCGGGATTTATTTGTATTTTTATAGAGGAATAGACAGTAGGCTGACAGGACATGGGGGAGAGAAGGGGGGGTGACATGCAGTAAAGGCCATCGGGATCTGGAGCCGAACCTGCGGCACACTGCCAGACTGGATTACCAGCCAAGGTGCCTGGACCGCTGAGCCACGGCCCAGGCCCCTAGTTCATTGTTTATCTCATCTGGTTTCTTTGAGGCACTGCTTATGTGACTATTTATGTACTGTGTTTATTGACTGGAGTTGCGTACTCTGCGCTTATTCCCATATTGTACTTTGTAAGTCACGGAATAAAATAAATGTACTCAAGTACTGTACTTGCATATGTACATTATTTTACTACATTGTGGTACAGTGATTCTCAACCTCCAGTTTGACATGTCAGACCCCCAGTTTGACATGCATTAGTCTACGGACCCCCATTGAATGGTATTTCTATCTCTGGGACCGCCAATTTATATTGTAAAATCAATGTTTGGTTCCATTTGTACACTCTGAGAGTGTACAAATGGAACCAAATTGACCTGTTGGGGTCCGTTTGGTTCCATTTGTACACTCTCAGAGTTACAGACCCATAAGGGTCCATTTGGTTCCAAACTATCATTTAGCTGGGGACTAAATTGTGTTTCTACATTGTGCTACTGTTCATTTTACTTAAGAAAAAGAATCAGAGTACTTCTTCCAGCTCAGTGGCCTTGTGGTTAGAGTGTCCGCCCTTAGACTGGGAGGTCGGGGTTCAATCCCCGGCCGGGTCATACCAAAGACTCTAAAAATGGGCCCCAGTGCCTCCCTGCTTGCATGGCACTCAGCATCAAGGGTTGGATTGGGGGGTAAGTCCCTGCGACATACTAGCGTCATGTCCAGGGGGTGTACTTGTACATCAAGCTGCCTCAAGCTACAGAAACAGGAGATAGGCTCCTGCCCTTTGGGCCTCATGGCTCGGCAAGGCTACTTACTTACTTACAGTTCTACCACTGAGGGGAAAGAACATTTTCATGGTAATCATTTAGCAACTCGTTCTCACCGACACGTTTTCTTCAAAGCAGCGCACCTACGCAACAATAAAAGAAAAACAAAACAGGAGTAAAGAGAGTGCACTAATGAGTTCCCTGGTTACCTCAAGTCTTGGCGACGCGACCAATAAAGTGTTATTAGCCATGCTTTATGAGAACTGTCAGCCCACATCTGGAACGTTGTCTTTAACCAATCGGATTGCTTGGCTAAAACTACCTGTTACATAACCCTGTTACACCCATGCCTTAAATTTTATTTTTAATCTTTTGTTGAACCACAGAGGGTGATGGAACACAGCAGATCTACAAGCGCACAGCGTGCCATGGAGCGGCGCGTAGTGAACTTGTAGATCGGCTAATATTCGCCACGGGACACCGCCGTACGACAAAAGTATATGAGGTTTTACAATGACGGCCAGGCTTGTCGCAGATCTCCTTTTTGGACCATTGGATCTCATTTACTATTAGAGCCCCCTAGACACAGTTTGTCCTGCCTGAATTATTTTTTTCCGTAGATATTTCACAGAAAGACAGATTATAAGCCTACCTAGTACTTGCCATAGTTTATTTATTTTTGAAGGTCTTAAAATGCTCTTCCACACACCGATTTGTTTTTCAGAGACAACTGGTTTATTTACATGCTTGTTTAGTACAGATTCGTTGGGGGTTTAATTGCAGTAGTTAGTTATAGCACACAAAGTGGTTAGCGACAAACCATAAGCAAGTAATATAAATGGCAAATATAAGAACATAACAAATTTAAAAAAAGAGTGATCTGTGAGAAAATAAAACATGAATATAAAAAAAGACGTAACACAGGACACAACATAACACAGCGTTGCAGGAGATGACAAACTAAATAATTGGCTGTACTGTACTGTACTGTACTGTATTGTACTGTACTGTACTGTACTGTACGATCAGCCCATTCAGCCAGAACATCCCAATGTGGAATTATGCTTAATGCTCTGAGCTTGTATATCTGCTGTTTCTGTCTCGGCACTCGACATAAATCATAATTAATAATTATAGCTATGTTTACTGTACTGTATGTGTCCGGTCAGGGCAGTACAGGAATGTTTGGCCATTTGTATTTATCACGATGAGATGACAGACGGGGCGTGTGTGTGTGTGTGTGTGTGTGTGTGTGTGTGTGTGTGTGTGTGTGTGTGTGTGTGTGTGTGTGTGTGTGTGTGTGTGTGTGTGTGTGTGTGTGTGTGTGTGTGTGTGTGTGTGTGTGTGTGTGTGTGTGTGTGTGTGTGTGTGCGCGCGCGCGCGCATGTTTATTATGTGTAACGAACCAAGAGGTGGGCTGCCCGCAGGGGTTTGTGGGGTTGCCAGTTAAGGGGGGTTCAGACCCCCATCCATCCTCTCTGCTCAAATGTGGGTCACTGCCATCCTCGGGTGATTTCCCACATGCCCCGACCGCCCATCCCCCCCCCCCCCCCCCCCCCAACAAAAAAAACCCCTTATCAAATCACTTCTCCCCATTAACGGTGGTCTTAATTGAACCCATCTCGTTAGCCCCTCTCCTGATGTCTCTCGCAGACACGCCCCCCACCCCACCCCGCCTCCGTGTCGTCATTATCCGGCTATTTTCTGAATCAAGCATTGTAGGTCACAGCATCTGACAGGTCTGTGGGACCCCTCGTGTTTGTGTGTACCCCCAAAGGGTCTCGTTGAAGACAAAAGGCACCGCGAGTAGTCCACAGTGGAACCCTTCCCCTCCCCCCCCCCAGCTCTGTTTACTCTCCTCTCTCTACAGGTCGCTGCATAGCGGGTGTATCGGAATGAGAAGGCACACATGGCTTTGGTAGCGTCTTGCGAGTCTTATACGAGTCTTTTTGTCGGCTTTGCGAATGCGATACGGACGCGATCAAATATCAAAAAATATTTTTGAGCTAGTAGTAGATGAGTGAGCTTGTAGATCTGCTATATTTCAGCTATTATTGACGATTTTAGAAACGGCGTAAAACGGGGATACGACGACAGTTTTGCCATGTCACGATGTTATGACATGCAAAATCCCAGATGATATCGAGTCTCGTATCACGATATCAATCGATGATATCAATATATTGACCAAGCCCTTCCTCTCTTCCCTCTCGTTCCTCTCAGTCGGATGTCTGTGAGGAACACAGTGAAAAGGTCAAGAGACGCACAGGGCCGTGGGGGAGATGCACGGGGTCAGGCTTTAAGTGGTGTGTGTGTGTGTGTGTGTGTGTGTGTGTGTGTGTGTGTGTGTGTGTGTGTGTGTGTGTGTGTGTGTGTGTGCGCGTGTGTGCGTTGTGTGTGTGTGTGTGTCCACCCCTCCCCCCCACCTCCCCCGGAGGGCTCACTGTCTCGGCATGAAAGGAGCAGCATCGGCGGGTGGGTGGGAGGTTATGGCGGTTGCTTTTTTTGTTTGTTTACCTTTGACTGCCTCTTTTTGTGTTAAAAAAAAGAGATTCTGACCCTAAAACACATTAGAGCAGCTTAATGGGCGCAGCAACAACAGGCGGCTGGTCATTCGGGCAGTCCTTCGGTTACAGTGACCCGACGTTGTACCGTTTTAAATACCCGCCTATTGAGCACATTTTCTCCCCCCAATGGAAATATCGGGGACAAGACTATTTGACATGCAATGTTCTTTTACCATAAAGTAGTATTATAATCAGAGTTGTCTTATATTCAGCACAATATGGTACCTGTAAAACATCTGAAAAATGCCCCACTTGTCAACATGAATACATAATTGTCTGGGTTTTCACATGTTTTGCACTTACATACTGCAGATGTTTATCATGTTCTGTTCTGTTGAAACACTGTGTTCACTATATGTGCCAAAAGCTAAAATAACCGTCCCTCAAAAAAAGCTAAAATAGTGATTAGGGCTTATAGGGCCGATTCATACTCCTATTTTACCGCTGTAGTGCCGAAATGATTTCGGCTCGTCAGAAATTTTCAGTAGCACCGAAGAGACGACTTTAGCATGGTACCCGCCCCCCCCCCCCCCCCCCGAACCAAAAATGACGTCACATTGTAGGCTCTACAGAGCCGAGCCGACTTTTATTCGGCTCTAAAATAAGAGTATGAATCGCGCCTGACTGTTTATTGGTCCCGCTTTGTGTTTCTGGTCACCCTAAATTCAGTCCCATTCCGTTTTCCTCATGCCCCCTATATTTGCACATTTGAATATTTAAATATTTGTATGTCTGTATTGCTGTGTGTGCATTAGCTCATAATATTACTATTAGATGCTTGTTTCTCTGCTCTCTTTCTTAGTCTCGTGCCTTTTGATTGGTTGACATCCGGGGGAGAGTGATGTGATGTCATTACATCCAGGTCATCTGATCCAAAGACATGCAGGACTGCGCTTTTTGTGTTTGTGAAATTGTTGCATCGATGAGCATATGACTTATATATGCTACTGGGGGGGGAGGGGTCACTAGCTGTACTCTGTTCTGTTGACTCCAACAGCCTTTGAAAAGCAAACTGCCTGACCAGTCCAATCTTCTTGGTATTCTAGTCTTAAGCAGTATCATATGATGCGAAAATATCCGATCTACAACCTCACAACGCGTTGTGATGTGAGCTTGTACAGTAGGTCTTCTGTTTTTGAATGGCAAAATGGTTATCATTTGAAAACTTAAAGTAGGGGTGCTTCCATTTTGTCATGCGACTTCAGAAACGACTATAATAGCCATGGTTCACAGATCCCCGGCCTATACGATCCCTTCTGGAGGAAGAGACGGAGTCAATTCAATTCAATTCAAAGGGCTTTATTGGCATGAGAAAACATACGTTTACATTGCCAAAGCAGAAAGAACAATACAACAATACAGCAATACAATCAAAACAAGAATGATGTACATTTGAAAGTCAGAATCTTCAATAGATCAATTTCTATGTACCAAAGTACCAGAGTCACAGTCTTCCTTAAGGACACCAAACATGGGATCCTCCACTCTGGACCATTTCTCCAACCACCAGTCAGACCGCCGGCTTGGCTCTCCCATCTTGCTATTTCGAGACGCTAATTTATATTTTGAGCCAATTCCCCTCAGCACATTGATGTAGGCTGTCAACTGCAGAAATACATCAAAGACCCCGATATTAATCCCTAACCAGACTGCAGATGCCTGCAGCAGCATATATATCCCACATGAAAGGGGGCCAGCCAGGCCAGGCAGCAGGGGCCACAGTAGCACCAGTGGCTCTCATTCAAAACAACCCGACACTGCATGTGAACTCATTATACCTCCGGTCACCTCTCTTCAATTCTAATTCAAAGGGGGCTTTATTGGCATGGAAAACAAGTTCACATTGTCATGGCCAGTGTGAAATGAAAAAATGTAAAATATTGCCCAGTGTAAAGACAAATGTGTATACATTTCAACTTCAACTCAAAGCTACAAGTAGCTATATACAACTATTGGGGTCTTTGCTGATATAAGCTTCACGGATTGGCCGAGCATGTTTTTTTCTTTACGTAAACCTAGTGGTAGTGTGTACAATAGACCAGTGGTTCCCAAACCTTTTCATGTCAAGGACCCCCAAATTGACACAAATTAGCCTGCGGACCCCCATTTGAAAAGATATGCCAGGGACCCTCCATAAGAGAAATATTTGTATGGCTCTAGCAGTGATTTTCAACCCGTTTAATTTCAAGGACCCCCAGTTTGACATGCATTAGTCTACGGACCCCAATTTAATAGCATTTCTCTCTGTGGGACCCCCAATTTATATTGTAAAATCAATGTTAATTTAACTCTGAGAGTGTACAAATGGAACCAATTTGGTTCCATTTGTACAGACCCATAACGGTCCATTTGGTTCCAAATGATAATTTAGCTGGGTCCCCCCTGGAACTCCCTCAAGTACCCCTGGGGGTCCCCGGACCCCACTTTGGGAACCACTGCAATAGACCACTGCGGGTGTGTCTGTCTGTCTGTCTCCTATTTCTGCCTGTGTGTATGTCATCAACCTGACGTCAGCCGTTGTGGACGATATGAGTGATCCTCAAGTCGCACATGTCGGTATTGCGTAGTTGGGCTTGCATTCACAAGTTAAATCATTCAAGACTTGCATGGTCCTCGACTAGGCTGATGGTCTGATAGTATACTGTGTATAATATCATATGTATTTAAAGATATCTTCTCTTCTGTTTGTGTACGGTAGTGCTACAGCTGGGGTTCTCAATGTTTTTGGCTGGGGACCCCCGGAAATGCTTTGGCCATGTCTCGCGACCTCCGCCCCACCCCAATACAAACTGACTGCAACAATAACCTTAAAATATTGGAGAAAATATATCATAAATTGATACTGAAACCCCCCCCCCTCTTAGGGGTTACGACCCATGGGGTGAGAACCCCTGTGCTACAGTATATGCAGAGATTAGCGCGGTGCAGATTGTGCATGAGTACAGATGATTCACTGTCTCTCTCCAATGTGGTGCATGGTTGTATTCCATTACACGTATGTCCTTTTCCTGTCACAGATCTGTGAGCAATGTGTCTGCACATTGCGATAGCCTATATCACCCTGCAGATATGGGAGTTGTTTTTGTTTATCAGTCATGTTCACAATTTCAGTGGGGTTTGTAACCTGTGGGAATAATGTGTCTCATGTCTTTGGTACAGTTAAGACATTGAATGAACAGTGGTTGCACAGACCCCCCCCCCCACCCTCTCTCACCCCAGTTTATTGCATTCTTGCATACATTTACTCATACACTTATTGCTCCTGTTGTTTCCTGCACAGCCCCCATGCTCCTCCTCCTCTCATCCCCGAGTTCAAAGGCACTGTGTTAAGGGGGTGTGCTGCTGGTCGCGGACAAAGACGTACCAAGCACCTAATCGGCTGTCCAATGTCACGCAGAAGCACATCAAGGGAAGAGAGCCAAAGAGCGGAGGGAGGGA
The DNA here is from genome assembly GCF_963924005.1 of Protomyctophum bolini. Classification (NCBI taxonomy): domain Eukaryota; kingdom Metazoa; phylum Chordata; class Actinopteri; order Myctophiformes; family Myctophidae; genus Protomyctophum; species Protomyctophum bolini. The sequence goes on along the minus strand of NC_137877.1, from coordinate 12,219,665 downwards.
GGGAGGGAGGGAGGGACAGAGTGTGTGAGACAGAGAGAGAAAGTGAGTTCAGATTGAGTTTGCGATGTGTGCGTGTGCTGCTTGTGAGCTCAGGCTGCCGATCATCATTCGGTCTGTGAGCATTTCACAACCTTTCTACCCCAAAAACAAACAACTCTTTGCCCTGACTGTGAGTGTCACCCCCCCCCCCCCATCCCCATCCATCAGCCCTCACCCTTTTATACCAGAGGCCGTTGCCTTTTCGACAGAGAGCGTTGTTTTGAACTGTGGCTAGCTGGCTGGTGGAGGTTCAGAGGGGTGGAGTCTAAAGAGGAGGAGGAGGAGGTTTGGAGTCGGTGCTTGGAGGGTGTCGTGTCGTCTGTGTTGTTTGGTGCACTTCCAGAATGCTTGACCTGCTTCTCAGCACCCATGCAGCCTCGTGGTGGCCGGGTTCAGTTAATCGATATGGCAATAATCTTATTCCTTGCCGATAATCTCATCGTATACCATATCGATACGGCAGGAAACATCAGAATCAGTTTCTGTCTGACAGTTACGATAATATATATGATTACATTTTTCTTTAGATTTGCATTTATCTGTTAAAACATTATTATTTTACATTATTTTACTTGTTTTTTGTTTAAATCCACCCAAGTTTTTCAAATGTATTTGTTAACTTTACAATTTCTGACACTGCATTTGTCAAAGCATCGGCGATCGGTGGTCTAGGTCAGGACTCTGTACCGTGATACGTATATCGATCGTGAGGTTGTTGGCAATACCCAGCCCTAATGGTCATTATTTGGAATCAATGTATAATCGATATATTGATATATATCGTATCGTGGCTTTTGTATTGTTGTGCATACAGTATCTATCATGAGGTTACAGACAATACCCACCAATAATATGGCTCACTTACTGCTTCTCAGCACTTTCTGCATATGTGTGAATGTAATAATGTAAGGAAAATGTATGTATTTTGCGTGCATGCGTGTTTCATCTGTCAGCTGCCCTGTCGTGGGATTAGGGCCGTGGGAGCCTCGGTCGTCCTGGGTGGGCTGCTGCAGGAGAGGAGAGGTGAGGAGGCAGGGTTTGCCTTATCACAAGACCCAAATAACTACTTAAACACTTAAACCATATATACTTCAGTTGACTGGGGTCCCCCGGGGGTCTATACTTGGTATCCTGCTCCCCCCCCCCCCCCCCCCCCCCAATTGGCAATTTTCACAGAATGTTGGCTTATCATGACATGACCAGAATATTCTAGGGTTCATTTGGTTAGGTAAAGCTTAACAGCTTAACTTCATAATCACACATAGATGTGACAGCAGTTGGTGTTTTGAGCCCCAAGAATAGGGCAAGGTCATTTTTCAAGAGTATGCAGATTATAGATTATTATGCGCTGATTATGAAAGTGCAGATTATAAACTTTCAAATGATTTGTTGTGCATTGAAGTCTGAAAATAGTTGAAGATAAGTATATGTGTATATATGTCTGTACACCAACACTAGCGTTTTGTGTCGGACGGCATAAAATACAAACGTGTAGTATAGACGATATATGTCCAACATTTCAGGAAATGGAAGGGAGAAAAAAAACGTTATTTCAAGGAATCCAATGTATAGTTATTGTTTGGTTCTTGTTGATACTTTTCATTGGTTCCATATCGCTTTTAAAAACCCCACAGACAAACCTTATTACCTTAATCACTTTTACATGTTTCGAAAATAGTCAAAACGGCAGATCTACAAGCAGTGGTTCACTAATCAATCAGTTTTTATTCATTTTTCAGTACATCTTTCAACTGCAGATAAAGGCTTGAACTAAAGCAGTGGTGTTCAACCCTATAAAGGCTTGAACTAAAGCAGTGGTGTTCAACCCTATAAAGGCTTGAACTAAAGCAGTGGTGTTCAACCCTATAAAGGCTTGAACTAAAGCAGTGGTGTTCAACCCTATAAAGGCTTGAACTAAAGCAGTGGTTGTTCAACCCTATAAAGGCTTGAACTAAAGCAGTGGTGTTCAACCCTATAAAGGCTTGAACTAAAGCAGTGGTTGTTCAACCCTTTTCATATCAAGGCCCATTATTTATTCTGCATTTGAGCGGCGAGCCACGGACCACCATTTGTGACCAGATTTGACTGAGAGCCTGCCATCGCGCAACCTCCAGCTTTTCACCAGAGGAGAAAAACTCTCACACACACACCGACCGCAGAGTATAAAAACATCTGATCTGGTGACAGGTCAGGGAGGGTACTCTTAAGCCTCATTGTGTGACGCGCCAAAAATAGCCGATCTATAGTTCCAGGGCCATGGACACACGAGTGGAAATTTGGCACGGTAGAGGAAGAGAACATCCAAGGACTGAAGGATCTGAGGTCTATAGGGCTCCTCTGAGTGCTATATCTATCAGCTGTGTCTATAGGGAGGGATTGGGTAGGAATCTGTCTGTTTTTAACTGGCGTGAGACGAGAGACAGATTTGTGCCTTCAACCTGTCAGTCAAGAGTTCTATATCACTGATTTCCCAAACAGTGGGTCACGGACCAAATTGTATGGGCCGCGACTCGAGTATTCTTCTACATATACCATATATATATATATATATATATATATATATATATATATATAAAGAAGTAGTGAAATTAGCCGATCTGCAAGTGCTTCTGATCTGCTATTTTCAGTAGTTTGTGTCTCGACCTGAACTGTTTGGTAACCGCTGTTCTACTGCTACAGTATATAGCCATGGCACATCATGCTGACAGAATTCTGTTTTGTCTGCATGTTTATTAAGAGCGTATTAGTCTATAATCAGGGACTAATTTAGATTAGACAGCTTAATGCATGGATGCTAGTAGAAAACCAGTACTGCACACAGGTTTGAGTAGACTGTTTGTTTTGCCTCATCACATGCAAGACCCAATCATGTCTGCTCATTATAAGCAAAGTTTGGCTTGCTTTTCTGTAAAGATGTATTTTTGGGGTTTTTCTGCCATTATTGGATAGTGTATACACTGTACAGTATGGTGACAGGAGAGAGATGGGGGGTGACACACGGCGAAGGTCATCAGGACCGGGAGGCGAACCCGCGACCCGCCGTCAGGCTGGCTTGGCAGCCTAGGTGCCCGGGGTTGCAGCTTTTTAGGGGGCTTTTTTCCTAAAATGTAGTTGCTTATTTGGGCTTTCCTAGATGATGTTTAAACCAGTGGTTCTCAAACATTTTAATTTCAAGGACCCTCAAATGAATTAATATTTGTTCCACAGATCAACATAGGGAATGAATTCTGTGTTGGAGTGAGGTGTGACTGACATGTGACTGACATGTTTTGTAGGTTTTCAGAGTAAACTGCGACATACTTTCGCAAAAAACGTACCAGATAATGTTTCAAAAAATATTCAAAATCTTTCATTTCTTTTGAAAATAGTAGTCAAGGTTGTAGATCGGCTATTTTCAAATAGTTTGCTCATGTGTGGCCTATATATTGTCGCTTCTTTTGAGCTTGTTTTCATAGGGGGGTCTATTTTTGCCTGATTTCATGAGAAATAAGCAACGGGGGTTTTGCTTATTTCTCATTTTCTCTCAAAAATGGTGGACTCATTAACCAGAAGTTCAGAATGCAACACACACACGCCAGTGGAATTCTCCCCCCGGTCTTGTCATCCTCACGGATGGGAACATGCTTTTGTGTTTTGAGCCCTCGTCTCCTTTCGCTTCCACCAGCGTGGAACGCGGTGACTCCACATTCCCACGGCTCGCCAGTGTGTCACTGCACAGGGCGCTGCACTTTAGACCAGACGGTGAGTGACAGCAGTGCCAAACACAGCGCCATAATTGCACCCCTAGCGCGGCGTCCTTCCCCCTGTCAGTCACAGAGACAATAAAAGCGTGACGGCTGCCTGAGTCAGACACCTGTGTGCATGTCTGTGCGCTGACGGCAGGGCTTTGAGAAGTATATTTTATAAACTTGATGTGCCAAAGTAAAAGTTCTACATTATAGATTTGTACATCATACCCAGCCCTAATGGTCATTATTTGGAATCAATGTATAATCGATATATTGAAATATATCGTATCGTGGCTTTTGTATCGTTGTACATATCTATCAACTACATTTCCTAAAATGTAGTTGCTTATTTGGGCTTTCCTAGATGTTGTTTAAAGCAGTGGTTCTCAAACATTTTAATTTCAAGGACCCTCAAATGAATTAATAGCTGATTTGTACATCAGCTTTTTCGTTAGATTCAGTGGTTAATGCAAAAGTTTTTTTTTTGTGTGTGTGTGACTGTGTGTGTGGGTGTGGGTGGGTGGGGACAGACAGACAGACAGGCAGGCACGTGCGCAGTGGAGCTGGCTCCGAGCCAGCGCATCACTCCCAGCCTTGTAATCTCCTGGATGACAGAGGAAATGGCTGACAGAAAAGCTTCCTGAAATGTCACGTTTTAGTGTTAAGAGAGACACAAATTTGTTGAGAGTTATCTCTCCCCCTGGGCTGCATGCAGCAGCTGAACAACAGAGGGCTGATTACCACTGTCAGAGTCATTCAGAACCTGCTTTAACCTTTATTTATGTAGGGGAGTTTGACTATAAGCCTCAACACTCGCTGTCTTCCAACAATGACATGGTTCACAGCCAAACGGTTAACTCAACGCATGCCTCAGAGCACTGTTTCGCTCCCCAGCATATAGGGCTGTGACCTGTTTTGTGTCGTGGGCCGTGTTTTATGGTTCACGAGTCGACTGAGTTAATATCTCATTTTCGATGCGAATAAGCGATCTGAAAATGCGAAATATTGCATGTTGCAGTTCGCCTGCGAATCTCTGCAAAATACGACACCAGAGCGAACAAATAAAGAGCGAAAACGGTCGCATTTTCGCACATTCGCCACTGATGTGGAAGCTTGCATGGACTCTTGCATGTTTTTTTTTTAAATGCAAATTATTCGCACGAATATATCGCGTCGCCAATTCGCCAGTGTGTAATGACCTTAACTATTTATTCCTGCTATTTTAGCAGAATGTTAACCTACTTTCACCCAGAATGCCCAGAATGGGGACGCTGGACACAGTCGTATTCATATGTGTAGTTATTTGGCATAAACATTTAGGTTGACTTTCTTTTTCTATCACACAGTCCCAGAAAGTAAAACAATACCGGCATGTGTTAAATTTAACATAGTTCTTTTTAATGATTAACGTTTTGGGCAAGTGGGCATGACCTGTACTGAGACCTTAGTGTCAACCCCTGCTCGTTTTCATACTAAAGTTTGTTTTCTCCCAAATGTGTCTACAGTGTAAAGTTTGTTTCGGCATTTTGAAACCTCAAGAACCAGGCATCTGTACAGTAGATGTGATTTCATGCAGGGCTTGTTGTCTCTACTTGCAGAATGACATCAGTATTTGGAAGAGTTCAGTGGCATGGGTGCAACCAAGCAGCTACAGTATCTGGTGTGTACCTGGAGGGCTGATGGGAAATGTTTGTTGTTTGATTCACACACTAGTCTCTGTGTGAGGTCACTCACTGACTGGAGGTCTGCCCCTCAGCAGTATGGCACTGTGGTGCACACACACACACACACACACACACACACACACACACACACACACACACACACACACACAGAGACTCATATTCGCACACAGTAAAGTCCTGAGTTTACATTTCAAAATGTTGCTGCAGTATCTACTTTTATATCGGTATGTAATTTCCAGTGAAACAGGTGTCGGGCTGACTGGGACATGAATGATGAAGTGTGTGTGAAGTGGCTGAACAAACATGGATAATTGTGGTTGGAGATTGATTGCTTGATGGATATCAAAACATTATTGGTTGGTTCAAACAAACCTAGGTAAAAATAGTATGCAAATCATTTTACGAGAAGAAACAGAGATTTTATTTTGAAACTATACTCCCCCCGCCCCATTTTACATGGGTGCACAATATAACCAAAAAGATTGCAATAATCACAGTGCACCGGACATAGTATAGATCTACAAGCTCACAACCCATTGCAGCGTGATACGTTGTGAGCTTGCAGATCTGGCAGGCAAGTATACATCCGGGAGTGGATGGACACACATTTGACTGTGAGGAATGGATGTAATGTGTCGGTTTAATAAAAAGCTCATACTGTAAGACACTTAAGCCGTTACTGTCCCCGCGGTAAGACGCCTGTCACCTCACTGTCCCCGACTCCTCATCATTCTGCAGTGGCTGCATGGCTTCCTCGTACCACGCAGCACAGTAACACACTGAACCTTGTGATTGTTTAGCCTGATGTTGATTGATAGAGGCGAACGATTGTGAAAGAGCCAAGTGTGAAGTTTGTGTTATTCCAGGCAGATACAGGGTGCAGACAGACAGGAAGCTATAAGGCAGGAGAGAGAGAGAGAGAGAGAGAGGGGAGATGACATGCAGTAAAAAGCCTTGCATAGTCAGATCCGAACCAGGTTCAGCTGTGGAAAGGACTATAGCCTTACTCTGGGATCCAAACACCCCGTGAAAGAGGCTTGTTCTTTCTCGTGATACCATTTGAGACTAGAGACGCCATCGTAGCCCTCGAGGTCAATAATTCTATTGTGCAGTCTTGCGGTTTTATCACAATTCTATGATTCCCACGGAACACAAACAATAGAAAATCACAAGTGAGCCACTGAGCAACACGGCCTGTCTGTCATAATCTTTTGAATGGATGCCTGCACATTTCTGGCAGTGGTGCAGTTTCCTGTTGTTTATGTGAAATACAGTGGTGGAAAGTAACTTGAGTATACTGTCCTGAAGTAAAAAAAGAATTTAGGTATACTTTTGAGTATTTAAAGGAGGAAAACGATATGCACGTCCTAGTTTCAGAATACGGTGCTGGACCCAAAAAATGACTGAATGATATACTGTAGTTCTCCGGGCTTTCTCAAACTTGAGAAACGTTGTTGTATTTAGGTTGAAATTAAAAAAGACGGGGAGCAGAACTATATCGTGTGCGGACATTCCACTTTTTTCTTCATGCTTTTGAGTATTTCATTTTTTTTTATTCTACTGCACTATAGCTCAGAGGCAAATATTGTATTTTTGACGCCACTAGTTGTACTGTTTTTGCAGCTCTGAAAAGTGACCTCTTCAGACTCGACCTCACCCCTGGCTTGCACGCTTCTCTTCATGTATCGCTTCTTGTCCCCCTTTTTGATACATGCAAAGTTAAACTGAAGATATATGTGGTAAGCACTGCATTGTTCCCCTGCCTTGCACTCTACTGAACCATTCACCCTGTTGTTTGTGGACTAGTGTTCACTCTACTGAACCATTCACCCTGCTGTTTGTGGACTAGTGTTCACTCTACTGAACCATTCACCCTGTTGTTTGTGGACTAGTGTTCACTCTACTGAACCATTCACCCTGTTGTTTGTGGACTAGTGTTCACTCTACTGAACCATTCACCCTGCTGTTTGTGGACTAGTGTTCACTCTACTGAACCATTCACCCTGCTGTTTGTGGACTAGTGTTCACTCTACTGAACCATTCACCCTGCTGTTTGTGGACTAGTGTTCACTCTACTGAACCATTCACCCTGTTGTTTGTGGACTAGTGTTCACTCTACTGAACCATTCACCCTGCTGTTTGTGGACTAGTGTTCACTCTACTGAACCATTCACCCTGTTGTTTGTGGACTAGTGTTCACTCTACTGAACCATTCACCCTGCTGTTTGTGGACTAGTGTTCACTCTACTGAACCATTCACCCTGCTGTTTGTGGACTAGTGTTCACTCTACTGAACCATTCACCCTGCTGTTTGTGGACTAGTGTTCACTCTACTGAACCATTCACCCTGCTGTTTGTGGACTAGTGTTCACTCTACTGAACCATTCACCCTGCTGTTTGTGGACTAGTGTTCACTCTACTGAACCATTCACCCTGCTGTTTGTGGACTAGTGTTCACTCTACTGAACCATTCACCCTGTTGTTTGTGGACTAGTGTTCACTCTACTGAACCATTCACCCTGCTGTTTGTGGACTAGTGTTCACTCTACTGAACCATTCACCCTGCTGTTTGTGGACTAGTGTTCACTCTACTGAACCATTCACCCTGCTGTTTGTGGACTAGTGTTCACTCTACTGAACCATTCACCCTGCTGTTTGTGGACTAGTGTTCACTCTACTGAACCATTCACCCTGCTGTTTGTGGACTAGTGTTCACTCTACTGAACCATTCACCCTGCTGTTTGTGGACTAGTGTTCACTCTACTGAACCATTCACCCTGTTGTTTGTGGACTAGTGTTCACTCTACTGAACCATTCACCCTGTTTGTGGACTAGTGTTCACTCTACTGAACCATTCACCCTGTTGTTTGTGGACTAGTGTTCACTCTACTGAACCATTCACCCTGCTGTTTGTGGACTAGTGTTCATGCCATTTACTTATTAAGGATGAAGGTACACCATACACATGAGCCTCTCAGATCCAGGATCGCCTCAGGCTTAAGTTATTTCATGCATAACATAATCATCTCTGTCGGGTGTTAGTGGACCTAATGTCCAAACTGTTACTTTTCAGGATTCTAATTAAAAAAAAACGTCAAAAGTAGCAGATCGACAAGCTACTTTGGATGCTTTTGCGTTGTAGCAAACACAAAAAGTTACAATATGGAGATACTGTATGAGGTTTTTGCCCCCCGAAAGCAACGATAGTTTTGTATATTTGGGTCCGGCCCGGAGAGACACCAATGAATTCACGCTTTGGGTCTCGAGCTGAAAAGGTTCGGGAAGCCCTGGTTTACACCACCGGGACCATGAGTTGTCCCCTCGCGGCTGGGACCATGCCACGCCTCTCTCATCCACACATGGAACTGATTTTCTCTGTTCAACAAGCTGCACCATCAAGCTCATCTGCTTCGGATCACATCACCAAAACACCATTTCCTTAAACAAGCCGTTGCCCCGGGCAACCGTTTGGCGTTGTGACAGCCGCAGACGAAATGAGGTTGGATTTGACCAATCGCTGAGAACACGAGAGCAGTGGTGAAAGAAGTAATGAAGCAAAAGTAGCAATGCCACATTGTCCGTTACAAGCTAAAGTTCTGTATTCCAATTTGTCGAGGGGCCCTAGCTAGCTCCTAACGTCTGGCTTTCAGACATGTACAGTAGCAGTCAAAATTATGGACTTGTCTTATTCATGCCCCCCAAAAATCAGCCTGCCTCCCCAAAACTCAGCATAACCCCTTGTGACAGCATGTGGCAGCAAAAGTAGCAAAACTAGCCGTTCTACAAGCTCTCAACATGTCAACTGCGACGCTTGTAGAATGGCTATTTTTGCCTTATTTGAGTCCTGGATCATCTTTTTTGCTATTTCTGAATTGGAATCCTGAAAAGTAACATTACATTTTTTATTTCAAATAAATTTACTTATACTTAATATTATATATACATAATTTATACTTATGTTAATTTTATGAACTGAATAATATACCAGTAATCGTATATACACAGGTTAATAATATTAACCTGCGGGCCACGTTAAGTGAAGGTTGGGGGCGGGGCCGCATGTGTCTTAGAATTTAGTGTATTTACTCAATTCCCACAGAGAGCCGTGGAAAAACACTGTACAGCACATGACACGGCTCTCGTAAAAATCCGTTCAACACGTTGCTGTTTTGAGTCGGACTGTAAATATTTGAGCAAAGTGTGGATTTGTCTGTGGTGTCTTTGCTTTGTTTTACGGCAGGCATATGAGGGGCCCTTGTGAGAATCGAACGGAGGGCCGGGTTGTTGGATCTTGGTAGCGTCTCGACCCTCGCCGAATCTAGGTCAACAGGGGGTTAGATGATGAACAGAACCGTGTGTGTGCGTGCGCGGAAGTGTACGCGGAAGTGTAAACACCGCTCGGTGCCTGCACGGCCACATTCTGATGCCAAAGCACTTTGCGTGCCTTCGATCTCCCGTTTCAACCTCAACATGACAATAATAATTAAAAAAAGGACAGTAATTCACACCATGCCTCCCTCAGAATATCTAGAGTTCCTACGGAACAAAGGAGGAAGTGCCTTGTGATGTCTGATTTTAAAACGTTCCCCCCGGTGTTGCACGCTGAAAGTAGCAGATGTAAAAACGTGGTAGGGCTGTTGTTGTTTTCGGCACGCGACACCGCCGTACGCCACGGTATAAAAATCCAGGAAGTGCCGCGTGACTTCTGGCTCCGTTGAGCTTTTAGCCTTTGATTGTTTCAGAGAATTTTCCTGCATGACTTCGAATAATGGTAATGATGCAATCAGCAGCTAGTTAACATGGGGCCTTGGAGGAATTTTTTACACACAAAAGGAGTTGACATTGGCTTTGAGCCTCCGTTGATAAGAAGTTAAGAACGTGACGAGCTTTACGACATGCATGCCCCGTCAAACAGGACTACAATAGGCATTCCTGGACCGACACGGCGTGCAGGTTTAATGCTTAACCCTGCTGTAAATGAAGAGATATTGATCATGTTGATCACGTGACTAGTGTGAACACTAGCAGAGTTTGCCAAAGCCTTGTAATGTTAAGGCCAGTCAATGGTTGACGACAGTCACATGCTGTAGGTCAAGATAAGGACGGAAAGTAACGTCAAGTACTCTAGTCTACTGTTTGTGTGCGTTATGGGGGGCATGTGCATGCATAAAGTACTCTAGTCTACTGTATGTGTGCGTTATGGGGGGCATGTGCATGCATAAAGTACTCTAGTCTACTGTTTGTGTGCGTTATGGGGGGCATGTGCATGCATAAAGTACTCTAGTCTACTGTATGTGTGCGTTATGGGGGGCATGTGCATGCATAAAGTACTCTAGTCTACTGTATGTGTGCGTTATGGGGGGCATGTGCATGCATAAAGTACTCTGGTCTACTGTGTGTGTGTGTGTTATGGGGGGCATGTGCATGCATAAAGTACTCTAGTCTACTGTATGTGTGCGTTATGGGGGGCATGTGCATGCATAAAGTACTCTAGTCTACTCTATGTGTGCGTTATGGGGGGCATGTGCATGCATAAAGTACTCTAGTCTACTGTGTGTGTGTGTTATGGGGGGCATGTGCCTGCATCAAGTGAGTGGCAAAGTGAGTTTAACGTTGTTTAATGCAATCAGATAGGACTTTTCTGTGTGGATGTATGGGGCTGTCAAGGCCAGAAAGTAGTTTTTTGCCACTCGGTAGGCGTTCCCACATAACTTCCGGGTATGATGATGATGTCACGCGCATAGCCTCTATAGCAGTGGTTTTCTACCAGTGGTCCGGGGAACACCAGCGGTCCTTGAGTGTCGTTCCAGGTGGTCCCCAGCTAAATGACCCTTGCGGGTCCATTTGGTTTTATTTTACACTCTCAAGAGTATTGTTAAACATCTGCATTACTTAATTTATACAAGAGGTCTACATAATTAGAGAATGTAGAAGAATTGTCAATACAGCTTGCAATTGTGGACACCATCTTATCCAACGATAACAAATTATTTATCTATCCTGTGTTTACAACTGTACTACGACATGCACCAGACTCGACAATAACACTAAAAATAATATTGTGTAACCATATACATAGTCTTCTCTGTATACGCAGGTAGAAGAAAGGTGGACATACAGTACACTAGTAGCACAGGCCAGCTCAAGACGCAAAAGATACATTTGGTGTCTCCCCGTGACCCAAACTTACAAAAATGTATGAATCAATTAACCAATTAAGCCCTATTTAGTAGTGAAAATTGCCGATCTACAAGCTCAATGAGAGCTTCTGAGCTTGTAGATTTCTTCTCGTAGATTTCTTAAATTCGTTTAGAAAACCCCTGAAAATGTTTTGCAATAAAAACAAAAATCACACCTGTGTGAACTTAGTGATGCAACTCCCCTCTCCCCCCCCTCCTCTCCTCTCCCTCTCTCTCTCTCTCTCTCATTAGCAGGCAACAATGCAGCACTAATACTATCTCTCTCTCTCTCTCTCTGTTTCTGGCAAACAGCGCTCCTACTGGGACTAATACTGGTGCTCATGACCACATACATAGGTACATAGTAGTACGCGTTCATTACTGGTGCTCATGACCACATAGGTACATAGGTGTACACAGACATTGCTGGTTGTAGGAGTGGTTGCACCACTCAAAAAAAGGAAATGTGTAAAAAATTCACGAGCAATACCAATTTGGGAGTCCCGGCCCCCCTTTTGTTTGCGAGGGAATGCACTAGCGGGCCGTGACAGATTGTTTCCGGAAGCTTGTGCATGCCAGTGTCCAGACGGATGAAGATTAGCTAGCGGGAGTGCTGGTGCCTGGCTCTCACCCTGGCATGGAAGGCACTAGAACGGGACCACATCCAAAACCTTCACTTCCACCTCTCTATCACACACATACAGTACTAGTAGTTCCTGTTTCCTATAGCTGACATAGTTCAGCTTTTTGACAAAAATAATGTCCCACGGCGATGACCCCTGCAGAGCGGAAAGTGACTCAACTCTATACTAAACTATTCCAAGTGATTGTTTAAACATTTTGGTGCACCTGCACTCATTTTTTCTCGTTTAATGATGTTACCTTTTGTTTATTTTGTGAAAAAAAAAAAAAATACAAATGAAAATAACTAAACCTCCACTTTAACTCCTTATGAGCATGAGGACCCGTGTTTGAATCAGATTATCATCTCGTCTCTGTCAGGAAGATAAAATAAATTGCACTGCCATGCGACACACATCCATACCCATAGCATTTACACAAATGAGAGATGCCAAACTACTGTATGACTTTGATTGTTATAATTCAGTGAAAATATTTAGTATTAGTATGACTGGTGATGCACACCTGTCAGCTGCCTGAGAGGGAATCAAGGTTGTTGGTGTTAAAACTCTTTCAGCGCCACCTGGTGTTCACCAGTTTAGGCTTTGGTTGCCAATTCGCCCATTATAAAAAAAGAAAGAAAATGTAATTATATTATGCATGTAATATGCATGTCATCACCTGTACACCAGAGTAGAGGAATTTTCAAAATATGGATAAAAAAAAAACTTGTCTTATCGTCCATGGCAATCAGTGCATAATTGGATTCAGCTCGTCTTAACGTTTATGGCACTTAAACTGTTTTAAGCAGTATGGCTGCACTTTGTTGTATCAAATAAGAGAATGCAAGATTTTATTATTATTATTGTTATTAGAACATTTGAGCAAAATAGGATTAATGTGGTGGTTAACATTTCACATTAAATTGCTAAATTGTGATAATTATCAAACCTAATATAATATAGCCTAATGCCCTTGCCAAAAGGAAATGTTTGCATTTAGTCTGCCCAGAAGCTGGGCTACATCATATCCCCACAGGCCGTAAAAATGAATGATGGGGGAAGATATCAAAAGCAGAGATTTTACACGCCCAATCCCCCCCCCCCACCCCCCCAGCAAATCCAGCCCTGTCCTCCCCAACCCGAGGACGGGAGGTCCTGCCAGTAATGGCCAGATCAAACACAGGTGCGACATGTCCAGGAGTTGGCAACGTCTTCTAGCATCTTAACTCCCTCCGTTTCAGCAGGTTTTTTTGCCTTTTTATCCCAAACAGCTTAACCATCCGTCTCCTTAGTCTTTAACCTCCTCTCCCTGCGCGCTCCCAGTCCCTCCCTTCGCGGCTCAGATGCTGCTCTCGTTAGATTTGGTTTTTTAACATCCATCCATCCGTCCATCTTCAACCGCTTATCCGTAGTCGGGTCGCGGGGGCAACAGCTCCACCAGAGTGCTCCAGACTTCCCTCTCCAGAGCAACATTAGTGACTTCCTCCCATAGGGGATTCCGAGACGTTCCAAGGCCAGTGAGTCGATGTGTTTCCTCCAACTGCGCCTTGGTCTGCCCCGGGGTCTCCTCCCAGTGTTTTATATCAGTTTGGCAAAAAAAGCAGATCTACAATCTCGCGGTATGTGAACAGCAGCACTTGCCTTAGCACTAGTACTTGCCCTAGCCTCGACGACCTTGCAGGCTGTTAAAGTATGTCGCCTAATTTGATTGCACATTATGTAGACAGATGCCAGGTCATTATTGATCATTTTATAGTGTTTAGTTTCAATGTACAGATATTCTACTGTTAGACGGATGATAGGTTCTTAGTAAGTTTACTTATGATCCTATAGATGACTATTCATATACAGTTGATGTATTACCTTTTGTTTTTTGCTTGTTGTAAATCGATCTGGATAGGCCTGACGTCGAAATAACAAAAAAAAGTCTTATGAAAGAATATATGTTACACTTTCTAAGATTTGTGCCACATCTTCACGATTTTTCAAAAATAGCAGACCTACAAGCTATGAGCTTGTATATCTGCTATTTTTCGATAGCTAAAGTATAACGTAATGCTTAAAACACCAAAAGGGGTTCCCGCCCAAAATGGGTTAAGACTAGCGTCTGCTAAATGCCTAACTTGTAAATTGCTATAGAGGACATGAAGTGAGTGGAAAATCGAGTGTCAAAGTGAGTTTAATGTTGTTTAATGCAATCAGATTCCGATAGGACTTTTCTGTTTGGATGTACAGTATGGGCTGTCAAGGCCAGAACGTCGGTTTTTTAGCAGTATTCGTTCCTGCATAACTTCTGGGTATGATGATGATGTTGATGTCACGTGCATACCCTCTATTAAACCACTACCATAGATATTGGTTCAACAATAACATTTTGTTCACACACACACACACACCAAAAAAGTTCTGGATTATGGCAGGTTAATAACAGGTCATTTTGAGGAAGCAATCTGATTGGGTGAAACAGCCTTCTAGCCGTGGGTTAAACCAGCACCATTCACCACCTAATCAAAACAAAGAATTCAGCTGCTCTGTTTTCCCAGAGCGCTATTCAACTCGGTGGCTAATCTAGCTAGTTTCTTGGGACATTTGTGGTCGTAGTGACTACATCTGTCTTTTTTTTTTATTCAGCGATTTTCTTAGTTTTAAGGGTAACTGTTGTAGAATTGCAATATTACATTGCAATATTACATTTGTAAGTGTACAAATGTAAACTGAGCGACGTTGTGAAGGCAACCCAAAACAGCCCGAGAGGAAACGGTGTTGTTTCTTACCAACCAAAATGTGTAGATACTAGCAACAAAGCATTCACGGTTCAAGGCGTTTATTATTAAACCTCATTGTTTCCACCAGCCCAAAGACGTGGCCATGAAGACTATGTTTAGGCCCCTGTCCGTCCATATGTCAGTCCGTGTGTGTGTGTGTGTGTGTGTGTGTGTGTGTTGGCCTGACCTGCGTGAAACCGTACACACACACACACACACACACACACTCCCTGGAGGCCAGAGCAGAACCTCTGCCCCAATTCCTTCACGTCGGCCATTTTCTTTCATACCGGTATAACTCCTACAGATTTTGTCCAAACATCACTCAAATAGTGATCAAGACGGATCTGTCAGATGTTTTACATTCCATCCTGATTGGCTAAGATTGCCATCTAAAGTTTGCAGGAGTGGCTCATTTTGAACAAAATTGAACAAAATGCTAATTACATCATACATCAAAAGTCCCTAAAAATCCAATATGAATTACTTTCTGCCAAAACGAAAACTTAGACTTTTATGAATATAAATGAATCTTGTTCACCTGTTTGATTCCCATATAGCTCACGTTCCTCCAAACACACCTGATTTTAATTACAGAGCTACTCCGTTTTAAATTCCTCATTTTAAATGTAATCATCACGCTAAAATGGGGCCTCGTGGACTGGAGTGGCCAGAGTTAGTGTCTAAGTGTCCTTGAGCAAGACACTGAACCCCTAATTGCTCCTGATGAGCAGGTTGGTGGCTTGCATGGTTCCCTCTGCCATCGGTGTATGAATGTGTGAATGTAATGAACAATCTATGTAAAGCGCCTTGGATAAAGGCGCTATATAAATGCACCATTTGCCACTTTTAAATATGTATGTGAAAACAATTTAGGCAGCATATAGTAACAAACATGCGTCACACAGTAACTGGCCGTCTCTCTCTGTCTCTCCCCCTATGGCAGCATGTGCTGCAGGCTACAAACCCTATAGCCCTCTGCTGCACACAGCGTTCCATAGCCTGAAGGGGTGGGACCTTCTGATTGGTTGAGGCCGTGTTTCAGACTGTGAGAATGTTGGAGGAGACAAGCGGGCGGGTCTGTTTATGTGAACCAATCATGACCATTACCTGTCCCAAATCACCTTAACTCATCCTGAGGGGATACAGAGGAAACCCCACTGGTGCTAAATAGGGAAACATAACCTTGAGGTGTGTGTGTGTGTGTGTGTGTGTGTGTGTGTGTGTGTGTGTGTGTGTGTGTGTGTGTGTGTGTGTGTGTGTGTGTGTGTGTGTGTGTGTGTGTGTGTGTGTGTGTGTGTGTGTGTGTGTGTGTGTGTGTGTGTGTGTGTGTGTGTGTGTGTGTGTGTGTGTGTGTGTGTGTGTGTGTGTGTGTGTGTGTGTGTGTGTGTGTGTGTGTGTGTGTGTGTGTGTGTGTGTGTGTGTGTGTGTGTGTGTGTGTGTGTGTGTGTGTGTGTGTGTGTGTGTGTGTGTGTGTGTGTGTGTGTGTGTGTGTGTGTGTGTGTGTGTGTGTGCAGCTCAGATAGACTTACATAGATAGCCTGAATTTGTAAATAAATAAATGGATGAAATATAGTATCCCTCCCTCTTAGATTAGATGCTAATGGTTCATTCAAAATACCCTCTTAGCCCGCAACCATTTCCTTAATGGGAGAGAGACGTGATCGGGGCCTGTCGTTCTGTATACAGGCGTGCACACACACACACACACACACACACACACTCTCTTTCTCTCTCCTTTGCTGTGTCATTGCCATGCTTTCTCTCTGCCCATTTATCGCTGTCAGAATAAAGCACAAAGTGTCTGAGCTGATATCTGAGGTTATTTTTTTTAAATCTATGAAGATGTCTGTGTCGTTGTTGTCCACAGACTCCAGTACCACACATCTGCAAATCTCTGTCTCTCTGTCTGTGTGTGTGTGTGTGTGTGTGTGTGTGTGTGTGTGTGTGTGTGTGTGTGTGTGTGTGTGTGTCAGTGTTGATTCCGTAGACTAAAACTATGACGAAAAACGTCCGTCGACCTTTTTTTCCACTGAGGAAAACTAAACGAAATAAAAATGTTGCCATGATGACTAAGACTAAATATACAATTTTACAATACACTGTGCAATACAATTTCGTCAACAAATAAAAACTAGACTAAAAGACTAGACTAAAACATTTCAGATGACCAAAATATTTTAAAGTTTTAAATTAAGTTTTATTCGAAAGACTATGACTAAAACTGAAAATCTAAATTTGCTGCCAAAATCTGGTGTGTGTGTGTGTGTGTCCAGGGGTAGCTTGCTTGTCTTGTCCGCGTGCACAAAATATATAGTATCTGTGTCCGCGTGCACAAAACGTGTATAAAGTGTGTGTTTGTTCCAGGCAGGCATCAGTGCATACAGTATATGTGTGTGTGTGTGTGTGTGTGTGTGTGTGTGTGTGTGTGTGTGTGTGTGCGCGCACGCGATATACGTACGACATCAAAACTACTCACCGACATTAATGGCATTGTTGCAGTGTGCAGAATTATGGGAACTGGGCCAATTCAGTATCCATGGGCTCTAATTGAAGCAGACTCAAAGCCATTGTTATGTTAGCAATTAGCATCACGTTACGTACGTATGTATGGAGGCTCAGGTTACACACTCACTGTATCGCTGACAAACTGTCTATAGTAGTCTGTCCGTCTGTCTTGTCTTGTCCATCCATTTATCTAGAAGAAGCAAGTCACAGTTAACTGGAATTGTGCATTTCTCGTCAGTCAGTCAGTCAGTGTATCACTCAAAATCACCATATATGTGGAAAGCCCCCATATATGGTGCACAGGTCTCGTGACATCACGTGACATCTCCAGGGATGATAGTAAATCAGGGATCATGCTGACCTGCTGTCACAATTAAGCCCATGATATATGGAGGTCCCTGATATGGTCATCAATATTATTATATGGATATATGTCAGAACTCAGAACCTGTTCTGACATTCCATAATTATGTTAATCCATCCATCCTTCCTCTTCGATGTCTCCCAGTCCCTTTTGACTGATACCTGTCCAAATTTTAAACTCTAGGCGGGCCTGCCCCAAAGTTATTAGTGCAGCCGGTGAAAACTAGAGTTCTCAACACGCCCGAAAATTAACGCCCGGCCGTACCTGGGCACTCGTCAAACCCTGTACATTCAAGACACTGCCAAAGAAGTGCGTGCGCGCGTGTTACTGAGACTGAGGGTTAGTGCTAAAGGGCTCCAAGGTGTTCAAAACATTTTTTGGAAACAATGTTTGTGTGTGTCTCAACCACGTCTGTTTGTGTGGGCTGATAAGGTGCTGAAAACGGTAAAAGTCCTTGGTGTTACTTTAAGTCTGAGAGTGTAAAGATGTGGTTACATTTGTTCGTATTTGGTTACATTAGTTGATTTGTACCCTCTGTTAAACTAACACTGGGTATTTTTCGTTTTTTCTTGTTGTTGCTTTTCTGCCTTTAGTGATATAGGATACAGTGGAGAGAGACGGGAAACGGGGAGAGAGACAGGGAATGACATGCGACAATGGTCGTCGGAATCTGGACTCGAACCCGCAACACTGTGTACGTACACACACACACACACACACACACACACACACACACACACACACACACACACACACAATTTAATTAATTTACTTTACTTCATTAAAATTAGTCAGTCAAATGTTGCAGTGGGCTTTGGTACAGATGGCACTGGTTTAGAATGGCTTATAGAATCCAAGGACGTGCTTTGTTTGCAGTCCAACCCAATTTTATAAGCTTGTTACATAATATATGCAAGACAAATACATTCGTTAAAGCCTATACGATATCCCAGAAAAAAACAAATTGCATTTCCCAGAGTTCAAGGCTAGGTTATTGTAGTTTTGCATTTTTCATTGCTTTTTATTATTTTGTTTTATCTTTTTGACTCATTTTTAAAGCAGGTATTTGAGTTGTACTGTATAATATCTAATGTAAATGTAAATTTCATCCACCTGCCTTACCTAGTTTGAGCAAGTCAATTGTCATTATAGGCGACAATTACAAAGTAGATAGGCTATTTTTGCTGTGCGGCATTGGTAATAATGGGTTCAGAATTACCAACCTGTAGCCTAAATCCTACTGGTACAGAGAAAGCGATTCCGAAAAGTTCTCGCCCTTTTGGCCCTTTTTGCCCTTGAGCAAGGCACTTGCTGTAGTTAAACGGCAAATGCTCAAAGTTAAACTCCTCGAAAGAAGAGAAGAAGTAAAGTGACAAAAGTGTCGTTTACGAAGGAAGTCTTCATTGTTTGACTCTGATACCAGCTGTTGTTCCGTGCTGGTTATTCTTGGGTTCCAAGCGATCTGGGTCATGCTTCCTCATGTGAGCCTCACAAATGCACTGTCCGCTGCCCTGCGGAATCAAGGCTTCCTTCACTGCATGACTACATGCGTCATAATTCTAGTACTTAAGTGGCGCCATGGGAAAATTTGTCTTATCCAAACCACCCAAAAAAAGAATAGACAGAACCTCTTGATTCAGCCAGTCCCAAACGAGGGCTTGTTTACACAACTGTGATACCGTATGCGTCGTTTCAAAAAGCACGTCGGGGCATCACCTAACACTTGACGACATGCGCCGTGCGCTGCTTGCTGCGGCCATTTCTACAAGAAGAAACCCATGCTGCGGTTAAGCTCTGACTTGGCTCTTTGCCCTCAGGGCTATATAGCTGCATTCACACAGTGCTGGCATTCAAGACGAAGGGTGTAGGTTTTATTTAAAAGCAGAGAGACCCGGCCGAACTGGCTCTCACCACCTCGCGCTGGCTGCTTGTGTAATAAGAATAACAGGATGTAGCTCTGATTGCATGTGTACCACCTATACAGTCAACTACGTACGGTGGGGATTGTCTTAGAGGGGACTTGGGTTATGTAACTGTGATGTGCAGTGCTGGAAGAAGTGCTCGTTTTTCACTTGGGCTTAAGTCGGGAGGATATTCTTCTCTGGTCGTCGTTGTCTATCTTTGGTCATGGATGCCGAGAGTGGCCCGGAGAGGTTTATGCGGCGTGAAAACCTTGCATGTACAAAAATGTTACTTTTCAGGACGTTACAATGACGTTATAATTTATTTTAGACACAAGCTCTTGTTAATACTTTTCATTGGTTCAATAATTATAAAACCCAGAGACAGACTTAACCACTTTCCTTTTCATTAACAAAATCTTCAAAAAATAGCAGATCTACAAGCTCACATGCGACACAACTTGTTTTGAGCAATTTGTTTTGCTATAGTCCTGCTACTTTCCGCGACATTCGTGTATGATGAAATAGTAAGCCCATTAGATCATAAAAAACGAAACATACAAAAAAATTAAATGTTGTAGATACAAGGTTCCTGGGTTGGAACGATGGCTGGGTTGGTCAGCTTCCAATAATGTCGAGGGGAAATAGTGGTCGTTCCATGCTGGGACAGTCTGTGTATCCTGCTGTAAGCAGCTGTACATACTCACCCTGCCCTCCCCCCTGCCTCGCTAACCTCATGACCCTGGCAGTGGCCTATAGACCTTCATTTCTGGGTCAGGAGGATTTCGATTTTTACTGCAGCTGATGAAGGTTGACAAGATTTAATAGAGCACTGCACAGTGCACACCTTACATTGCATTTATTTAGTTCAATGTTGTTTGTTACTGTATATATGCCAAATCACAATAATTTGTCTGGAGACAAACGTATGGGGAAAAAGATAACTCGAGCAAAGCCAGGTTTGAGGCTGGGCAGCCATCTGCCTTGACCAGAGAGAGAGAGAGAGACAGAGAGGCAGAGAGGCAGGGGGGGACATAGAGATGAACAGCAACAACAATATTAACAACTTTAATTAGTAACTATAACAGTAACAATATTTAACAGCCAACGGGTAACTTTCTAAACGTAGCAATGGATTAATTTAGTTCAGTGGTTCTCGAAGATGGGTCCAGGGACCCCCAGGAGTCCTTGAGGTGATTCCAGGGGGTCCTCAGCCTAAAGTTTCGAGCGTCAGGAACCAATTGATGGACCGTTGCAGGTCTGTACATCTGAGAGTTACGGACGGGGGTCCGTGGCCTAATACATACAAAACTGGGGGTCATTCAAATAAAAATGCTTGAGAGAACCACTGATTTTGGATTTTTATCGTCTCTGTCAGGTGGAAACCTCATGCGTCCAAAACCCATACTTTCCAGAATTCAAATTGAAAACATTGCAAAAGTAACAGACATCAAAACACGCCGCTTCACGCCACGTTTCGAGCTTGCAGTTCTGCTACTATTGATACTTTGTTTGTTGTGATGCTCTACTAGTATGATCAAGTAGTGGCATTGTTAGAGCCATTTTCTATTTATGATCATTTGTATTTAATCTGCTATTTATTGCCTGCTACATGTATTGTTTATTTTGTGGTCATTTAATAATTACAATTGCGCTATGAATTTGATGGCTGAATGGAGGTTAGCCCTCCCCTTTTGTGAAACGATTTGTAGGCATACAAATATAGGCATTTCATTCACGAAAAAAACAAAAACACAATACGTTATGGGAGATAAGAGGACAGCGACGACATCCAACAGTCAACCCCACCAGGCAGACCAGGCAGCTAGCATATAGTTAGCGTGCGGCGGGTTACAGCAGCTGGATCAAGCACATTCCACAGGTCTTTGTAGGCGGCAATTGTCCTTGCTGTGGAAAAGTGTCTTGTAGATCCTGTGCCTCATGCCAAGTCAGGGCAAAAGCCTGTGGGAGTTTTCAGACTGACTGACTGCAGTGGCCTAGTGGGGCTCAGCCTGCATGTCTGCCCTCAACTTGTCCCTCTTGTTGTATTTAACACGGCCTGTTGTATGATGGGAAAAGAACGCACTGAACCCTCCCAGCTCGTTAGCAACCTAGCATTCATCTCATACTGCAGCTTCCTGTGTTCACTGTCCTATGGTGACGCACGCACACACATTTGAATTATTTTATTTGGATCTGCACAAGTGGCGTATACAGAATAGACCCAAACACTGGTCAGAATAAGGTTATACATTATATGGTCCAACCGTGCTGCTGCACATGCTTAACACACAGAGGGAAAAGAAGAGAAAGAAAAAGAAAAAAAAAAAAGATATATATATATATATATAGCACATTGTTGACATACTATATACTTGATACTACTAGACAGGATGTTTGTTTTGGGTTTTTTAAGCCACCTAGGGATAAATGAAACAACGCCTTCTCCAGACAGACAGACTGCCCATAGTAGCTGAGACAGAACAGTATTTAGCCAGCTTTTTTGCATTTGTTTTTAGCAATCCACCCAATTGCAAACCCCTGAGCACAAGTTTATGGACATGGCCCAGACTTCCAAATACAAGGACAATAAGTTGACAGTTATATCCCAAGGCCATAATACGTTCCACCAGAAGCTGATATTTCATAAGTTTGGATGTAAAACAAGTGTCCATATACAAATCAAATGGGCAGCCTATTTCAAATATAGTGACAGTTTTTCTAATTTCATTGATGAACACAATATCTGGGGTATTTGGAATATTTTGTAGTGAATTGACATGTGTGTCATTGTGATCAAACCAGTCTATTTTTACAGTGCTGTGTTTATACATTCTTGTTGTTCTGTCCTGTACTCCTCTGATCTTGTCTGAGACCAGGTCCACCAGACGGTCATGTCTGGCAATGTACAGTCCTTTATAGTGGCTGCAACCATTTAAGATGTGTGCGACTGTTTCTTTGTCATGTGGTACTGGATGTAGGATGCAGTGTGGGTCGTGTGCTGATGGGTACCAGGTTGCCAAGTTGAACTTGGTCGGCAACACCTGTAAACGGGCTTTAATAGTGAAAATGAGAATGTCCTCACCTATGGTGTTATTTGACAGTATAGAGTGTGATAATGAGTGTTTTGCAAAGGGAAGAAGAGCCAGTTTTCCCTGCAGCCTCAGACTGGTCCAGTGTTGTGCACTTTCTGATTCAGTTCATGGTGCGCACCGTCTTGCTCGTAGGTCGCACATGCACGGACACGCGGATCTATGATGATGCTGTTGTTGAGCGCAGCAGTTGTTGTATCAGGCGCCGCCCACTTTAACTGTAATCCTGATCACTGGCATAGATCATTAAGATCCATCCAGTCGGACCGCACACCGAATCCAGCGGCTTTAATGTCCAATTTACCATTCGCCTTAGTCTTGAATCCAAGGAACTGCGTCTCATTCTCCAGCGCGGATGGTACTTTACGTCGCTGCATGTGTTCAATGAGTGACTCACGAGCCATTTCCCTGACCGTGGGGTCGTCGCTGTTGAGCATATTTATACACACACACACACACACACACACACACACACACACACACACACACACACACACACACACACACACACACACACACACACACACAGATCATCATACTGTAAATTATCTTGTGCACACTGCCAGTAGGCTAAGTTAGTACCTCCATTATGTTCTATTCCCTTTGAAATATTTAACATTAATTTTATAATATAGGCCTAAGTCAGATTTTCCAAATTTGGCCATGGATGACCTACGTCTGTCATTACTTCAGTATCGACTGGTAAGCGCTGAACGCAGTCATGCCCAATCTATAAGAGGGTCTGTGTGTGTTTTCACATGTGTGCAGGTGGGCCCAGTGGACGCACAGTAGTCCAGTCTCCTGAGTGGAGGGACGTTTTTCATCGTGTGAGTTGCATTATGTGGAGGTCTGTGTGTGTTTTCACATGTGTGCAGGTGGGCCCAGTGGACGCGCAGTAGTCCAGTCTCCTGAGTGGAGGGACGTTTTTCATCGTGTGAGTGGCATTATGTGGAGAGGTGTAGCCGGAGGCCACCTTCAGCCTGTGCATGCTGCTGAAATGGACCCGTCTAACTCCAGGTAAGACCACACACACACACACGCATTCAGGAAAGAATGCCTTACTGTAGGTCAGCCATGCCACTGTGTGAATTTACTCTGAGGACAGAATATCCACTTATTTGTTAGTGCTTTGAACAAGCTATACATGTTCAGTGCCAACAAACATTATTTATTAAGTTATTTAGTTGGGGGGGCAGTAGCTCAGGAGTAGAGTGGCCACTTGGGAACTGAAAGATTCCTTGTTCGATCCCATGCAGACTCCCCCAAAATTAGCGCCAAAGTATTCTTGAGCAAGACACTGAACCCCTAAAGGCTCCTGATGTGCAGGTTGGTGCCTTGCATGGTTTCCTCCACCATTGGCGTATGAATGTGTGCGTGAACGGGTGAATGTAATCTATAATCTATATGTAAAGCGCCTTGAATAAAGGCGCAATATAAATGCACTATTTACCCTTTAGTTGTTTGTATGAGGACTGTGTTGGAGCCTGTGTGTACACGCAGATTGTAGGCTACACATAGTAACTTGCAACTAAGAGGGATGATAGATTTTAGCATTGGCATTTTTAGGTTTTAGTGTTGGCTATTCAAAAATAGCAGACCTACAAGCTCATAGCGCGCCACCGAGTGGCGCGCTACGAGCTTGTAGGTCTGCTATTTTAGAAAAAACGTGAAAATATTTATTTCAGTAAACTAGAGGATTTAGAAAGGCCTCTAAATGGATTAAGAAATAGTTTGAGAACTATACTGATTTAGAAGGCACTTTCAGGACTTGATGGGTTAAGTGGCCACAGCCCCGGCCAATCAACAGGCGTGGTGGCCGCTGGTAAATTAAAGTGAAACCCTAAACGAGTCACACGTGTACCGACAGCACTGCATCGTACAGTAGTCATTTACAGTTACAGTTCTGGCAGAGCGGCATGAATCCCACCCCAGATAAGGGTCTGCATGTCCGCCACAGTATGAATGATGGCCACACAAAACCACCACCTCAATGACCTCCTTCACACCATCCCACGTCATCTACAGCGGGCCTCAATGACTGCAGTCCAACACTTGTGTGTTGTGTGTGTGTGTGTGTGTGTGTGTGTGTGTGTGTGCGTGTGCGTGTGCGCTTGCGCACAGTGTGAATGAATGTCTGTCTCCAAGCCCCCATCAGTGACTCATAGCAGTGACACCCAGTTAGAATGCATCCTCATGGTTTATCTTGAGGTTCAACTCTAAACAGAAAGGAGAGAAGGGACAACATAAGCCGCGAGGATTAATTTCTCATTCGTCGATGAGTATCTGCGCTTACTTTTGTCAGTCCCCATTTGAACCTTTTGTAATGTTACTCACACCCCTCTCTACTTTCTACCAATCAGAGCGCTATTTTTATAATCTCTTAACAAATCAATGGGGGGGGGGGGAAGCTCTGGCTTCCTGGAGAACTCTGGTCTGGGATTGTGGTCACGTTGATTACTGGCTTGGAGAACTTGGAGATGCATATGTGACTATATATATATATATATATATATATATATAGTTCAGAAACACACCCAAAATACAGAGAGAGAGAGAGAGAGAACACAACATACCACAGATAGCTCTGTAAGCCAGCTGAGCCATGGGGAACTGCTTAAGAAATAGTCACTTTATTATGAGCTCAGAGTGACGGCACATGCGTGAGGGAGACCATTGATACTCCCGTGGCGGGGGAACGTCTGTTTCACCCAACTGATGGCTACTCAGATAGAGAATATGAGCATTTATTTTGGAGGGGGGGTGCAGTTAGGTGTTAGGTATCTTGCTCTGGGACACTTGGACACATTAGCCGTGGCCGCTAGGTGAACCAGGGACATTCTGTTACCCAGGCAGCTTCTCTACCCACTACTATGTTGGTCATCCTGCCTTCTGCACTGCAGCCACACATCCACTACTATGGTGGTCATCCTGCCTTCTGCACTGCAGCCACACATCCACTACTATGGTGGTCATCCTGCCTTCTGCACTGCAGCCACACATCCACTACTATGGTGGTCATCCTGCCTTCTGCACTGCAGCCACACATCCACTACTATGGTCATCCTGCCTTCTGCACTGCAGCCACACATCCACTACTATGGTCATCCTGCCTTCTGCACTGCAGCCACACATCCACTACTATGGTCATCCTGCCTTCTGCACTGCAGCCACACATCCACTACTATGGTCATCCTGCCTTCTGCACTGCAGCCACACATCCACTACTATGGTCATCCTGCCTTCTGCACTGCAGCCACACATCCACTACTATGGTCATCCTGCCTTCTGCACTGCAGCCACACATCCACTACTATGGTGGTCATCCTGCCTTCTGCACTGCAGCCACACATCCACTACTATGGTCATCCTGCCTTCTGCACTGCAGCCACACATCCACTACTATGGTGGTCATCCTGCCTTCTGCACTGCAGCCACACATCCACTACTATGGTCATCCTGCCTTCTGCACTGCAGCCACACATCCACTACTATGGTCATCCTGCCTTCTGCACTGCAGCCACACATCCACTACTATGGTCATCCTGCCTTCTGCACTGCAGCCACACATCCGGTATGCAGTGTATGGGAGGGTCGAGGGAAGTGTTTGTATGACTTCTCCCTTGAATCATAATACAGCACGGTTGAACGATGAACTGAAGAATTGTGTAAACAGAAACAATATCTGTCTGTCTAGCTTATCATACCTAATCTATCTACGTGTCCACCCGGATATGTATACCTATATCTCCATAAGTAGGACATTTTCAGATCCTCGATGCATGGATGTACAGTATGTAGTGTTGTTTAGATTGTACAGCCGTTAGTCAAGTGAGGCAAATAGCTTTGATTTGGCAGAGTCCAATGAACACTGCATGGCGATAATGAATGACTCTGTCTCCCTAAAGCTAAATGAACCAAGGACTGTATGTGTCACTGTGTGACACACACTCTGCTCCATTCACAGCCCAGTGGAAAGCGGACTCCGTCCCCGCATGTGGTCCCGAAGAATGTTCACTGTCTGAGCTTCAACGCCCGAGTGACGTTCATTTGATTGTAACACGATAACAATTCTGAAACAGAAAGTGTACTCGCATGCCCTGCCTAGACGTCACTAGAGCGTTGGTTTCCACAAACAATGGGTCGTGACCCACTTCTGGGTCGCAGACACATTTTTTCCATGGGTCCCTTTATTTTTTTGTTACCTACATTTTGTTTTGAATCGTTATTATTTCAAAAGCCCACCACCCAGTCACCTGGGGTTTGCTCTAGAGCATTTAGTCTGTGTTATATCCGAGAACCCACTAAAGATGTCTTCTAAATCTTAACCGTTTTTCTAAAAAACTTATGTTGCTCTATCAGTGATTCTCAAACCTTTTCATGTCAAGGACCGCCAAAATGTATGTATTTAGCTGCCGACCCCCATCTCAAAATATTTTTACTCCAGGGACCCCCGGAGGCAAAGATTTGAAGTAAAAGATATTTCTATTCAAAGTATAGATAGTATATAAATAGCAGATCTACAAGCTCATAGCACGGCACCAAGTGATGCGCTATGAACGTGTAGATCTGCTATTTTTTTTGTGATGCACGTTATAATCGGGATACAATTAATACAAATTATTTTCACAGATATTGACGACGCAATAATAATAATAACGTGACTGTCGCTGTTGTTTTGTGTATTACTAATGTTTGAAGGCAGCATAATCCGTATAATATCTGAATTGGTCAGAATCGGTATCGGCAGATGTGACCCTGCAAATTATCGGATATCGGTCATAATTTCATAATCGTGCACCTCTACTATTTTTACCACATACAGCTAAATTCTAAAAAGACATTAGATGCTTTTCTCTCTTTATCTATCCATCCATCACTCATTCTACCTTCTCTACTATCTATCTATGCACCCATCTCTCCATCCATCCCTCCACTCATCCTATGCACCCCCTCTTCCCTTTGGGTGACTTAAATCTGCTCTATTTCACCATGATAATGATTTAAATAAAAACACACACACTTCACCAGATCCTGACACCCCCCAACCCCCCACATTCTTCCTCCCTTCCCCCAGATGGGGCCACATGGGTGGGGGTAGACATGCTGCTGAACTGGGCTGAGCTGGACCAGGCTTGACAAAACCCTGGCCAATGTTTTGAGCTCTCTTCCAGAAAGTCCACCTTTAACCCATTTTGGGCGGGAACCCCTTTTGGTGTTAGCATTATGTTATGCTTTAGCTATTGAAAAATAGCAGAACGACTGACATAGAAACATATAGCTTTTTCAGAAAACTGCCAGGATTTAGAAGACATTTTTGGAATCTGATCTCAGGTTGTGTTAACCCATTTTGGGTTAACACAACAACATCCCTGCGGGTGGGATGGTGCTGTATGTACAGTACGTAGTAAAATCCTCAGTCTAAATTGGAACCAAATGGACCCTAAAGGTGGTTGCACACTGGACGCGTTTTTTCGGAAAACCGACGGAAAAAACGCAGCTAAAAATCTGAATAACGCTGAATCCAGTGCAACCACCTTTACGGTTCCATTTGTGCACTCTCTGAGTTAGACGTGACTCAGGGAAATAAGGAACAAAATGCTTAAATGAATAGTCAGCATTTTACAGTGTAGTCTTGGTATAGGCTTGTGGTAGTGTTGAATTTGACAGCAAATAGCATAATCTAAGATCTGCTATTTTCAGCATGCAACCAAACATAAAATTACTTGTCTTTTAGTTCTACTGGATCTATTCATCACTAGTCCGCTGCCTAACATTTTTGTCGTTTTTATTTATTTGATGACATTGACAGTATATTTAGTCTTAGTTTTAGTCATCATAGCTTGGTATTTGTTTAGTTCGGGTCAGTGAAAAAAGGTAGTCCACAGAAATGTTTCGTCATAGTTTCAGTCCAGTGGTTTTCAACCCTTTTCATATGATATCAAGGCCCATTATTTATTTGGGCATTTGAGCCACGGGCCACCATTTGATGACATTTAGACTCTCAGACCCAAAAACTGAGAATATTTTGTTGTCATTGGATAAGATTTTGTCCACAATTCCATCCTGTATTGATGTGGTAGCATAGGAGCGATAACACGCAAATATTGATCAATATAGCAATTCTACATTCTCTAATTGTGTCTTACGTCTTGTAAATTGAGTAATGCAGATCTTTAATAATTATTTATCTCAAGAGTTTTACGCTCAAAGAGCTCAATATCTAGAAGGGTCCATTTGGTTACCAACTCATCCGTCATTCTGGAACCTCCCCAAGGACCACTGGCGGTCCCCGGACCACAGGTTGAGAACCCCTGCGCCGGTATTTAGTCGACGAAATCAACACGGCTAGGTTTGTGGGTTGATAATATCCAGGTCAAGGGCTGGAATGACCCACATGACTCAGCACTGTGAGTCACTACAACAACACAGCTTCACTGCATGTTATCGCTGCGTGGCCTCCTGTGAAGCATCGCCTCTACATGCCATAACAGCTCATAAATGTCATATTTACTTGACATATTTACTTTTAGTGCCCATGCATCCCTTTTACAACCTCCTCGCTACCTTCTCTCTGCATTATTATTATCTCTGGCAGGCCAAAGGCAAGGGGCGAGATCGCTTTCGCTCCGTGCGTGTCTGTCTGTCTGGGCTTATCTCTCAGAATTTACTGTAGTCTGATGAGCGATTGTTTTCAGAGTTGTTTTCAGATATGTCGTATAGTTACTTAAACCGTATTCTTGGTGAAACAGACCTGTGTAGTCTGCTTTTGTTTCATTCTACTGTTCTACACCAATGTTCTTCCCGGAAGAAATAGCTGTGTGTGTGTGTGTGTGTGTGTGTGTGTGTGTGTGTGTGTGTGTGTGTGTGTGTGTGTGTGTGTGTGTGTGTGTGTGTGTGTGTGTGTGTGTGTGTGTGTGTGTGTGTGTGTGTGTGTGTGTGTGTGTGTGTGTGTGTGTGTGTGTGTGTGTGTGTGTGTGTGTGTGTGTGTGTGTGTGTGTGTGTGTGTGTGCGCGCATATGCAAAGAAACACTGCAGCAATCAGGGATTTACTATGCTCTAATTTATAACCATGAAGTCTTCAAGGGGATTTAGACAGAGAACATATTCATTATTTCAACAAGGCTCATGGAAAATCACAGAGCTGGGACGCACGCACGCACGCACAATCACACATACAGACACACAGACACACTCACAAACACACACACACATGATGAGAAATGACACCGCTGCTAAGAGAGTTGACATGTTTATGGCCATATTTGGCAGAATCCCACTCCTTCGCACCATATTAATAAAACAATTAAAGTGTTTGCATTGTCTGTGGATGTGTCACACACGTGGAGAGTGATGCCACAGATCTCCCACCACGTCGGCGAGGGAACGCTTGCGTTGTTTATCACTTTGCAATAACAAGTTCCATAATGGCCGGAGCTAATAACGTTAGGAATGCGGTCGAAAATGCAAATATGGCGCTTAAAAAGAAAAGTTCACTGACGCATCGTTCCTGCAAGCGAGCACTCCTGTCCGGTCAAAAGAGCAGTGTTGGAAAACAATCCTTGCATGTTTAACTTAAAGGACAACTTTAGTTTCTTTCAAACCAAGGTTCATGTTTTAGGTTGTTATTAGAGAAAGTGAAAGATGAGTGTTCATTTATTTTCATTTGCTGCTTTCTTTCGTTTTAGCGATTTTAGCTATTTTTGACAGGGGGGCGGGGCATTCGAACATGGGGCTAAATATGTATATCTTTTTACAAAATCTATTATTATTTACTATAGTCCTACTAGACCTCATAAAATGACATCTGGCCACAAAAGATCACGGGAGCTATTGAATGTGAAGGGGGAGGTGACACACTGACATATTAGTATGGCATCCCCAGAACTCTACAGTAGATCCTGTGATCTTTTGTGGCCAGATGTAATATCCTGGGTCTACTAGGACTATAGTAAATATAATAAAGAAATCGCTAAAGATTTTGTGTAAAAAAAATCTAATCTACTTGAGGGTAATAGTATACAAGTATTGACATCAAAATGTAGCCTTAAAGTAGCCTACCAAAAGTAAAAGCAGGCCTACTCATTATACAGAATGTCCCATTTCAAGTTTTCCAATGTGTAAAAATCTTTTGAAAATAGCAGATCTACAAGCTTGTAGTGTGGCAGCGGCTATTTGGCAGCGGCTATTTTCAAATGGCCGAAATGTGTAGGCCTGAAGTTGTTGATGTTTTGTAATAATGATCAAAATCTACAAAGTAACTATAACTAAAGTTCTCTGGTGGAACATTTCAGATGCATTTTTTGGCCTCAATTCCACCAGAATGATTGCAAAGTAAAATCATTAGTGTAACTTTTACATTTTTACTCATTCTGTGGTGAGTGAGTTTTCCACTTTAGGCAGCAGTTCGCTAACCTGCGGATCGTCCATGGTTTCGATGATTCTCGTGAGCCTTCTCTCTCTGGAACACATTGATCATACGGCCGAAAGAATATATCCTCTCGCACGCGCATAGGAAACAACACTACAATGTAATCCAATTCATGCAGTGAGCACAGAGCAGGCTCTCAGTCACAGCTTGTATCGTTCAGAGAAAGATTGACGCGTATAGACCGTCATTTGAGCGCACCCCTGCACGGAATGGAGGGACTCAAAATAATCTGTGATTTTTCAAATGTAGTTTAAAACAACGCTATAAATCCAGGCAAAGAAAGTTAAAGGTTATAGAATCTTTCAATGGTGTGTTTTTAACAATAACCATTGCACATAAATGTGTTTTGAAAATGTCTCTATA
Organism: Protomyctophum bolini; assembly: GCF_963924005.1. Taxonomy (NCBI): domain Eukaryota; kingdom Metazoa; phylum Chordata; class Actinopteri; order Myctophiformes; family Myctophidae; genus Protomyctophum; species Protomyctophum bolini. The sequence continues at coordinate 12,187,990 of NC_137877.1, read as the reverse complement.
TGCTGTTAAACACAATTGTTTAAGTGTCTTCCCCCGATGCGCCAAAATGTCATAGACACCGGAAATGTACCAGAAATGCATTAATTTATGTTTTTCAACATTACTATACTGTTTCTGACAACGCGTTGTTACTTTCCCTGGCACTAGGGGGCGTGGCACCACAATTGCTGACGCGACATTCCAAATCTTACACGGGTTGTGCTTATAACCGCACCCCGATTCTGTGGCTGATTCTGAGACCGCCGTCTCAAGCCAACTTTAGCCACGTGAGACACCATGCGCCGAGGGAGCTAAAGCGAGTGAGTTGCCGTGTCGAACGTTGCGAAGTTCGCAAAGCCGACTCAGTTTACACTTTAATTTAATTTGACGCATGCACAAATGGAACCAAATGGGGCCCATTTAGTTCCATTGTGTGCCTGTCTCAGACTAGAGTTAGACGTGACTTAAGTGAAATAAGGAACAAATTAATGAGAATTTAACCATACCATATACACACGTACAGAGTACATATGGCTCGGCCTCCCTGTTCACGTGTCACGTGAGCCTCTGTGCACTCTCAGAGTCGTGACTCCAGGAAATGAGGAACAAATGGATAAATTAATGCCCAGTATTTCACCCCATGGACGTCTTTGTTTTCCCCGAAAACAAGCGCAGATGGCCCCAAACTCCCTTCTTCTCACGTGTCACACAGCCCTGTGTGGAATTCACAAGGACACACCTGGTTCACATGAGGGAGACATTAAATCAGTCACTTAGTAGAGATAAGGTCTGGTTAAGAGTATCACTTTACATGCTGTGTCTGTAAAGTGGCCTTATTTCATCAGGTGTGTGGCCTGTGTCATAAAGCAGTGCTTCTCAAAGTGGGGACCCCCTGGGGTCCTTGGGCGATGGGGAGGGGGGGTTGTTCCAGGGTGACCCCAAGAAAATGTGCTAATACACCATCGCAATCATTTTAACCACTTCATCCATTTATATGTTGTTGGCTATCGGAAAATAGCAGATCTACAAGCTCACAGCGAGCCACTTCGAGCTTGTACTTTTAGATTATTTTAACACATTGTGTGCCCACACACCCCAGGGTGTCCACGTTTTACATATATTTTTTTGACATATTTTCTTTAATTCCCAGGACGTCTGTGGACGTCTTGGGCACACAAGCTGTTTTAAGATATTCAAATAATATCGAAATTGCTAGTTTTTATTCTTTTAAACAAAAATCTCTTTTCTGGGGGTCCCTGGCACAAAACCTTTCCAGATGCATGTCCACGACCAAATCAAATTGGACGTGCTTGATGTGAAAAAGTTTGAGAACCACGTACTGTACATAAGGTGTCATACTTCAAGCACTCTACATGTTTTATGATGACCATCCCACCATGACTGAGGTCCAGTCTTTAGCGTTCTCTCTCTATCTCGCACGCACACACGCACACAAAAACACAAGCATGTGTTCTCCCTCTGGGCTCTGGCGAAACAGTGTCTCCGGGAATTGAATGATTCATGGACATTTGTTTTGCATCCCCAAACTTCCGTAATTGTTTTGTTGATTTTGTTTGTTGATTTGTTTGACCCTAGTCTCTGGGAGGCTTTGACTGCATGGGGATTGCAGATGGAAACCAGTGTTGCTTATAACGGTAAGGATAGAATGGATCTGTTTAATGTAGGTTAACAAAACAGCTAAAATGGTACGGGTGGTATTTATTTAAAAAGAAATTGATTGCGGGTTCCATTTACCAATGTACTGCCTTGTTCGGTAAGTCAATACCGACCACATTATAACGTACCTATGATAATACATCAGCCCATGTGTGATATACCGTAGGACGTGCATGCTGTAGGAATGTTTAAACACAAGATTGTGGGTTTCAATCCCAACAGGGTCCATTTACAGACAAAACTAATGTGTGATTGCCTTATAATGTAGGTTAACACAACAACAGTGTGCGGTCGGAATGGTATGTACTGTACACAGTAAAATCCTCAGTCTTAATTGATCCATTTGGAACTCTGAAAGAGAGAGCAAGAGAGAGACGTGTGCACACACACAGTAAAAACAAATGAACCCATAATTGGGTTCTGGTGAAACGGCATCTCCAGGAAACACATTTTGTTTTGCATCCCAAACTTGGTATTGACTGCATGGGGATCGCATGGTGGGTGGAAGTCGTGTTTGTTTAAACAGTGGAGTTGTGTATTGAAGGATGTGATTTAAAGTCGCACGCGAGTGCTTTGTTGGAGAACGTAAGATATCGTCTCTGTCGGGTATGAAACCTCATTATGTCCAAAACTGTTAGTTTTCAGGATACGAGTTCAAATAATAAAGCAAAACAGCGGATCTACAAGCTCAAAACTAGGGACGTCCCGATCACAATTCTTTGCTCCTGATCCGATTCCGATCATTTGATTTTGAGTATCTGCCGATACCGATTTTTCCCGATCCGATATTTATATTTAAGCCATATCACAATAGTACAATACCCAAAATCACAGATGATATCTAGTCTAATTTGTATGGATATAATATTGATACTAGGGGTCCGATTCTGATCATTTGAAAATGACGTGAACGGCTCCGATTTCCGATCACGTGAACGGATCGGGACAAAACAAACCAGTTTCGAGTCACGCTTCGCGTCACGTTTCGAGTTTGCCGATCCGCTGCTTTTGATGCTATTGTGTGACGCTGTGGTATGATCAAGTATAAGACGTTAATGTATGGAAAAACTAAAAAAGATGGAGATAAGAAAGGTTTTTCCAATGATGTACAGTAATATACAAAGTCAGGAGCATTCATTTTCCACGGAGAGTTCTTTCAAGGTCTTCTAAAAGCCGTAAGTCATCGAAATCCTCAGTTTTATGTGTTGATTTGTTACTCCTTTCCCAAGACACGTTTAAATCTAGACTAAAACACACCTCCTCTCGCTAGCCTTTGAACCAGTTCAGACTGTTTTCCATCTCGCCCACATCCCTCATTTTGATCTATACCTTCCCTTCTGCCATTGTATATTTGGCCACCTAACGTAGGTTTAATTCTTGTTTTAACGTTGTTTTGTTAATGATGTACAGCCCTTGGTTGTTTTTAGATGTGCTCCATGAATCAAATGGACTTGACACATTACAGTACACGTGTACACTCACAGAGTTAGGCTTGACTAACTCTGTGGAGATGAGGAACGAAATGGTTAAATGAACACTTCAGATTTTTACAGTGCAATGAAGACTGGAAACCTGCATTGTTCTCCCTCGTGTGCGTGCGTGCGTGCGTGTGTGACAGAGATACATGACAAGAATAGACGTGATAGAAAGAGAAATAGAATGTGATAAAGAGTGAGTGAGATGGGGCATAGTGACAGTGCATGGTATCACTATCAGCAGCACACACACACACACACACACACACACACACAGAGACTCCAGGTGTGAGGTTTACAGGAGGTCAGTACATCATATTCCGCCTCCTCTCCCGCTCAGCCTATATAAGTTCCCTCCAACAAATTCTGAGGTCAGCGTTCGCATTCATCCTCTGATCTGTCATCCTCTCTGTCATCCCCGAATCACTTATTTCCAACTATCAGTCAAATCCAAAACTAGCACGCACACAAAAAAATACCTGCACACAGTGCGTCGCAATGCAACGTTTTTGGTTAAATGAACTTGATTTTACTCTGGAGTAAAGGGCACAGAAGCATGCTCCGTGGCATGTATCTCGGCGGTTTCAGGGAACACACTCGTGACCCTTCTGTCTCTGGAGAAGTGGTACACTCTCTCTAAACCGCTCGTCTCTACTGCGGTGGCTTTTACAGGTCAGTCGGGACGGAGACCTGTGTCAGCGCCGAGGCTTCAGTGAGACATTCTCGCCGCGCCCCGTCGGCTCTGACATTTACTGGTCACAGTTTGACGATAAACCCTGCGTTAGATGGCCGGTGTGGGAGCAGTAGGGCAGAGGTGCCAAGAACAACCACCGCAGACTCCTCTCTAAGACTCACCATACCGGAGGGTTTCTTTCTCTGTAGCTGTTTGTTTTCCTTCGAATTCCTCCTCTCTTTTTCTTCAAGGGTAGGAGGGGATTCAACTCTGGCCCAGCTTTCTGGAGTTAGTAGCCCAGTGGAATGACGTTAACCTTAAGAGAATGGAAAATGTCATTTTTTTTAATTTTTGTCCTTCATTTTTATCCCAGTTTAGCTGCTATGCCAAATCCCCCATGGCGTCCCTGTCGACCCTCCCCTGTCACCGCTGACTTGGTCACGGGGCGGGGAGGGTTAGACCGCCTTGACCTGCTCCAATACACGTGGAGCCACTTCTCTTCGCCTGACAGTGAGGAGTTTCACTGGGAGTCAGTGTTGATTTTGACAGCACATTTTGATTTAGTTTTACTCAGATTTAAGTAATCTGAAATGTTTTAGTGTTGGTCTAGTTTTAGTTGACTTAAGATCATGAGAGTCTTAGTCGATGGATCTTGGTGGCGTCATAATGGCTGATTTTACACTCGGTTGCATGCGATGTGTTGTGAGCTTGTAGATCTGCTATTTTCAGCATGCAATCAAGCATACCAGTCAGACGCCCTGAGGGCGCGTGCACGCATCCGCCTGGGTGACGGCAGACTGCTGGGCGAGCGCTGGTGCATTGGCATGGGGGGGTCAGCTCAACATAATTATGGAATGTCATAACGGTAAGGACGGCTGGGGAAGGACCTCTTCTGACATGGTCAGGGTTAAGGTTAGGTCAGCTCCATATAATGGAGATCTAAGGGTTTGAGGTTTGAGGTCAGATGTACAGTTGCTGGCCAGCTCCATATACAGTATGCAGATAGGTGATGATCCAGTTTTATCCAGGGTGAGGTCAGTGTCGTGATCTTCATATATTGAGATGGCCATATATGGTGGCGTCACGTATCACGAGGTGTGATGTCATGGAGATCTGAGGGTCTCCATGATGTCACGAGGCGTGACCATATATATGGAGAATGAGATGTGATGTCACGAGGCGTGACCATATATGGAGACGTGATGTCACGAGACTTGACCATATATGGAGGTGTGGTTGACAGACGGACGGACGGGAGTTGCAGGGTTTCATAGTAAAGGCACAGTCGCAATAATGACTTGTCTTTTAGTTCTTACTGGATCTCTTCGCCACTAGTCCCTTCCTCACATTTTAGTCTAGTTGTTTATTTAGTCATAGTTTTAGTCATCGTAGCTTAGTTTTTATTTCGTCTTAGCCAGTGTAAACAGTCAGTCGACGAACATTATTCGTCATAGTGTTAGTCGAGGAAATCAACACTGTTGCTAATGCTCCAACAGAGTGCTTCCCACCTAACACTATAATATGTCTTTGTTGACATGCCTGGGCCAGATGTACTAACTAGTCTATACAGTGGTGGGCAGGAACTGTACCCCTACTGTATGTACCACGTGGACACCCCTGGAATAAAATGTCCCAAAGGACTCAGGGTGTTGGGGCAGTGTTGGCCATACTTTCTCTCTGCCATATCGATGCAACACATGCACTTTTCTGTTAAAATATAATACCTCCATCAAGCAACATCATAAACAAATAAATAACAAGACAAATAATAAACTAGAAAAAATGCCCCTCGGGGACCTGGCCAGGTCTCCACCAGGCCAGGTCAGGTTGTGGCCTCCTGGCGGCGCTATAATAAGGCAATGCGAAAAGGGTGCCATTTGTTCTTACGCCTTTAATGGCCATTCACCCTTTATCAAGTCCTGCCCATGGTTCTGCCCCTCTTCGCACCCATTGGTTGCCGTTTCGTGGTTGGACAAAAATCCTCTCCATCCATCTCCATTCACTATACCATTGAAATAACTGGTTTGTCAGTTGCTTCGTATTGATAATCTGTGCAGAAGATTTCTTGTAAATTGCACACTGCGTTCATGATTTGCAGCTTTTTGTCCTTTTTGAAAGCCAATGTTAGCCAATTATGATGGAATATGAAATATCGGACAGATCCCTCTTGAGCACATGACTATAGAGATACTGTGTAACGATTTGCAGGATTTATGGACAGAATCTGGAGGAGTAATATCAAAAAAATTGTTTTACAAAAATCGTTGGCATCTAGGGAGTTTGTGCAAAGTTTGGCATCGACCGGGTTAATCCGGTCGCCTTAACGCACCCCTCACCAACCTTAATCCAGTTGGACCAATGCTATGTCTAACCAAAGTATGCCTCCCAGAACGGCTATTGTTGCCATTTTTGAAAAGGGTTTTAATTTTCATTTATTTTGCAGATGTTTAGCAATTTGCCAAAAATAGCGAGTCTGAGATTAATGTGGTTAATTTGTTCTCTGAGAAGTCTCTCTATTGCTACATTACAGTAGCCACCCTGCCAGCCACATCGGCACCATGTCCAATATATAACATCTTCACTGTATCTGATATCCTAATCCTCCTCACGCAAGATGAAGTGTTCACCGGTCTGATATGCTGACATGATGCTGGCCACTTATCCCCTCTCCTTTTGGCTGATCTTTTTGGTAGCTCGAGCACCATTAGCTCCGAGTGTTATGAAACACAATATTTGGCCTGTCATTCAGCTCAGATAAATGGGCCTCGTTAGCGCTCCGAGCTAGCTTCTGAGTCAGGGCGTTGAATTAGCCGGCATTGCTAAATGACCCAACTGGCAGCCAAGCAGCGACCTAGCTAATGCTCACAGCGGCGGGAGCCAGCAAGGGCAAGCTCATCTGTAGTGTGTGTGATGATCTCTTGAGTAAATTAAATTAACGAGACCCTCCGTCATATGTCAGGCTTGTCAGCTACACAGCGGCTGGCCATCCAAAAGGCATGAATCCAACTCTGCCCTTAAAAGTAGGTCAAAAACACATTAGTGAGCAGTAAGGCGAGGGACATATACATGGCTCTCTTATGGCTCTGCCATGCCTTTTTGGCAAGGCGCCATGCCATGCTGTGGAACGTATTTCACGGGTTCTGGATTTGTTGTTTCCATATGCTACGGCATTCGGTTTCATATGAGGTTCTCAGAATCTGATTTGGGCCGGGCTCAGGATGTACTGCTCAGTCTTGAGTTCTGAGAATCAGTCAAAGGAAACTTTCAGTACCCATAAGCCATTTGAGACCTGAGGCCGATTCTACAAATGCCTTTTAAAGCAGTCGTTTTTCCTGCCAAGAATTGATATATATTTGTTGGCCACGGATTCCCATCTGAAAATGTGTTGTGCCAGGGACCGGCCGAAGCGAGGAAAATAATCTTGAAAGCACTTTAAAAAAATGTTCAAAAATAGCAGATGTACAAGGTCGAAGCGTGGCATAAAGTGATGCGATGTGAGCTTGTATATCTGCTATTTTTGAGTCCTTCAGAAAAATGTTGCTATAGCTAAAATCTGAAATGACACGGATGCTTTCCTCGTCTTAATGAGTTAAACTAAGGGAAATGCAGATCTACATGCAATACAACGTGTTGAGCTTTACCGTTTACTGTACTTTACTGTTCCCAAAATAATATTTTCCTGAAGCTGGATGCAAGTCATTCCACTACAAAGCTCCACCTGACTGGAATAATCTTCCACTCATATCTATTACCTCTCCTGATGGAGTAATAGTAATAGATACAACCTGTTCATGCTGGCCTGGGCCGTGGCTCAGCGGTACGGGCGCCATGGCTGGTGGTCCAGTCTGGCAGCGTGCTGCGGGTTCGGCTCCCGATCCCGACGGCCTTTACTGCATGTCATCCCCTCGTCTCTCTCCACATTTCCTGTCGGCCTACTGTCTGTCCCTCCATGAAAGATGTAGAATGGAGGCGAAAGCCACAAAAAAACATTTAAAATAAAGTACAACCTAGAACCGTCTTCATTTATTTGTCTAAAATGAGTTGAGGGCTGGGGGCGTGGGTGCATGGGAGAGCGTCTGTTATCTATAGTACACAATAATTATGTGTGTATTTGTATTGTATAATGTTTTATCTGTGTATATAGGACCCCCTCTAAAATGAGACGACACATCTCAAGGGGCTATCCTCTCTGACCAAATTCTGAGCTTGTAGATCTACTATTTGTGAGAAACGAAGTACATGGCTTAAGATTTCTTCCAAATCAAACCGTGTGTGTATATGAGTAACGTTGGGGGGGAAAGAACATGCTGTAGTGGTCTGGGTGGGGGGACAGATGGGTAATGCATGCAATGCAGTGTTGGTCTGGGTCGGGGGACAGATGGGTAATGCATGCACTGCAGTGCCTGCGACAACATACTTGGTGGTAATGTGGGACAGATGCGAGGGTATGAATCCTTAAAGCAGGATGTGGCGTCCCTCGTAGCCATCGATAGATCGCCACCTTCCAAACACTGTGCGTCAGGCTCCCAGAAAACAATGGGACATAACTCACACCATGGATGGACTCCCAAGTCGGCTCATTTTCTTTCATTTCCATCATCTGTTTGTTGTATTGTTTGTTTAAAAAAACAACAACAATAAAACATCTAATCTTTCTTTCTTTCTTTCTCTTTGAATAAGGTAACAGTAAAGGTACTTCATGGAGAATGTCCCATTTCATAAGCTTCCAGATGTCTAGAAATGCTTTGAAAATAGCAGATCTACAAGCTCACAATGCATTGCATTGACAAAAGTTTAATAGGGCTGAAGTGTTTAATGTATGCTTTGTAATTATAATCAAAATCTACAAACTAGTACCGTAACTAAAGTTTTCAAACCATTGTGGTGGAATATAAAGTGCCTTATTTGTCTCTGAGATTAAGTGGAGTAGAACTATAGAAGTATATAACTTAATATGAAAATTGGACAAACCTTAGCAGTGTAAAAGTACCTAAAAACTATAGTACAGTCGTTGGTTTCCAGCCTATGATCGTTACGTTCTGTGAACGTTTTGACACTTCAACAAATCTGTGGATCGTTGTGAATCGGGCTGGGAACCAGACTGCAGTCCTTAACACCTTTCTTCAGCATCTCATAGACTATAATACTATAATATACAGAGAGGGAGAGATATGGAGGGAGAGAAATATGGTTTAGAAGGTTGATAATTCAAAACACACAGTCGGAGACAGCAATAAAGAGAGAGAGAGAGTGCAATGTCGTTCTACGCCCTCGTCCGTGCAAATCACCTACTGATATGTTCATGTATTATGACTGCAGACGCATATTTCAACTGGGATTCTACTTAAAAGCTCCCCTGGGTGGGCATGAGACCCCCCCCCCCCCTTTATCTGAGCAATAAATATCGTGTGTGTGTGTGTGTGTTCACAGCATGTGTATGCATGCGCAGGTATTTGTGCATCATGCCTTTTACTACGTATGAGTGTGTATGTGCGCACATGCACAATTATATCCATGCACACACCACAACGCACACAATGTTTTGTGTGCATGCTTTTTAAGTGTGCGTGTGTGTGTGTGTGTGTGTGTGTGTGTGTGCGTGCGCACGTGTGCGTGCGCACGTGTGCATACATTTTCATCATACCTGCGGACGGTACACACGTGCATCTGCACTTGTGCACGGAGCTGACTGACGCCACTATATATTTTGGGAAGAAAGATGGAAACCTGAATATTTGCCCTCCTCTCTCCATGCCCCTCCTCTCTCTTCCTCTCCTCCTCTCCTCTCTCCATGCGAGTGGAAGATCAACCTGGCTCTTCTGGAACTCAGATTTTCCACTCAAGTAAAAAAGCAGCAATACAATTTACGTTAAAAAAAATAAACACGTGGTTACAACTAAAAGGCCTGCATTCAATATTTGACTCGAGTAAACATACAGTATTGACGGTTCCCAAAGTGGGGTCCTGGACCTTGACGGAGTCCCAGGGGGTCACCAGCTAAATGAGTGTTAGAAACTAAATGGACCCTTATGACCTGGCCAGGCTCATGCCCCCTCTCACCAGCCCCTCACCGCCCCCCCTCTCACCAGCCCCCCTTCCACCAGCCCCCCTCTCACCAGCCCCCCCTCTCACCTCTCACCAGCCCCCAGCCACCCCCCCCCCCCCCCCCCCTCTCACCGGCCTCAACAACAACATTGACTCCGATCCCCGGCGCGATAAGGCACGTGTGGTATTCCTGAAACGTGCACTGGATCGCTCACTGTAGCCGCTTCAGTCATTACTGTGTCAACACAGTCATATGACTGACTGCGAGGTGCTGCATCCAGTCTCAGCCACTTGAACCCTATAGTGACAAGTCCCTGTTCCGGGGCAAACATTCAGGTCAAAATGGGCACCGTGAACTTGTAGATCAGCTATATATATATTTGGCGTAGCGGGGGGAGGAAGGAGGGGCGTCGTAGTATAAGTATAGAGCCCTGGGGGACTCCAGTCAATGACATAAAGCCTTTAAGAGGTTAAGCCCTTACCCAGTTAGTTGCGCACCAGTATCGCACACACAAAATATACTTAGTTGTGTGCCTGTGTCACATGCCTAAAGCAACAGATCTACAAGCTCACAATGGTGGTGCTGATAGATTCTGCTCTTTTATGGGCGCAACACTGGCGTGCAACTAACTACAAGTCAAGCAAGATCAGGCGCCAGGTATTGTGACACAAACCACAAGTGTGACTAACAAGCACTTGTGGTTTGAGTCAGGCTCTGGCCCTGCAGGCCTGCGGTTTTGACGAGGGTTTGTTAAGAGATTTGCTCCAATTGTGAGTGTCGTCTTGTGCTTATTCTTAAGCCCTGCCTTTCTTTCGTCGACCTACGCTGTGTGTGTGTGCGTTGTGCTCTGGTTGTGTTTCTTTTTGTAGACCTGGATGTGAATCATGATGAAGTGCGTGAGTGTGTGTGTGTGTGTGTGTGTGTGGAATATTTAATACATTATTTAAAAGAATTCCAATTTTGTTAGCAGATAAATGGATAAAGTGGTTAAAATAAGTGTGACGCTGTATTAACACATTAAGCTGGGGACCCCCTCAGGGAGGATCCCAGGGGTCCCCGGACCACACTTTGAGAGCCACTGGTCTAAAAACGTAAGATAGGGCTGGTGACAATAACCAAGCCAGAATGAATACCAGATGAGATATTGATGTGAGACCAAACTATTATGCATGTCTCTAGAGAACCCCTGCTATAGATTGATACTATCACATGTTTATGTAGGTGTACAACACTTTTCACTAACCGTCCGGGACCCCTCAGGGGGGTTATGTCACTGTGATTGACAGACAGAATACCTTTAGTGAAATGACTGCACCCTTGACTCTTACGCACGCATGCGTGCACAGACACACACACACACACACACACACACACACACACTCCAGCTCACATTCTGTTTACGTGCTGGGGTTTCTTGGTGTTTGAGGGTCAAGTGTTTATCTGACAAACTGTCTGTCTCCTGGCGGGCCAGTGCTGAATCTTGTAGTATTTGTATGGGCTTAGCTGAAGGCCATTGGTGTTTGTGTGGCTCATATTCTACAGCCCGATGTGTACATCGTTCAGCAGTGTGAGTGTCCCACGCTATACCAAGAAGTAGCCAATCTACACATTTTCAGTGTGTAGTCAGACAATGGACTATAAATGAAACGGGTATAGTTCATCCGAAAAATGACTTCTTTCTTATCGACTACACACCGTGTGAAGCCCTTCTTGGAGATGTTTTTGTCTCCGTCGCAGTCCTGAGCCAATCATTTTGAATCAAACACTCATTGGGCTTAAAACGGCCATGCCCACTTGCTGACATCATCAATTTGTGATGACGGCATTGGCCGTTTCTAGCCCAATGAGTGTTTTTTTGCTAAACTAATGCCTGGAATGGATTCAGCATCATGAAACCCCCCTAGTTTGACACATCACATGCTACATAAAGCATGATGACATTTTGAATATTTTGCCTTCTATAGGTTGTAACTTGTAATTGGTATGGTCACATACTATGTGACCATACTTGTGACCACTGGCATTATTATTATGCCAATTATGAAAATTGCCCAACATATGCAAGTTAGCATCCGGCAGTTTCTACATGCTGGGGACCCATACTAAACATTTCTAACATAAAACCTTGGTGTACTCAACATGTCCGGGTTCACAATGGGGCTCTATGGGCTGGCTACTAGACTATCACCCTCTTGAGTCGTCCACGGTTTCCTATACCTAAAGACAAGACATAAATAAGGTAAAGTATAATGGGAATTGGTACAGACAGTTCCTCAAACGTTGCCAATAGCAACCGTTCTGGTCGGGCTCAGGCTACCTGTCAAGAGCACACGGTAACAGACAGCTCCATTGTTTAAACCCACCAATCAGAATCCAAGAAACAAGGGGCAGGAAAAGGCTGTTATGTTCTCCACCGTCACACACAAAGGCTAGCCGCTAACGGTATACCAGTGTTGCCATGTCCGTGTATTATAAGCGACTTTGGGATTCTTTTTCTTCAACGTTGCATTTTCTGCAACGTTGTAACTCCTGATTACCTGATGAAGGTCGTTTAGACCGAAACGTTGTCATCTGAATAAAACTACTGCTCTATAAGTGAACAGTGTGCGGGACCCTTTTCTTAAATAGCAGATCTACAACGAGACGTGTTGTGAGCTTGTAGATCGGTTATTTCCGGCTCCTCCTGTCTACATCGATGTGTCCTTAGGCAAGACACTGAACACCACATCGCCTCCAGTGGTTGCCACCATTGGTGTGTGAATGTGGGAAGTGAGGACGCTGCGGCGTTGACTATTCACCGCTTCACCTGCCGATGTGTGAAAGAATGGACCATTGCAAAGTGCTTTGAGTAGGCAGTAAGCACCTAGTACATAGAAAAGCGCTATAAAAATGCAATCCATTATTATTAAATAGTCAATGTATACGGTGTATACTAGGTTTAAAGTGTTCATGTGGCCCATAGCAGTCGCTTGTTTTGTGCTCGCTATATCCTTATTTACCTCGCAAGATCTGGCAGCACTGCTGTATTACGCGTTCCCTCTCTGACCAACACTAGTGCTCTTTCTACTAAAGGTTTACGCTAGCTTGACCCGAGGCTGAGAGTCATTTTACTTAATTGCCACTTACAACCAGCCAGGCCCCCCTCGGGCTCTGAGATAATGTCCGACCAGGTAGTTAAACCAAAGACAGTCTCTCCACGGCAGTAATGGCCATTAGCCTATGTTGTAAACCAGTGTTGATTTTGTCAACTCAAACTATGGCAAAAAATGTCCGTCGACTACCTTTTTTTTCACTGACGAAAACTAAATAAACATTTTTGTCATCAAAATTAAATGTAGATTTCGACTAAAATATTATGATTTACTCAACTAAAACTAAGACTTAACACTAAAATATTTCAAGATGACTAAATGTGAATTTTATTCAAAAGTCTATGACTAAAGCCCAAACCACACCAAAGGGTCGGGTCGGGATGAAACCCATCCAGTTGCTGTACCGCTGAGTGGTATACAGTATAGGGGAGTCCCAGAGGAGATCTACAGATCACACAGTTCCGTTCCACGTTGCCCCAGTCAGTCAGTCCGAGTTGCAACGGATCGCCTAAAAAGGAAGTATCAAATTATGAAAAATAATCCGCAATCAGTCAAAGCTTTTACAATTTCTGTCTTGGCGACGATTGTGTACGTACGTTTCTGGAACTCGACTGCCTGGAGAGGGGTGGAACACCATTCTTATTCACGATATTCCCTCTTTTGGTGTTTTTTGATCATGGTGGTGGGGAGCTACTGTACATGTCGTCGGTAACTGGCTTGAGATGTGGTGACTGTGAAGGTCATAGCATAGGATTCACGTGATCTCCGTCCTCCTCAAACCATTCAGTGACCACTCATGCCCTGTGGATGGGCTCTGTGTTAGGGTTAGGGAACAGGTCAATCCCATAGGCCTGTTCTGTATGCCACACATGCACAAGCCAGCTCGGGGAGGAATGAATCAATTGACGATATCACTTTCTCCCAATTATTTGGAGTTATTGGACTTTATTTTAAGGTTAAAGAGTATTTGAAGTGGTCAAACTAGCAATAGAACAAATGTTCAATCTTCAACTAGTTGGACGTATACCAAAACATCATTTTTTTTTTACAGATTGTGCTATTGGTGTAGAAACACAGCATTCTGTGTTTGGGCTCCTTTCACACTGTTTCATAAATCGCACATTAAGACTTCACCTAACACCACATTTCCAGTCGTGAGACTTTGTTTTTGCTTCATTACTTGCATATAATGCCTTCTCCAAAGCCACAAAACACACATAGACATGATTGGTATACTCCACATTAACCGCATTAATGGTGTACCACTTTCAATATTTACTTGAATACTTTATGTTATTACACGAGATCCTTTTGAAGCTATGATAGAAGACCTCCCCGTGCAGGAACACAGTGTAATTCACTGCCTGGGGAACAGACAAAAGGTAAAACACCCCCTTCTGCAGAAACTATAGAGCGCTACAGTAGAATGTATATGATTTAGTGTTCTCATTAGAGAGGACATAAAACATTGTGGATGGGTAAACACTTTTTACTGAGGAGAAGATCCGAACCAGAGTGAAGACACAAAGAAACCAGAGAGAGAGAGAGAGAGAGAGAGAGAGAGAGAGAGAGAGAGAGAGAGAGAGAGAGAGAGAGAGAGAGAGATGAAGAGAGTGGGTGATAGGGAAAGAGATGGAAAGGGAGACAGAGAGGGAGAGGGTGAGAGAGAATTGAGAAAATACTGAGAAAGTGTGTGTGTGTGTGTGCGCGTGTGCGCGTCGATAGAGAGAGTGAGGAGAGAGATGGAGAGGGAGGCGGAGAGAGGAACAGGGTGAGAGAGAGAGAGAGAAAGAGATGGAGACGGTGATAGAGAAAGAGACAGATGGATTGGGTGAGAACTGAAGCAGCGTGAAAGAAGCACCATGCAGGTGAGAAAGACAGAGAGGGTGTGAGGAGAGCAGACTGAGGAAGAGCTGGCTTCACGGTGACACACCAGATAGAGGTCCCAATCTGTCAGCTGAGGACATGTCTGTGTCACTGTGACAGTAGCACAGGAAACCCAGGTGATTTTATTTCCAGGGAGGAAAAAAAAGGGTCCGAGTCCACTTCAATTTGGCATAGAGTAGCGCAAACGTCGATCACTCTCTGCTGATTTCTGATCGTCTGCACCTTTGTTCAAATTGACACACACACGCACACCCGTACACACACACACACACACACTCCTCTCTCTCTGTCGCTCTAATTAATTAGTCTCATGTGCAGCAGCTGTGCACAGTTTCTCCCGGCGGATCCTGCCTGTACGTTCCAGTTACAGTATAGGCTGATGAATGGAATATACAGCAGCAGCTACTGTATATAACACTAAGAGACGACAACAGTGAATCGCATGATTGGTGCAAGCAGTGAGGAGATACGGCGGTGTTTCTGACAGACAGACACACATTCAGACAGACAGACATTGACTGAATTATAGTATGATGATATGGAATTATTACGATTCTGCATGTCCCACTCCCTCCTCAACATCTTTCCTCACAGTGAAACTACGTACAGTACTATACGATACGTATACAACTCAGTCATCATAATGATGTCAACCATTTGCTCATGCCATCCCCGAAGTCTCTCGACTTCTTTCTCCCTCTGCTCTTTGACTGTAGCTCAGCTACACATGCCTGTAGGTCAGTCGTAGGCTTCTTGGGAACCTGACCAGAATCTGGCAACAAAGTGGCATATAATTGATGCTGATAGCCCAAGACGTACATATGGATGGCCAACACTCTGCCCTCCACAGATAATGTAGGACTGACACTATTTCCATGGACAGTCAGTGTCCAATGTCATGTGCGTCGTCCACCCCAATCATACCAAATAATGATGCCTTTAATTCTTACACTATTTGTGAAATAAAACCTGTTTATTTTTTCTTTAAAGAATGCCTTTTTCTGCGGTTTGACCCCGTCAGCTGAGGTGAGAGCTAATTAGAAGTGCCGGTTCCTTCCACCTCTTAAATCCTTGTCAGCCCTCAGTAGGGTGTTATGAAGGCTCGACTGAACCGCAATCCAATTAGTTGTGTATCCATTCCAGACACACACACACACACACACACACACACACACACACACACACACACACACACCAGAGGTTTGGCTGGCCAGTTGGTTGTTTTTGGTCTGTGGATGTGATTGGTTAGCATTAGCGTACAAGATTATGCCTTTACAAAGGGGGCGTGGCTGTTTTGATTTGGTCAGTGAGCGGACATTTTTAGGACAAGCCCCACACATGGATATTATGCATTATTGGGATCAATATTTTTGATCAGCATGAGTATAAATTGTTTTATTCCACCTGTATTGAGTGTGTGTGCGCCTGCCTGCCTGCCTGCGTGTGTGCGTGTGTGCGTGAGTGCGTGCGTGCGTGCGTGTGTTCCGTGCGCACATACAGATATATCACACATCCAGTGCTTCACCTCTGTGGTGGTGCGATTTACAGTAACGTTTCTTAACCTGACTTTTCCGCTCCAAATCAAACCCATTTGTTTTGTATTTCTCATAAGCTGTAATGTTATCTTTCTTTTGTTTATACGCGCCGCACCAAAGGTCCATCTTGATAAATGTCGGTCCAAAAGATACACAGAGTTATTTTCCCTCTTGGCGCGGCGATAGCGAGGGTGTAATCCTTACATATACAGACACGCTGCTTTCATAAACCTCTGAAAACTGGAGCACCGGCCATACATAAACATGCACGCACGCGTGCGCGCACACACACACACACACACACACACACGTGAGGATAGAGTTCAGAGAGGGTATTTTAGGATTCAGGTCTGACTAATAAGAAGAGTAATAAACGGCGTCACGTGGCGTGGAAATACGAGTTGAGAGGGTCTCAACGTGAGGCCCAGGGACCCACATGGTACAGAGCAGTGGTGGGAAAAATAACCACAAAGGTACTAATACTGCAATGTAGAAATACTGTGTTTACTTGAGTACAAAGTATCTGTCTGTATGTCTGTTTGTATACGGTTGTAATCCACGTAAATCGAGAACCGTTTGCCCCACCGACTACAAATTCGACACACACGTTCCACAGCACCACAGGGAGTGCAGTGCCCGGCCTTGTGGGATACACCGTTGTCCAGAAAAGGCTCTGGTCAGGCTCTGCCAAGTGGATCTAATGAGCCTAAATCCCCTCACCTGTAGAATGCCCAGCCTCTGCCTCAGCCAACAGGTCTGGATTAAGAGCGTCTGCTAAATGCCTAAATTGTCTAGTATACTTAAAAATACCAAAAGTAGAAAGTACTTGTGCAGAATGTCCCAATTCGCAAGTTTTCAAATGTATAAAAAAAACGTTTGAAACTGGCAGATCTACAAGCTCACAAAATAAATCAATCACAATTATTTAACAGATTTAATTACTAATTACAGGTGCATCACAGCTTTAGATTATGAATGCCAAACATACACTAATTGATACACTATTTGATGTTATAGTTTCAGCTACCCAGCAGCATAACATATTCAAAGTTACTAATTGATACACTATTTGATGTTATAGTTTCAGCTACCCAGCAGCATATCGTATTCAAAGTCAGCCCCACCTGTACCAGCTGCAACAGTATATGTGACCATTCACTGAGGAACACATTAATGCATTACTAATGATCATGAAATGGGCCATTCTGTATAATCATAACTTGTATGATTGTTACTGCAAGTATAGTTTGATGCCAATACCTGTACTTGGTTATAACAGAGTATTTCTACATGGCATTGCTACTTTTACTTAAGCAAACATTGGAGTATACTTCTTCCACCACTGGCAGGGTTTTGAGAAGTGTTTTTGGATTTTACCACTAGGACTGTGGTCACTGCCTACTGTATAGATGTCCTTGAGCAAGGCATGTGCCGTACATTGCTGCAGTTGGACTGTGGGAGAACATGGGGTTGCACTGCAATGCTCCCAGCCGTGCATGCTTGCTTGCAGCTGTTGCAGCTTATTTGTAGTTGTTGGACGACACCATCCCGTCCCTCCCTGGCTCGATAAGGGTTTAAACTGTGCTCCACAAATATTTGTTCTTGCTGACCCACACATGTTAGACGTGTTTTCATTAGTAAACGTCCCCAAAACAGCGATAAAAGTCCATGTACACAAACTCGCATCACGTGTACAGTAAAGTAGGTCGAAGAGAGCAGGCCGCTTCATATCATGCAACTAACAGGGGGGAGTTTCCCCAGTAGGACGCAACGTGTGGAAGGAACACGTTATTCAAACCAGTTCCTTTCCCCTCCAATCAGGCGCCCGGTCTTACCAGGGGGAGGCAGTATTACTACATTTTTTTGTGAGGGTACCTAACCTATAAGTGGACACGGGAAAAACATGCAAACTCCACACAGAAAGGCCCCTTCGCCAACCCCACCTAGTATAGGGTATGGGCACTGATGAAGTGGAGGAGGAAACATGCCCCCAGCGCCCGGTGGGAATCGAAACCCGGGACCTTCTAGCTGTGAGGCGACAGCGCTACCGACCAGTGTTGTTTTTGGCAGCACATTTTGATTTTAGTTTTAGTCACAGTCTCTTGAATAGTTTTCATTTAGTTTTTGTCACATTTTATTCACCTGGAATGTTTTAGTGTTTAGTCTAGTTTTAGTTCAATCTACAGTTGATTTAGTCGAACAAAATGGCCTTGATGCCATCGTAATGACTGTTTTTACACTTGACTGTTTTTACACACGATCCACGAGCTCACAATGCGTCGCGCTGCGACGCATTGTGAGCTTATTATCTGCTATTTTCAGCATGCAACCAAGTGTAAAATGACTTATACCGGATCTCTTGTCCACCAGTCCCTTCCTAACATTTTAGTCTAGTTTTTGTCAATGAAATTGTCAGTATATTTAGTCTGAGTCTTAGTCATCGTAGCTTAGTTTTCATGATTTAGTTTCCATTAGTTTTTGTCAGTGAAAAAAGGTAGTCGACGAGGTACCGACTGTGCCACGTACCGTACCGCGCCCCTTGGAACCTCGTCCAGTAAACTATACCGTACATTCTCCAGAGGTCAATATTAACACAGGCAGTTTGCCGTGTAAAGATGAGGCGTTTAGAGGAAAGCGAGTTAATCTAGTTTTAATAATGAGTCATTCAGTAGAATTGAACCCTCAGCACTGAGTGACCCCAAATGCCACATGTGGGTTCCTCATGCACACACACACACACACACACACACACACACACACACCTCATGCAGTCACACGCATCCTCCATAATCCCTGCACTGCTATGGGGGGGTTTTCCTCTACAGCTAGGACCATGCTCGCTCTCTCTCTCTCTCTCTCTCTCTCTGATCTCAGTCTGTCTCTCTTTCTCACACGAGCGACACACACACACACACACACACACACACACACACACACACACACACACACACACAGAGGCTTGACATGTGGTGTTTTATAGGTGTGTTTAGGTTGTGAGTAGACTCAGGGCTCTATTTTCATCCATGCTAAACCCCTTATCGTTAAACTTTTATTTTTTTTTTTACTTATAGACTTCCATAATATTGCAGTGTGTATATATATATATATATATATCACTCTCACTGCTACTATCACCGAATTTGACTTTACAATGTGTACATTAATGCCACGTCGTAGAGTCTATGGTGACACCCAGGTTCTTCTCTGAGGACACTGTACTGCAGTGTGTGTGTGAGTGACAGACGACAAGAAGGAGAGATCTACCAGAGTGAGACAAATAGAAGCAGGGAGAGACGTGCGTGCGTTCGTGGCCTTGCACATGTGTGCGCGCACAGTGAACGACAGGGCTCTTTATTTTCACATCAGCATTAGAATACCAAGAGAGGCTGTCTGTCACTTAGTCATCTGCAGTGTCTTGTCAATGGAAGCAAGCACAGAGTGACACTGGCAGCCACGCACACACGCACAGCTTCTTTGTCATTGTTATGTTGACCTTAGCCTTTGTGTGCCTGTCTGTCCGTCCGTCTAACAAGTGGTTATAGTGTCTGTCTGACCAAATGACTGGACTGACTGTCTGTCTGGGAGTCAAAGAGGCTTAGCATGATCCTCTCCTCTCTTCTTATCTCCTATCCTAACGTTATTTAGATATCATCTTGTTTAAATGCAGATAGGCTTTGATGTCTCGCTAACAATGCTATTCACGTGACGTCTGTGGAAGCAGATTTATGTTAAAGTGCATGATTGACTTTACTATCGTTCATTTGAAAATGATTTGTTTGCTATTAGACCTGACATTAAAAGTAAGTGTAGTCTAAAACAGATGGTAGCTGGCATAGAATAACATCAAGTTCAATTCACCAATGTGCCAGAGTCATGCAGCAGAAGTACTTACACATTGTTATAGCCAGTGATTTTGTAGAACTTACTATAGTGCTACAAAGTCCGGGGACCCAAATGATAATTAGGAACCAAATGGACCCTTATTGGTCTGTAAAGTTAAATTAACTTTGATTTTACAATATACATTGGGGTCCCAGAGATAGAAATGCCATTATATTGGGGTCCGTATAGCCTAATTCAGGTCAAACGGGGAGTCCTTGAAATGAAAATGGCTGAGAATCTTCTCTTATGGGGGGTCCTTGGCATATCCTTTCAAATGGGGGTCCGTGGGCTAATTAGTGTCAATTTGGGGGTTCTTGACATGAAAGAGGTTGGGAACCACTGTACTATAGCACTGTATACTGTACGTCCTCCGGGCCAAAGGCCGGGACAGAAATTATGTTTTCTGTGTGTCTGCGTGCTGTTCTGTGTTTTCACCCCTCTGTGTCTGCGTGCTGTTCTGTGTTTTCACCCCTCTGTGTCTGCGTGCTGTTTGTGTTTTCACCCCTCTGTGTCTGCATGCTGTTCTGTGTTTTCACCCCTCTGTGTCTGCGTGCTGTTCTGTGTTTTCACCCCTCTGTGTCTGCGTGCTGTTCTGTGTTTTCACCCCTCTGTGTCTGCGTGCTGTTCTGTGTTTTCACCCCTCTGTGTCTGCGTGCTGTCTGTGTGTCCGGAGTTAATCTGGCAAATTAGACCGAGCGGCACCACATTTCTTGTGCACACTGGGAAGTTAAACCCTGCATAATTGTTAGGTGGGGGGGAGGGGCCTGTCCTATTAAAATTAAAATGGCCTGGTAGATGGACAGTGTTTGGAACCTCATGAATCCAGGCACGAATTGACCCACCGCTGCTCTGAGCTCCGCAATATATACACACTAGGACTATAGTTTCACAAAAATCACGAAGGCATTCATTTGTCCGATTAACCCCAAATTTGAATCAGTAATATTGAGGGACCTCTATAGTCTGGTAAACCGTCCCATCCTGGTCACGTGAATTCACATTTTCCTGTAGAATACACGTTGAAATGAAATGTGAAAACCACGTGACCGGGATGGTTTAACATGGCTAACATGCAGGCCCCTAAACAATGCAGAGCCAAAAGCGATTCCACTGATTAGTTTTTTGGTCAACTTTTCAGCCATGCACAAACTATGCCCCCCTTTCTTTTACACACACACACACACACACACACACACACACACCCTTGTTCCCTCCTCCTCCTTTGCCCGCTTCTTCCACTTGATTAGCCAATGGGACGCAGCTTAGAGGGGCCAGACGCGCTTGGGGGGGGTTAGGTTTGGGGGGGTTGGGGGGACCGTCCGTCCTCCTGTACAGTTACAGCACCATGTCAGTCACACATAGACCAGCGAGCCAGCTTAACCACACACACACACACACACACACACACACACACACACACACACACACACACACACACACTGCAGCTTTGACTATATGGCATGTCTGAGAGCTGCAGCACAATGGATGAAGCCAACAGTCTTTCTGCTAGAGTTCTGTTGTTAAGTCTGTCTGGTCCAGTGGATTTCTGGTCCAGTAGATTCCTGTGGATCTGTCTGGTCCAGTAGATCTCTGGTCCAGTAGAGTTGTATGTGAGCGCTGAAGTGAAGTTTAGACAAGCTCAGCCTCTGTCTTTCTGTTGGCAGGATTTGCAGCCGGACAAACACCTGTTGATTGTCTTTCTCATCTGAGAGAGAGGGACGGACGGACAGACAAACCAGAGGAGTACGAGGAAGAAGAGGAGGAGGAGGAGGAAGAAGAGAGAGAGAGGTTTGGAGGGAGGCAGAAGAAGAAGCAGTCAGGAAGGTGACAAGACGAAGAGTCAGGAGGCAGACGCAGAGAATTAAGGACCGGGGAAAACAAGTCTAACTTACTGAACCAACTTTCAAGTGACTGCAGCCGTGTGCCAACGTGCTCCCACTGCCCTACTGACACGCACGCACACACACACACACACTCAGAGAGAGGTGCGAGATGCCTGCAGGACAGAAGTCGTGGGACATGGAGATGTGTGCGGTGATGGAGAGCAGCAGGAGCCGGGCCGGTAGCTGTGTGGAGTTCACCCAGCTCTCAGTGAGTACAAACTGTTGACACTCTTTTAAAAACCACTTCTTATTTGTCTTAACATTTTCGAAAGTCTTTATTCAACTTGTTTGTTTCTGTGCGTGTGCGCGCATGCGTGCGTGTGTGTGTGCTTTGAAAGACTTTATTCAACTTGTTTCTGTGCGTGTGTGCGTGCGTGCGTTTCTGTGTATGTGTTTCTGTGTGTGTGTTTCTGTGTGTCCATACAGTATGTATTTCGGAATGCATTTGTTTGTGGACTTGTCTGCATGCATGTGTGTGTGTGTGTGTGTGTGTGTGTGTGTGTGTGTGTGTGTGTGTGTATTTCTGAGTGTGTTTACAGTATGTTTCCTAGCATGTGTGTTATTGCATGCATGTGCGTGTGCGCCGTGCATGTGCCTGAGAGGAGAGAATAACATACTGTAACACACAGGGCATACTCTAGCAAGTTGAAGTTTGAAGTACACAAAATATAATTGTATTGCCCTTTTTTTGCTCCTCAGTTTTAATTACAGCATGACATTTTAATTACAGCATGACATTTTAAAGAGAACCAAATCATTTCCAAATGATTTAGTGTGGAATGTAAACTTTGAGCCAGTGTGCCATATTGTGCACATCCTCAATGTTCTTTTTTTCTTCTATCTATGTGTAACTCTGACAGTGTACAAATTGGAATTTAGTTTTACTGTGTGTGTGTGTGTGTGTGTGTGTGTGTGTGTGTGTGTGTGTGTGTGTGTGTGTGTGTGTGTGTGTGTGTGTGTGTGTGTGTGTGTGTGTGTGTGTGTGTGTGTGTGTGTGTGTGTGTGTGTGCGTACATACCATTTTGCACATTTGTACCTTAGTTCCTCGAGTCTGTGAGAGTGCGCCAATTCCACCAAATGGGCTCTGAGTTCAATTGACTCTCAGGACTTCACTGTGCAGCTCGAAGGCCGCTTTCGTGATCTATAGGGTTCATTATTGTATCGTCATAAATAAATTAACCCATTCTGACCGGGCACCCATTTTGGTGTTGGCATCATGTTATGCTTTAGCTATTGAAAAATAGCAGATCTACAAGCTCATATCGCGCCACCGAGTGGCGCGATACGAGCTTGTAGGTCTGCTATTTTTGAAAAATTCGAAGAACGACTGACATTTTTAGAATCTGATCTCAGGTCAGAATGGGTTAATCAGACCAGTGTGTGTCCCGTGGAAACCTCGTATGAATCTGATCTCAGGTCAGAATGGGTTAAAAGCGGTGTACGCTGCGCTGCCAGCAGCTTCTATCCTGGCTGAAAGCGCCGCAGCCGAAGACGTGCGGATAATATCCGAGGTATTTAGTGGGATCAAGTGATGTGTTATTACAAGCGCTCTGCTGTACTTTCCAATAAGCCCCCGGGATGTACTTTGCCAAAACAGATTTGTACGTGATTGGAAAGAGCTGTGTGGCTCTCGGAGCGGTAGATTCGTCTTGACAGAAACGGTAATCCATCTCGGTGGGACAAAATGTACCGACAGAATGTACCGAAAGCAGCGAAGACGTATTAAAAGGGATGAGCGAGCGAGCAGGTATCGAGATTACAAGAAGAGTTTATTTGTCGCCCATCCCCGTCTTCCAGGAACAGGCAGTGAACTGTCGGTGTGTGTGTGTGTGTGTGTGTGTGTGTGTGTGTGTGTGTGTGTGTCGTGTCCACAAACCGCTGGTTCTCAACATCTTCTGGTTCAGGATCCACTTGGCGGTGTCAAGAGCGTTCGTGGCACACCCATCTGACCACTTAGAGGAGTAGTATAGTTCACCCAAAACAATGCTTATTTTCTATCAATTATACACACTCCATTGAGCCTTGAATTCATGGATATGTTTTTGTTTTCGTGGCATTCTTAAGCCAATCGTTTGATGACCAGCAGAGTCCCGTTGAGTGGTCGTTTGGGAAACGGAATCTGGGCTGATCCTGGGCTCCCCCGGGGTTGGTGTCGAAATGTCCTTGAGCAAGACTCTGAACCCATTATTGCTCCCGATGAGTAGGTTGGTGCCTTGCATGCTTGATTCCCTCCGCCATCGGGGGGGGGGGGGGGGGGGGGTTTGCTTGTGCGTGTGTGTGTGTGTGTGTGTGTGTGTGTGTGTGTGTGTGTGAGAATGTAATGCACAAAATATGTAAAGCGCCTTGGATAAAGGCGCTATATAAATCCGCCATTTTCCATTTATTTACCAACTGTGCGGTGACAGATACTGTATGGTGAGATTCTATAGCACAGTCACATTCAAACTTTTTCAACTCAATGACCCCCAAATAGATTATGTATTGGTCGCAGACCCCCGTCTGAAAATGTTTTGTGCCAGGAATGTTTTTAATCTGTAAAGAAAATTATTATTATTATTTACCCCCAAAACGTCCATTTGAAAAGATTTTGTGCCCTTTTAAGATTTCTCAATTTATTTTTGAAAATAGTTGATCTACAACGTCACAATGCATCGCACTGTGACATGTGTTTAAACTTTGTATCCTTTCGTTGGGGACCCCCTGGAACCTCCCAAAGGACCCCAATTTGAGAATAGGTGCTTCCCAAATATCCAGTTTCTTAACCTTTGTCCTTCAATAGCTATTAATTATTTTTGCGCCAGGTCCGTATATATCCGGACCCCGCCGCTAGGGGGCGGTGTTTGCTATAAATACGGACCCCAATGTATAGAGCGTCGCAGTTCCGCCCCCTACCAGTCCAGGACCCAGGAAATAATTCCCCGTTCATTTTTCCCATAGACATTTCAAAAAGTATTTATTTAAAGGCATTTTATGCCTCGTACAAAGCCAACTCAAAGAAAAAAAATTGGGCTGAGCAAATACTTAGAAAGAAGAAAAAATGGAAGGTTACAACACTTTTGTTGTTGTTTTTCTTCTTTGTAATTATTTGTTCCGCCCGAAATATTGTGTTGTCATGATTTGTCAGAACTCCAGTTGGCTTTGTCGTAAACGTTAGCGTAAACGTCTTTAAACAAATACTTTTTGAAAACCCTATGGGGAAAATTAACAGGGAATTCACTTCTGGCTTCTCATGAAAGGGGGCGGGACTGCGACGCTCTATACTCTGTGTATATAATGGTTGAGCCCCATGGCAGCTTTTAACATTGGTCCGGTTGCTATGGCAACGCCCCGTCACCGACTCACCACCAGCTATGGGACGTTAAAACTTTTCTTTACCTCAATTCAAAGCAGGATTTTTAAACCTCCGTAAAGTCGGAATTTTGGAGAGAAATAATTAATAGTTGATAGTGGTCTGTTATAGAGCTGATCGGACATTTACACAGAAATAACACACCACTGAATTCAGCGATTCATTGACCAATCAGAATCAAGCATTCAACCATGCCGTGTAATAAACAGTAGTATATGTATGTCGTGCAGCACTCGTGTCACTATCTGTCTGACTCTGTGTGGTTGGTTCCTGGGAACCCACTTTCCCAAACCACATGACTGTGTGTGTGCGTGTGCGCGTGTGCCTGTGCGAGCGAGAGTACAGTAGGAGGTCAGGTGTTGTCACGTGAGGCAGCCAGCAGACTGACACAGACACAGAGGAATGCTGTTCCTCCGACCATGGGGGGGGGGGGACACGCCAGCCTCTCTGTTTGTATTCAAATAAAGTCCACTACTACTGAAGACCTCTAAACATGGGACAGACATGTCTGTCCCATGTTTAGAGGTCCCTTTGTGCTGAGGCATTGGGCACAAACGCTGCAAACCCAAGCATGTACACATGAGGGTCACCTCTGGAACTATATTTACCTTTGTGTGCAGCCTTGCTTTTAAGGTCCGAGTGTTGCCGTTCAATCACTATATTTATTATTTCAGGACGCAAACATTTAGTTTGTGATTTCATAAATTAGAAATGTATTTAATGTCTTTCTATTCTCTGATCTTATAGTTGATTACTAATAATTTGAGCCGTATATATATACGCTTGGATGACTGGAGCAGCACCAAGGGGTCTAGACTAACCTCCCTCCTTTTTCCCTTCCACGCTAAAGATTTCCGTGGAAAGCAGACGCAGAGGTTGTTTAGCAACAAGCCAGCATGCTGGTGAGGTGACGCGCGTGACTGTACGAG
>NC_137877.1:12104083-12159083 GCF_963924005.1 Protomyctophum bolini | reverse complement strand
TGAGCTGTACGCAGTAGGTGGGCTACTATCAGGCTTCAGAGTTCCGCTATTGTACAATCTATCGGGTGCAAACATCTTCCACGTGACGAAAGCGTCAGTGTTTCCAGAGCGATAGGAGAACAGGAGGAAATGGCTGTGTCTGTTGTGGGAGACAGCCTTGATGGAGAGATGAGCGTGAAGGATATGAGAAGGGGGGAAAAACTACAGGGGAGGGATGGAGCAGCGAGATAGAGATAGATAGAGGGGATGGAGGGTTGTGTGGGGACGGGGGACGGAAGGAAGGCGAGTGCGTAATCTTGACTTGGACCTCTGTGAGTTAGCGCTATCACTGATACTGTATCAGTGCTGTGGTGCAGTGTTGTTTTTGGCAGCAAATTTTGATTTTAGTTTTAGTCATAGTCTCTTCAGTATAGTTTTCATTTTGTTTCAGTCACATTTTAGTCGCCTGGAATGTTTTAGTGTTAGTCTAGTTTTAGTCGACTAAATCTACAGTTGATTTAGTTGACTAAAATGTATTTTGGCGGGCCTTGATGTCGTCGTAATGACTGTTTTTACACTTGCTAAAAATAGCCGATCTTCAAGCGCACAACACGTCGCGTTGTGACGCGTTGTGAGCTTGTAGATCTGCTATTTTCAGCATGCAACCAAGTGTAAAATGACTTATACTAGATCTCTAGTCCCTTCCTAACATTTTAGACTAGTTTTTATTTGTTGACGAAATTGTCAGTATATTTAGTCTTAGTTTTAGTCATCGTAGCTTAGTTTTAATTTAGTTTCCATTTAGTTTTGGTCAGTGAAAACATGTAGTCGACGAGCATTTTTTTTCTTAGTTTTAGTCGACGAAAACAACACTGCTGTGGTGCAAGTTTAAAAGGAGCATGGAAGCCTTGGCTGATGTTGTAGTTATTGCCCCGGGTTCAGGTTAAAAACTACAGCATGTCCACCAAGACATACTGGGCATGTTCTTTAATTGTTTTTCGATGGGAGCGCCATATTTTTGGAGGCCCAGCAGCCGAGCAGCGCGACGAGACACTGAACATCTATTTTGTGTGAGTGCGTTCATGTGTGCTGTTTTTATCTGCTTGCCGAGAGTCTAAATATTTTCAACTTGGAGGAATTCTTAGGCGAAACATCTGGCATTTTCCACTGGGAAGAAAGGCTTTGTTGGACACATACAATACACCATGATGTAAGCAAGCAACACAGCTGCAGCTAATCAAATAATCATGGGTGTGTTAGATTTGAACTGCATTTGCATCTGATTTGGCTATTGTTCACAATCACATCCAATAAATGAGAACGTCGGGTCAATGAATGGCGGAGGTCTCTGTGCATGCCTGGCCGTCTAGACTCACGGGTCAATCTCAACACTTTTGTCAATAGACTGAGGACAATCTCTCAGCTTTTCTTGATAAAACTGAACCAATCCAACATCTTTAGGGCAGTCCTTCGTATAGATAGAGCGTCGCAGTCCCGCCCCCTGCGAGGGCACCGGAAGAGTGTGACACTGCACTGCTCATGCGAGACGACGCCCCAAATAGGGCGCGCCTGTCAAATGTTCCCAACACAGAAGCAGGGGTGAAAAGGGAGTATGCACTGCATGGTAAGCAACTCCATATACAGGTGAATGGGCGGGGATTACCGTTTCCCTCTCTATGGTAAAACAGCTGTTCTCACTGCTGTTCTAGTATAGCCTATATACCTTGCATCAGGGGCGGCCTTAGGAATCTGGAGGCCTGTTTCAAGGCCAAATGTGAGGTCCCTAACTTATATACCTATAGTATGACATAGTTATTCTGTTGATACAGGCACATTGATACAAATAGCTTTGACTGTTCAATATCACGCATTTACGCAGCAACACCACTCCTCATCCTGTCGTCCCTTCACAAGTGTCTCCCCTTTACCTCCCAATGCCGCACTTACCCAGGTTATTAACAGGAAATAGATTCTGAGTGTCAGTTCAACTCTGAGACCCGTTTAAGGGTCCATTTGTACACTCTGGCCCCTTTTCCACCAAGAGAATTTTGGTTCTAGAACTGGTTCTTTTTGGGTTCCAGTTCCGAACTAACTTTTAAGGTTAAGGTTAAGGTTCTGAACCAATTCATTTTATATTCATTCATTATATATATAGCCTTCGTGTCTTGAGTGGATTTTGAGTGACGAAAAACGCCCCATGTATGGGGATTTTGAGTGACGGAAAACGCCCCATGTATGGGGATTTTGAGTGACGGAAAACGCCCCATGTATGGGGATTTTGAGTGACGGAAAACGCCCCATGTATGGGGATTTTGAGTGACGGAAAACGCCCCATGTATGGGGTTTTTGAGTGACGGAAAACGCCCCATGTATGGGGATTTTGAGTGACGGAAAACGCCCCATGTATGGGGATTTTGAGTGACGGAAAACGCCCCATGTATGGGGATTCTGAGTGACGGAAAACGCCCCATGTATGGGGATTTTGAGTGACGGAAAACGCCACATGTATGGGGATTTTGAGTGACGGAAAACGCCCCATGTATGGGGATTCTGAGTGACGGAAAACGCCCCATGTATGGGGATTTTGAGTGACGGAAAACGCCACATGTATGGGGATTCTGAGTGACGGAAAACGCCCCATGTATGGGGACGAAAAACGCCCCATGTATGGGGATTTTGAGTGACGGAAAACGCCCCATGTATGGGGATTTTGAGTGACGGAAAACGCCCCCCATGTAAGGGGATTTTGAGTGACGGAAAAACGCACGATTCCATAGTTAACTGAGACCTTCGGTGGCAATAATAATACATATAATTCCGCTATAGCGGCCAAGCCCCCTCGATCAACAGGTGTCTGGGCTTGCCCCAGCAGCAGCATTCCTCTCGGCCCCCCCATAGCCCTGGGTGGGCCTGGTGGGTCGGTGGGTCGGTCCCCCCCTTTATACCGTGGCCCACTGTGAGCGTCTCCATCGCCCCGCACAGAGCCCCCGTGTCGCCACTGAGAGGGGCTCAGTGTCGGTAGCCATCACGTCTCGGCAGGCTTCAGACGGTGGGTTCACGACACGCCGGGCCGTGAAATGTGAGACGTCAAGGTATTAGAGGTCAGAGGTCAGCCCTCCGGAGGACGGATTATAGGTCCCTGTGACTACACCCCCCCACCCACCCCCCACCGCCCCCACCAGGAGGACAAGGTGTTGGTGATGAGGGGGAAGAAAAGTACTCTAATGTTTCACTTAAGTTAAAAGTATCAGATACTGCAGTATAGAAATGCTCTGTTACAAGGGGAAAAAAGTCCAGAATTCAAAATGTACTCGAGTAAAAGTACAGAGATTGTATTGGAATCAAAAGGTACTTAACACGTTGAATCCCTATATGACGAGTATTCCTGTCCAAGACCTATACCTGACACTGGGGGGGGGGGGGGGGGGTTAAGGAGGTGTGGAGGATAGAGGAGGTGAAGAAAAGGTCAGGAAGGACGGAAGGAAGGAAGGAGGTGGATGAGGGGAGGAGGAGAAGGAGTGATGGAAGGGCGAGAGAGCTAGGGGGACACTGGGGAGAGAGAGGATGGAGGGATCAGGAGAGAAAAGAGGAGAGATGAGGAATGTTAGATAAAAGAGAGAGAGACAGAGAGAGAGAGATTGAAAGAGAGAGAGAGGCTAGAATGTGGAGCTCCCCCTGGTGCTGTTTAAATACTTTGTGTGTGTGTGTGTGTGTGTGTGTGTGTGTGTGTGTGTGTGTGTTTTAAGTACTGTAGGACTATGCACACTGCACACAAACAAACCGCCACACATACAGTATAGTATAGACAATGACACAGATCACATGACTATAGCGGCCACAGTTTCCACTCTGGCCCAGAGCTCGTAAGACGATCCCAAAAAAAAAAGAACAACAAAAACCAAATAAGCACATCTTCAGAGTCCATGTGAGCAATGAGGGGAGACCCTCCCTCTGTTTCCATAGCAACGACACCAAACACAATCATCCCATCAGCCAACCGTCTGACGGGAGAGGAGGAGGGGGGGGGGGGGGTGTCCCCAAATAAAATAGTCTCCACGATGTCAGAGGAATGTTTTTTTGGGAGCGGGCCGACTCATGGACAGCCAATCAGAGCATACGCATGTTTCTTCTCTCTGTCACTATACAGTAAGAGTCAAGTTGTCTGGTCACCAGGTTGGACGGTATCATTCATCATCATCATCATTACAATTATTATTAATAATATTATTAGGCTATTATTGGTTGACCTGTCCTGAAGCCACATACACACACACACACAAAGGGAAAAATTTGTAAATTTTCATTCCTGAAAGTACTCGGACACGCGTGCGTGCACACACGCTGTGTGTGTGTGTGTGTGTGTGTGTGTGTGTGTGTGTGTGTGTGTGTGTGTGTGTGTGACTGTGTGCGTGTGTGTGTACTGTGTACCAAGTACCATCGTCTTAAGGATGCTATTATACAGCTTGGCTACAGATGTAAACTACTTGTGTTCATATTTGGAAGCCTCTGTAATGTCCACAAATCAGTCGTGAGGGGCCAAGCCGAGAGCAAAATTCTGTTCAGTGTCTGCAATAATTGGCAGTCGCCATATATGGAGAAGGCGATGCTTTCTGTACCCGTGATCTGTATCCTGAAGCACTTGTTGTAGAGTTTTCTCAAGTTTGCACATCCACTATTGTTTGTGTTCAAGAAATTTCTTGTAAAGTGTGTGTGTGTGTGTGTGTGTGTGTGTGTGTGTGTGTGTGTGTGTGTGTGTGTGTGCACGCGCGCACACACGCCCATGCGTATAGAGATGTATAAAAATAACAGAGAGAGAGGGAGGAAAAAGTTAAATCTTTCCAGAGAGAGAGAGAGAGAGAGAGAGAGAGGTCCAGTGCGCTCGGAGGAGAGAATGATTCATCAATAAGCTTTCTGCTTCATTCCGTCCCGTGTGCTGTGATGGATGGACAACAACAGAGGAGGAGCGGAGCTATGGAGACTCGAGCGAGGGAGAACTAATTTATCGGGTGCAGGAAAATGTGGCAGGCGTGCAGCTGCAGGAAAAAAAACTCTTTGTAATGGTGAAAATGTGGCAGCCCGCAGCAGGAACAACCTGCTGTAATGGTTGGAGAGAGGCCGAGGAGGCAGCACGCAACAGGAAAATAGTGTTTTGTAATGGCTGGAGAGAGGCCCGGGTCAGAGCTGTACTGTGTCAGTATAGTCATTTTGTGTCATGTTGTGCTGTAGGTAGGCTTTTTACAGTGCGGCAGATCCCTTCAGCGTGGTGGTTTTCAACCATTTTCGTATCAAGGACCATCATTTATTCTGAATTTGAGTCATGAACGGGACCACCATTTGATGACATTTAGCCTCTCAGATCTAAAACTAAAGAATATTTTGTTGTCGTTGGATAAGATGTTCAATTCAATGCTGTATTGATGTTGGCACCAGTAGGAGAGATAACAGGCAAACGTTGATCAAGATAAAAACATTCTACATTCTCTAATCTAGACTTTGTGTGAATTAAGTAATGCAGATGTTTAACATAATTTAACTCTTGAGAGTGTAAAATGAAACCAAATGGTCCATTTGGTTTCATTTTACACTCTCAAGAGTTAAAGATCTATAAGGGTCTATTAGGTTACCATCATTTAGCTGGGGACCACCTGGAAGCCCCTCAAGGACCACTGGTTGAAAACCACTGCTTCAGCGTCTATTTACTGTAAGCATGGAAATGGCGAAAACCAAAATTTCTCTATCTGCTGCCGCCGATATCACAAACAGACCGCTGTTTCCTCTCAATGTTGCCATATCTCTGTCCTGCGATTTGCTGCCGCCGATATCACAAACAGACCGCTGTTTCCTCTCAATGTTGCCATATCTCTGTCCTGCGATTGTAATCGCAGACAGAAGAGCACGCTCTGTCCTGATGAGATGAATAGCAGGCAGCTGTGGTTCGCTATCTCCTCATTTCAAATGTGAAGTCCGTAAAATGTATTTAATAGCAATTCAGGATAGCTGAAAGACAAATGTTTGAATGCAGACGATATACAGTATACCGTACATACAGTAAAGCTGTACATCTGCAAAGGCGTCCAAGGTATACAGCAGTACTGTGTGTGAATGCAAGCAGGTTTGCAGCCATGGAGATGGTTCTGACCGCTGGTTAGTTACAGTACCGGCTGTGGTCTGATGACATATCTTGTGGTGACAGGAAGGGAACATGGACAGTGCTGCGGTGTTGCTCGAGCAATAGACACAGATCTGAGCCTCATCGCTCAAATGGAAGGAGAGCGGTTACTTGGAGTCCGTTCCATGTCTGTTGATGCGGATCTCTCTCTCAAGGAAAACAAAACTAGTCCAGTACAGCACGGCCGGCCGCTCCCTGTGCAGTCTTTAGCCAGCCACATTGTTAACCTCTTTCAACCCGACATCCCTACTTTAGTGTCCGGGTCGGTAGATCAGTCGGTAGAGCTCTCACCTACATGGGTTCGATCCCGGGCACCGCCAACTCAGCGTATGAGTATATAGCACGGCTTGTTGCAGCAAGTCGTGCGGGAAGTACTGGGAGCTGATGGTAGGTGTGGCGCTCCACCTCAGCGATCCATCTCTCGCACATTGTAGCGGGGATAGACTCCCACGTGTTACCGGCTGATACTGATAAAAAGCCACTCCCAACCTACTTCTACTTCTTATTAGGCGAAAGTGATGGCCTAACTACATCTTATAACCACACGAACACTATAGCTTCCCTATTCTGGGGTGAACATTTTGTGAAAATGGCAAGCTCACAGTGCGAGTCGTCTATTTAAGATGTTTTGGTATATACTGTATAGAGCCCTGGGGGATTCCGTTCACCTGGGGTCTAAGTGGTAAGTGTGTGTTTGTGTGTGTGTGTGTGTGTGTGTGTGTGTGTGTGTGATATGGATTGCCTGATCTAGATCTTTTATCTGATCGGGTGGTGTGTGTGTGTGTGTGAGGGAGGTGGGGGGGGGGGGGGGGGGTTGGGTCGAGGAATTTGAGCTGTGAAGTTTATCTTGCTGTGTGGCTTTTCTGTCGGTGTCACACGGAGACAACAAGATACCTGCGCTGCTCACCATTGGATCAGACTATGGAAAAACGAGAGGGATGGATAGAGAGGAAAAGGGGAGAGATTATGCAAGTGAGAGAGACTCTATCGTTGAGGCTCACTGTATTCAAATGTTATGGCCTGATTAAACCTTTGGTTTGTTTGCCTACGAGAGAGAAAGAGTGAGAGGGACAGACAGACAGACAGACAGATATACATGCAGAAAGAGACAGATATACAGGTTCTTACAGTACAGAGAGACAGACAGACATAAGTACAGTATGCATACAGACAGACACCTCATTCCCTTATTTCCTGCTATGGAAACTGTCTCTGTCTGTCTGTCTGTCTGTCCGTGCATGTTCTAGCACAAATCCAGTGGCAGCAGCAGCCACGCAAGGTACCAACCTGCCTCATCGTGGACCAGTTAGAGCAGTGGTTCTCAAACTTGTCATGTCAAGGACCCCCACATTGACACACCTTAGCCCGCGGACCCCCATTTGAAAAGAACCCCCATAAGAGAAGATTAGTACAGCTCTATAGCATTGAATCTCAACCATTTGTGACCAGGAGACTGCCATTGGATTTTTTTTATTTATTGTTTTTTTTATTTCATATCAAAGCAGGGAATCATAGCTTCAAATTGACATATTGGTTGTTCAGTTTGACCCACCAGTTTTGGAGATATGGCTTATAGAGTGATGTCAGAAAACAGCGAGTTGAGAAAACAGGCTTGAAAGGTTCACTTCTGTGGTCTCTAACATTACAATAGCTACATGTTTAAGTGTTTCTCCTCTGGTGAAAAGCTGGAATGTGCGCGATGGCAGTCTCTCAGTCAAATCTGGTCACATTTGTACTTCAAGCACCCCCAGTTTGACATGCATTAGGCTACGGATCACCTACGTATATCTCTGGGACCCTAAATCATGTTCATTTAACTCTGAGCGTGTACAAATGGAACGGGTCCATTTGGTTCCAACATGCTCTGCAGCGTTACAGACCCGTAAGGGGTTCATTTGGTTCTACTATAATGTAGCTGGGTAGAACCAATGAGTTGACGAGGTGGAGAGGAGCTGGGGATTGAACCAGGGACTCTATACCTCCTGAGCCACTGACGTCCTGCTCTGTGTACACCTTGTCTCTCTGGTTCTGAAATCCTATAGCAGTTAATGTGAGTATATGTGACCAACTGGCATGCTGTCTTCGCTCACTGTGGAAAAATCTCCCGGCGGTGGTTGTGGTTGTTGTAACTGTCAGCTCACGTGAGCACACAGAGTGCTGAGTGGGTCCTCCTCTCCTCGTGTGTCACATGGAGAACAACGTACGGCTAGCGCTAATGGAAGAATTAACGAGAGGTTCCGTCTGGAGAGTGTCTAAACATTGACCATTGCTCATGTACTGTATATAACTCCTTCAAGTGTTTGGGTTTCTCCTTAACCGCTTAAGCCCTTTGCAATGCATGCACATGTATACTTCATGCGTACGACGACGAATAGCGTAAATAAGCCGCTGTATACGAGCTCACAACCTGTTGCACCCTGAGTCTCCTGACGCATTTTGAGTTCGTAGATCGGCTATTAGATATATACAAGCTGCAAGCTTGTACCCACACTCCGCTAGCTTAGCCACTTACAAATTACTGGAAATGTTTTTCTCAAGTAAGGATACACTGGTGTCTCTTTAGGTCATTTAACAGATTGAAACTCTTGTATGGTTTTTCTTCCAGTGCTGGTGTGTCTTAAGACTAACACAAGAGTTTGAAGACTGAAACTCTTGTTGTCACACTGTTTACTGTGGTAAGGTTTCTCTCCAGTGGATACGCTGGTGTTTCTTCA
Organism: Protomyctophum bolini; assembly: GCF_963924005.1. Classification (NCBI taxonomy): domain Eukaryota; kingdom Metazoa; phylum Chordata; class Actinopteri; order Myctophiformes; family Myctophidae; genus Protomyctophum; species Protomyctophum bolini. The sequence goes on along the minus strand of NC_137877.1, from coordinate 12,150,221 downwards.
GTGAAACTCTTGTCACACTGTTTATAGTGTTAAGGTTTCTCTCCAGTGTGGAGAAGCAGGTGTTTCTTTACCTAACTCAGTGAAACTCTTCTCACATTTGTATCACAGCCCCCATATCATGTTGAGACGTTAAGTTATTGTTTATATTGTAAATAAATATTGCTTTGTGCACTATTAAAAGCTGTCTTTCTCCTTTTTGTCATGGCATAAGAGCCAGGTCATAACACATAGGAGGAAGACACAGCTTTTAAAAGTGCACAAAGCAATTGAAATAGTGCACAAAGCAATGCACAATATAAATGTTAAAATGTATTTTAACGTCAGCAAGCATAGTTTGTGCTCTACTTTAAATTGTTATTGGTTTGCTGCTGCATGTACATGGGGGGTAAGTCTGTGCAAACTTTGATTTATTCGGTTTGGTGGGAAAAACAAAACATCTGTCAAACAGACTTTGGTTACATTTTCAAAGTAATATTATTGTTAATTGCTAAATGATACACATATGTAGTGTATTCCTAGTGTGCTCTAATAAATGGCTGGGTTTTTGCCACTCTTGTCGCACTGTTTACAGTGGTATGGTTTTTTTAGACTAAATAACTGACAAACTCTTCTCACACTGTTTTCAGTGTTATGGCTTTTCTCCACTGTGGATACCCTGATGTGTCTTAAGACTATCTAACTGACTGATACTCTTGGCATACCGTTTACAGTGATAAGGTTTCTCTCCAGTGTGGATATGCAGATGTGTCTTCAGATTTCTTAACGTAGTGAAACTCTTGTCACACTGTTTACAGTGGTATGGTTTTTCTCCAGTGTGGATATGCAGGTGTTTCTTAAGACTTTCTAACACACTGAAACTCTTGTCACAGTGTTTACAGTGGTATGGTTTTTCTCCAGTGTGGATACGCAGGTGTGTCTTAAGACGATGTAACACACTGAAACTCTTGTCACACTGTTTACAGTGGTATGGTTTTTCTCCACTGTGGATACGCAGGTGAGTCTTCAGAATAGTTAACTTAGTGAAACTCTTGTCACACTGTTTACAGTGGTATGGTTTTTCTCCAGTGTGGATACGCAGGTGTGACTTAAGACTATCAAACCGACTGAAACTCTTGTCACACTGTTTACAGTGGTAAGGTTTATCTCCAGTGTGGATACTCTGGTGTGCCTTCAGATGACCTGACTCAGTGAAACTCTTGTCACACTGTTTACAGTGGTATAGTTTTTCTCCAGTGTGGATACGCAGGTGTTTCTTAAGACTATCTAACGTACTGAAACACTTGACACACTGTTTACAGTGGTATGGTTTCTCTCCAGTGTGGATACGCTGGTGTGTCTTCAGAGTACTTAACTTAGTGAAACTCTTGTCACACTGTTTACAGTGGTATGGTTTTTCTCCAGTGTGGATACGCAGGTGTGACTTAAGACTATCAGACCGACTGAAACTCTTGTCACACTGTTTACAGTGGTAAGGTTTCTCTCCAGTGTGGATACTCTGGTGTGACTTCAGAATACTTAACTTAGTGAAACTCTTGTCACACTGTTTACAGTGGTATGGTTTCTCTCCAGTGTGGATATGCTGGTGTGCCTTCAGATTACCTGACTCAGTGAAACTCTTGTCACACTGTTTACAGTGGTATGGTTTTTCTCCAGTGTGGATATGCAGGTGTGACTTAAGATGATCAAACCGACTGAAACGCTTGTCACACTGTTTACAGTGGTACGGTTTCTCTCCAGTGTGGATACGCTGGTGTGCCTTCAGATTACCTGACCCAGTGAAACTCTTGTCACACTGTTTACAGTGGTATAGTTTTTCTCCAGTGTGGATACGCGTGTGTGCCTTCAGATGACCTGCACTACTGAAACTCTTGTCACACTGTTTACAGATGTGGGGTTTCTTTCCCGTGTAACTCGGCTGATTTGTCTTTACTTCTCCCACCCGAGATACAGTATTGGTAAACTGTTGATGACTGTTAGATGTTGGTTCATCTGCGTCCCTTTGTTTCTGGCTGGCTACAGGGCTGTTAATTTCCTGACATTCGGCTGAAGGGATCTGTTCATTCCTCGGCGTTAGCCAGTAGAGGCTGTCGTGACTCCTCTTCATGGGTTCATGGAGGAAGGCGGAGGCACCGGCATATGGACACTCAGAACAGGAGACCAGAGACCGGAAACATTGGGCCTCACTCCTTCCTTCCATCATCAAATGCAGCTATAAATGGACTGTGATGAGAAGTAGAGTTCACCATAGAAATCACTGTCTGACTCTTCTCTCTCTCTTCGCTCGTGTTGTGTCCCAGGAAACCCTATACCTGCACCGAGATGAAGTAAAAGTCTAAAGACAATTGACACTTATGAAGGCTCACCAGGAGCTCAGGTCCGACATCACACACAACATAAACTGTTGCAGTGCAAACCTAGAAATGCAGATTTGCGCAGGCCGTCCATTTTTCAGAGATATGGCTATAAACTATGACATCATCTCTATGACATCACCAATATGACATCATCACCATGACGGCAGAGATCCACATAGAAGCTGTGCAGTTGCTATGGGTAAGCTGTGGTTGCTATGGGTAAGCTGTGCAGTTGCTATGGGTAAGCTGTGGTTGCTATGGGTAAGCTGTGGTTGCTATGGGTAAGCTGTGGTTGCTATGGGTAAGCTGTGGTTGCTATGGGTAAGCTGTGGTTGCTATGGGTAAGCTGTGGTTGCTATGGGTAAGCTGTGGTTGCTATGGGTAAGCTGTGGTTGCTATGGGTAAGCTGTGGTTGCTATGGGTAAGCTGTGGTTGCTATGGGTAAGCTGTGGTTGCTATGGGTAAGCTGCCACTGCGTGAAAAGAGGAGTTAACGGGCAATTATGGGCACTGTCTTTTGCCCGTAAATCTTAAGTTTAGCGGGCATATACAGGTTATATAGTTTACCGGAGTTTGTTGGAATGTTTTCTGTACGTTTCCTGTAATATACACATCCGTATTCCATGCTTTTTGCGCAGTGTGCGGTTGCTATCGATAAGCTGCGGTTGCTATGGGTAAGCTGCAGTGTTGATTTTGTCGACTAATACTTGATATGGAACAGTATACAGACAGGAAATTAAGACAGAAAGATGGCGAGTGACACGCGACAAAGGCGGTCGGGCTTGGGAGTCGAACCCACGGCAAGCCGTCCGGTCGGCTCGACAGCCCAGGCAGTTGAGCTAACCGTCCGGGCCTGGAACAGAGTTTCTATAAGTGAAAGTGTGTATCAGTAATTATAGGTGCCAAATTTTGAAAAGACAAATTGTTCTAAGACGTCATACTGGTCTCACTGCTGTTGCTGCTGTGGGGCATTATAGCAGCCTGCTCACTCATGCATTGAAGGAAGCATGAGCTCAGTTCGGGGCTCTCCCCAGATTGGCAGAGGGTAGAGTAGAACCCAGTATTGCAGCTTATAGGCAATTAGCGCCGGGTGAAAAAGGTGGTTTCCAAAATCGTATTTTTTCTTTTAGAATAGTGGTTATGAACTCGATACCACGGTATGCCTTACACAACCTCGGTATACAGTTATTGCACCCAGCCCTATAGGCTCTAAATACAATATTTTGTTTTATTTTATGCCCAAAAAGTATATTATACAGACAAGCTGCGTCTGAGAGGCTTAGAATGGAGAGAGGAGATCCGCACACCGTTTTAAAAGCTCCCAAAATCATTTATTGACAACAGAGCGGACAAAAAATACAACGTTTCGGCCTCAGGGGCCTTTGTCAGGTATTCTCAGCCGGAGATGCAGACTCCATTACTCACTATGCTTTGCGGATTTTTGCGGCTTTCTCTCCCGAATGCTCCACTCCTCTTTGAACAGAACATCAAACTTGGGTCTCCGTTTAGTAGACATGTGTTGTGTCGTTTGTGTTGTGCGCGACCGGCATTTTCCATATACGCAAGTATAAAGTCAGGCAGAGGCAGCGACTCGTACCGTAACAGATAATAATAAGAGGAATAATAATTAAAAAAAACGTTCCAAAATAGCAGATGTACAAGCTCGCAGCACAGAAAGAAGTAAATCTTCTATTTTTAATAGCCAAAAATGATTGAGATGCTGTATTCCACTGAGGGTCCCCCACTTTGAGATGCTGTATTCCACTGAGGGTCCCCCACTTTGAGATGCTGTATTCCACTGGGGGTCCCCCACTTTGAGATGCTGTATTACCCTGGGGGTCCCCCACTTTGAGATGCTGTATTACCCTGGGGGTCCCCCACTTTGAGATGCTGTATTCCACTGGGGGTCCCCCACTTTGAGATGCTGTATTACCCTGGGGGTCCCTTTCCATGCCTTTCATGGCGGTTCTGGACAACCGTGGGACCGACCGACTCAAGGCCGGCCACTGCACACCATGCGGGGGTGTAAAACACGTGTGTCGAATTTTAAGTCGGTGGGGTGAACGGTTCTGGAATGATGTGGATTACAAACATAGTAGAGACAGACGTATAGACACATTTATATACAGTTTTTTTTAACATCTTGAAAGTGTTTTGAATCATTTAGAATTTCTTAACACAAATCTTCTCTTCTGGGGCATCCCTACTGATTTGGATCTTCGGTGAAGAGTAAAGAAAAGTTTGTTTGTTTGTTTTTCCGTCTGTAATGACATGCCCAGTATACGTATTCCAAGCTAAAAGTGGTTAGGAGAAGCCTGTCTTTCACTCTTCCACTTTGTGGAAGTGGCAAGAGGGTGTTCTCCACAGCCACGGTGCCAGCCGCCCGCGTGGGAATTGCGGCTCAACGGTTTTGAACGCTTGCTTCACTGTGTTTATTCACACTGGGAGGTTCTGCTGTTAATTTAAAATGGAAACGCTGACTCACGGCCACACGACACACATCTCACACACGCGTACACACGCACACACACACACACACACACATTTAGTAAAGATGAGTACACTCAACAATTACAGTCAATTACAGACCAATTTCCAAACTTATTTTCCTATCCAAGATCTTGGAAAAGGTTGTTTTTAACAAAATCTTAAGTTATTTAAATGAGAAAAATATTTTTGAAACCTAGGTGTCACCCTAGATTCCGACCTCTCCCTGGAGGGCCATGTAAAAAAGGTTGTCCAGTCCTCATTTTACAACCTTCACAATATTGCCAAAATCAAACTCTTCCTCTCTCTCACGCCCCGACTTAACCAAAGTTATCCATGCCTTCATCTACTCACGCTAGACTATTGCAATTCCCTTTACTCCTGTCTTTCCAACAACAGATCCATTCACTGACAGCAGCCCGCCTCTTAACAGGTGCAAGAAAGTTCTGCCATATCACTCCCATCCTAGCCACCCTCCACTGGCTGCCCATTTCATTTAGAATAGAAACTGCTGTGCCATTATTTTGTGTGTTTTTTTGTTGTACTATTCCCTTTTTGATCCATGATATGTTCTATGCTCACTTTGTGACTTTGTTCTTGAAAGGTGCTATATAAATAAAGCTTTATTATTATTATAGTATTCTGTAGTTACTGAACAGCAGAGGGATGTTCAACAGGGGGTCTGGAACCCCTAGGCGGTCCTCAGAGTTACTACAGGGGGCCGCCAAACCTTTGTGCGATAGTATAACCTTTTTACATTAACCATTAACTTGAACCCTCCCTATTTTGAGGAGAACTCTCTCTGTCCTTCTCTCGCTCTCTCACTCACACACACACACACACACACACACACTTCTCCTCCAACAACGTCTAACGCTCGTGTCCATCCCGGGCTTTACATACATCTGTCAACCTCGGCCGCTTGATTCCCACTCATAAAGTCGCGAGCCACTTTCTATTCTGAGCGCGGTTGTTGATACAGTGTGATCGTAAAGTGTCAGCACGCCTGAATCTATCATTATGTACAGTCAGTGTGTGTGTGTGTGTGTGTGTGTGTGTGTGTGTGTGTGTGTGTGTGTGTGTGTGTGTGTGTGTGTGTGCCTGCCTGGGCTGATGCTGCTTCTTAAGTGTCCTTTATAGCTTTGTTATGGCAGCGCACATGACTTACACTGCACAGCAATGTCATCCTGTGTGTGTGTGTGTGTGTGTGTGTGTGTGTGTGTGTGTGTGTGTGTGTGTGTGTGTGTGTGTGTGTGTGTGTGTGTGTGTGTGTGTGTGTGTGTGTGCGCGCGCTAAATGGTGCATTTATATAGCGCCTTTATCCATGGCGCTTTACATAGTTTGTGCATTACATTCACACACCGATGGCAGCGGAAACCATGCAAGGCACCGACTAACACATCGGGAGCAATTAGGGGTTCAGTGTCTTGCTCAAGGACACGTCGACATTAAGTCAGTATAGTAACTCTGGGGGAGCCCGGGTTCGAACTGGCAACCTGCGGTTCCCATCCAGGCACCCCTGAGCCACCGCCGCCCGGTGCTGGTACTGTATTACTGTCTATAATTACTTCTGAGAGCCAAATGTCCCCAATAACTATTGTAGATTTTGAGAAATATACAGTACATTGAGAGGACAATTTGTCTGGTCCTCCAATTGTTGTGAAAGAAAGAAAGAAAGACAGAGCTTTGGGGAGTTAGGCTTAATTAGGAACAGATTCAGGTTGGGGGGTTGGGATTAGGCCTTTAGGGGTTCTAGGTTGGAGTCATGCCATTTTACTGTGTTGCATGGCGGTGGGGGCGTGGCATTTTAGGGGTCCCTAAATCCACGGTTCCCAAAGTGGGGTCTGGGGACCCCCAGGGGTCCTTGAGGTAGTTCCAGGGGCTCCCCAGCTAAATGATAGTTAGGAACCAAATGGACCCTTATGAGTCTGTAACTCTGAGTGTACAAATCAACCAAACCAACCGTTTGTACACTCTCAGACTTAAATTAATTTAGATTTTACAATATGAATTGGGGACCCAGTCCAGAGGTAGAAATGCCATTAAGTGGGGTGTCCGTAGAGCCGTAAAATCTTCTCTTATGGGGGTCCCTGGCTTATCTTTTCAAATGGGGGTCCGCAGGCAAATTAGTGTCAATTTGGGGGTCCCTGACATGAAAAGGTTTGGGAACCACTGCCCTAAATGATTTAGCTTAATGTGCAACATTGTTTTCTCACTCAAATTGCCAACTACAAGCCACAAGCTTATATCAGCCGATTCAAACTAAATGCAATGCCCTCACCTCCTACAGTTCCAAGTGCTTGTCAGGGTGGATGGTGTGGGGGGTCCCTAGTTCAAATAATGATTATTTTCGGGGGCCGCGGCCTGAAAAGTTTGGAATCCTTGTACTAAGCTCACTAACGGTCGCACTGCACACGACGTCTTCCTCTGTTAACCACACACGCGAGCACACACACACACAGTCACACACACACACGTGCGTCGCTCGCCACTCAAGTGCAGTCTAGACAGACGCTCGGTGGTCATTTTTTGAGTGGAAGAGAACGAGAGCTGTGTATGTATTGTAGTACTGTATACGTGTGCATGCATACACATGCACTTGTGTGTGTGTGTGTGTGTGTGTGTGTGTGTGTGTGTGTGTGTGTGTGTGTGTGTGTGTGTGTGTGTGTGGGTACGTGCGTGCTTGTCCGTACATTAAAGAGTGCTAGACTAGCAGATGGAAAAACGTCAACATCGTAATTCTGGAGCAGTTTTCTGGGTTATTTCTGTCACTGCACGGTCATTAACAGTACCGCCACACACACACACACACACACACTCAACATGCACACACGTATGCCAATCTGGTCACACACATGTACATGCACATGCACTGTCATACACCCACACTCACATGCACACACTCAAGGCTGCCTTTTAATAGAACAGAGACCACGCCTTTTGTCTTGTTTTCCCCCCCGACTGCAAAGCCGCAACGGAGCGGAATCCCGTCAAATTATACGTTAAGAGAACCGCTCCCCAACGCACCACTCTGCCTGTTCCACACCAGCAACTACATACATCCACTTCATACATTATATATAGCCTACACACACACACACACACACACACACACACACACACACACACACACACACACACAATCCCTCGGTGATATCACTTCTTCTTAACAGACACCAAATATGCACAAAATATGTGTTTTGGAAGGAGTTTTGTGTTGAGTGTAGTGGACCCAGTCTGGTGAGGTTCACATTGGGGTGAAGGGAGATGCTATTTTAGAAGCCAAACTTAGCTTAAATTGCCACTGTGAAACGGGCTTGACATACGGTACTATATTGAGGGTTGCTTGTTGTATTTATGCACTCTGTCCTGCATAAGTAGCCTGCTGCTACATGAACAGTATACAGTGGATAGCGGATACCCTCTTCACATACTTGTCCTACATCTGTCCTGCATTAGTGTAGCCCCCTTTAGACACCTCACCCTCCGCTATTAGCTCAGAGGAGAGGTTCCGTCTGGAGCTATCCCGGAATAGGTAGGAATTGGTAGAACCCGTCCAAGTGCAGTGAATAAAACCCCCCTTCGCAAGATATCGTATCTAAAAAGTAAAGTGATTTCCTGAGAGCTCCAGATGTGTGTTATTTCTTTTTGGGAGGGGTGGGATTATTAGTCAACCATAGTGACTTATAAACAGTCTTATAAACATGACTACATAGGCCATTTAGTACTGTATACAGTCTATCTATAAGACAGTCCCATAGTGCTTCTTGATGTGGTCCCAGGGGGTCCCCAGCATGAATAGCAACAGTTTAACTATTTTATACTTTGTTAATGGAACATATACAGTATAAGCTCACAACGTGGGGGTGTGGGGGGGGGCTGGGGTGGCGGGTTCATACTTAATACTTCGATTACAACATTCAATTTTGGGGTCCTTGACATGAAAATGAGAAACACTGTGTTTGACCTAATGCATACCCATACCCACCCATGGATGGCCCACTGACTATATGACTCATACTATACTTGATAGTTCTGGCTATATATCCCAGAGGAAACTCTAGTTAATTGGATTTTTGAGGAAGGAGTCTGTTGATTTCAGTGACTTGAAAATGTAAACAAACTGAAAATTGAATTATAAAGGCATATTATAACTTTTTCCATGGTTTACATAACCCACACACACACACACACACAATATAGCGGTATAAATGTTTTAGCCGTCGTTTCCCTCTATACGACACCAGCCATTATCAGGCACTGGAGTAGTGTGATGGTGTTTAGTGTTTACCTGCAGAAGCACACTGCCCTCTCGCAGTATTTGGGTGTTTCCACTGTTTGTTTTGGTAGCCTAAAAACATCCCCATCTACCAAAACAAACAGTGCAAGCAGTGTTTCTGCTGGTAGACAGACAACCACCACACTGCTCCAGTGGGCGTCTCCTCCATTAACGACACAACCAAGCCCCCAGTGTGGCTCTCCAGTGTTGAAGCACTCGGCCCTAGTGGTTGGAGCGTGAACTGCAGGCGGACCCGTGGATTCATGACGAGGAAAGGAACCCCGTGCAGCTGGGCTTTAACATTGAGTTGCTCGGTTGCACTTCCGCATTTGGAATGTATGGAATGTTTATGCTAATAATATGCTAACAACTTAATACTTCCTAAGGATAATATGTGAGCATCAAAGGAATATTTTAAATACTTTGTATTAGCACGTGCATTCCATATATTCCATAGGGCTGGACCACACATGGACATATGGCATCATCAACTTGCGACAGGAACAGTTTTTTTCTGGGGGGGGGGGGGGGGGTTGTTATAGTATAATGTTTTAAGCCATATTTGTCTTATTAGCCAGGGATCCTTTTAAAAGTTCAGTATTTTTGGGTGCATCATTGAGATCAAAAAAAAGAAAGAAGAAAAAGAAAAAAAAGAAAAATAAATTACAATTTTTTTATGTCGCGATCCCTTTAAGAATATCTTTGCTGCAAATTGTTAAGGTTTTGCGTTAAAAAATCAGATCTGATCATTCCATTCAAACGGGACGGCAATCTACCCGTTCTCAAAGTTATATCTGACAAACAAACAAACAAAATACACAGACAGACAGACAGACAGGACCGATATCACTCTGAATACGCAGCAGAACACACTGTCAGAATGAAATTAATACAGGGGTTCATTCTCTGCTTGAACTGTTACCTCCGCTACCCGACTAGAAGATGGATGGATGGATGGATGGATGGATGCCTGTGTAATGCCCTGGAGTATTGCAGCATGTAAGTGTTGACTAAACAACAGTCCAAAATGGCCGCCCGCTGGGGTCAGCTACCAGCAAGCATTCAGTAATGAGCCCCAACTCAGGCGGAATGCTGGAGTTGACCCCTTGACCGATGACCCCTGAGGATGATAAGAGTCTTGGAAGCAACGGCCTCTGCTCTCTCAGCATAAATGTGAGAGTGTGCGCATGTGCACGCACACACACACACACACACACACACACACACACACACACACACACACACACACACACACACACACACACACACACACACACGTCCCTCTTGTAAACTCCTGATTAGCCCTTGTGTGTGGCCACCTGTCTGCCTTTCCAGCAGAGAAAGCGAAAGTGTGTGTGTGTGTGTGTGTGTGTGTGTGTGTGTGTGTGTGTGTGTGTGTGTGTGTGTGTGTGTGTGTGTGTGTGTGTGTGTGTGTGTGTGTGTGTGTGTGTGTGTGTGTGTGTGTGTCTGTGGGTTACTCCCCCCTCTTCTCTGTTGAGCTGTCAAACGCATTCTTGACAAGACATTCTTTGAGAGAGAGAGAGAGAGAGAGAGAGAGAGAGAGAGAGAGAGAGAGAGAGAGTGAGTGTGTGCGGCGTGCACACACACGCACAAACGTTTGTGTGCTTGCGTTCTGTTCTAATGAACATGTGTGTCTGCATTAGACAAGGGTTTTTGCATGTGTGTGTTTGTGGTGGTTGTTTGTACACATACACCAGTAAGACGCCTGATGGCGAGAAGGGTGAGCTCGTGTGCACTGGCCTGTATATGGAGCGATATATTGGTCATATATTGACCAATAAATCACAATGACCTCGGCACCATTTGGGGGCTGATGTATATGTATGTGCAACGCTTTAGGAACACAGAAGCAGCACAGCACACACCTTAAGCCGTGTTATGGATACATGCATATGTACAGTATGTCACGAGGAAAACGTGAGTGAGTATCCGTTTCCATTTTGGACAAATTGAAAATATCTTTATACTTGGTATAAGATATATTAGCTTACAACGTGTCTGCTATTTTCACTAGGCCTATTTAAAAATGTTTAAAAAAATAGTAAAAAATGACTAAAAGGTTCAGGCATAAGGGCTAAGGCGTTTGCAAGATAGCATCCCTCTAATCTTTAACCATAAAACAACTAATTCTATTGTGAGGACCAGTAAAATTGTCCTCAATTTTCTCAAATGCTTGTGAGGACAAGCACACGCACGCACATACACACACACTAAACAACCCTTTTTCTAAAATGCCGCCGTGCTGTAAAGATGTGAAAGACAACACTGTGGAGAAACAAAACCATTGCTAAATGTAGCTAAATAACCACTAAACAACCACGTCTACGTCTAGCCATACACATGTCAGTCATCTGTCTGATAATTAGACACATGACTGACAGGCCTGATGAGGTCTTGATTCCTCTGGCTTCCAGAGAATACAGTAAAAACCGATCACTTTGAGCATGTCATTATAGGCACTGCGCTTTGGTATTATTAAATGAATCGATAGAATAATCGCCAAGAAGATGGTCGATAGTTACAACATTTATGGAGCAGGCGTAAAGGGGGCACACACTCCTACTACCCTCAAACAAGAGGAATTGTTGGAATGAGTTTTACTGTCTCCAGTACATAAATCAATGCCCTATACTGTACCTACAGTACAGACTACAGCAGCATCACACACAAGCATCAGCAGTACTAGATCCACAGCTTGTCTTGTGGGTCTCCTACTTTTGGCTCTTATGAATTGGAATCCTGAAAAGTGAACAGTTTTCGACATATAGCGGTTTCCACTCGACAGAGACGTCTGCATGTGCGCATTGTGAAACAGAACTAATAGATTTAATTCATTATGTTAGTATTTACATCTATTCTAGAATGGCCTTGATCGACAAACTCGATCGTTTTAGATTTGTTCTAGAGCAGTTAAAGGTGATCAAAGCACTGCCTTGAAAAACACCATGGCTGTTATTTACGTTCCTGGGCTACACAAACACTTTCCCTACAGTATATGCAGTGGCACTTATCTTTTATCCCACTCATTTGAGAGGAAGTGTAAGACAAACACAACCTGCCTACCATCTCCCCCGCAGATTGCAGGGGGAAAAAAACAACACAAAAACATACATTTCGGTCTTGGGGAAAATAGTTTGGTATAAATAACGTTTCACAGAATTAAAGAGCGTTTTAGTGGAAATTACAAAGTGCCAAGCCACTCGCCAAAACATTCACTTACTTCTGGGACCCAGTATGTTTTCTCTGAGGCAACGCGAGGCATCTTTACTTGTGCAACGCCTGCCAGGGCAATTCAAAGTACTTCACAATGCAAACACATTATAACAATTAACAATGTACAATGTAAGTGCAACAAAAACAGACCAGAACAAAAATGCAAGATACAAAAGCACAGCAAAAGGGAAAAATAAGAATTAAACATAAAAATAACCAACAACATTAAAAGCCATTAAACGCTCCACTGAAGACACGTTTTTAGCCTAGCAGGACCTGATTGTTTTTAGCCATAATTCTGGGTAGAGTAGGCATGTGTGAAAGAAATGCATTTTAAAGTTATCTTAAAGGCCAGAGTTGGGGCTTGTTTTACTGTATATCATGTGGGAGGCTATTCCAGCTCTGTGGTGCATGATAACAAAGTGCTGCTTCGCCATATTTTGTTCTAACTCTTGGGATAACCAGTAGGCCAGCCTCGGATGCCCTGAGGGTGGCCCAAGACCACCACAGAGTGGTCATTCTCCTAGAACAATATTGGCACTTGGTGCACTATACAGTGAATACAGTCCGTTAGGTCAGTGGTTTGCAACCCTTTTCACAAAGGCCCGTTATTTATTTGGCATTTGAGCCGCACGGACCACCATTTGAGATTTAGCCTCTCAGACGAAAGACTTTCGTCTGAGAGGTTTTGTAGTCATTGGATAGGATTTTGTCCACAATTCCATGCTGTATTGATGTGGTACCATATAGGAAAGATGACAGGCAATGATACAAAATATAATGACTCTTCTCTACAGTACATTCTCTAATTGTGTAGACTTTTATTTTATTTGTAGATTCACATTTTAGACACATTTTATTTTATTTTTATTTTTAAGATTTTTTTCTACCTTTATTGATAGATACAAGTGAAGAATGACCGTAAAGAGGGAGAGAGAGAGACGGGGAGAGACATGCAGCAAAGGTCGTCATGAACGGGACTCAATAGTTAAAGATCTATAAGGGTCCATTTGGTTACCAACACTCCATCATTTAGCTGGGGATCACGTGGAATCCCTTCAAGGACCACTATAGTGGTCCCCGGACCACAGGTTGATAACCATGCATTAGGTGAAACTGTTTTGAGAGGATCTTTCAATCTTTATAAAGCTGTTAAGTGACTGACAGCCCATGTGACCTGCACTAGTTTATGTTTTGGAAAAAAGATTAGATCAAAATGACCTTAAGGGGTGAATCTTGGGATGATTGTCCTGCTTGACAGGATTCTACTGTGTCAAATGACCTACTGTATCAGTTAGTGTTGAGTTCAAATGACATATCATCAGCATAGGGTTAGTGTTGAGTTTTATTTGTGGATCGGCTACTTTTGATGCTTTTGTTTGACGTTGTCATGTGATCAAGTAGGGCATTCATTTTATGAAAGAAACAACAAAAAGTTAGAATATGGAGATAAGAGGTTTCTATACCCGACAGTGATGATAATCACCGTCGTTGACAAAGCATTAAGGGCTGCTTTTTTTGTGCTTCAACTTTCGTTTATTTTCTTAGCGTTAATTCTATTGATTTGTTTGTTTGATTTGTCATGTTTAAGTGCTTAAACAGTTGTGAAAACTGTTCTATATTTCATTCATTCGGGTTGTGAATCAATAGTGCAGCCGGGCCCGTGCAGGAATGTACAGGAAACACATGCATTGCTCACCATTTATTATCACACTCCTAATCTCAACTGCCTTCCGTTCCAATGACCCCGCCATCAATAACCTTTAAGACCTCGTCAACTCAGCAGAAGAATGCACCTTAAAGGGATATTTCACTTTCAAACATGTTTGGGGTCATTTTAATGTCTGCTCAGGCTTCTGTGGGAACCCCAGGCAGTATTTAAGTTGCTTGGTTCATTTATTTTTAATATATATATATATATATATATATATATATATATATATATATTTATATTTATATTTGATATTAATTTTACCCTCAAAGTCCAAACTCTATTTTAAAAAAATTAAACATGATGGATTCGTTGAAATTCTAGTGACTAATATTGTCCTTTTAATACATGAGGGGGCCATGGGTTTTCATTTATTTAGTATTTTGTATATTATGGTATATGAATAAGTGAATCAGTGTACCCTAACATAGTTACCGGTATAAGCATATATGATAGTAGGGGGTAGACATTTCTCATATATTGACACTGTATTTACTGTATAATAATCAGTTATATATAGGCCTATGGTTGTTGCGAACGCAGGTCGCATTTACTATGGAATCGTGAATTCCCGTCAGTGTGTTGGTTGGTTGGTTGGTTGGTCACCCCAGGCAAGCCCCCATATATGGTGGTGCCCAGGTCATCGTGACATCCTCAGGGATGGGTTTCCCTGATGTAATAGTAAATGCGACCGGCTCTCGCAGTTAAGCCCATATATGGAGATCCCTGATGTCATCAATATTGGCCAGCAACTCTACAGCTGACCTCAAACACTTAGATCTCCATATATGGATATATTTCAGAACCGGTTCTGACATTCCATATGTTGATCCTTCCCCATCCATCCTTCCTTTTCGATGTCTCCCTTTTGACTGTCCATTCTATGGACGGGCCTGTCCCAAAGTTATTAGTGCAGCCGACGAAAACTAGAGTTCTCAACAGGCCCGAAAATTAAGGCCCGGCCCTACCTGGGCCCTCATCAAACCCTGTACACTCAAGAGAATGTCCCCGCTACCACCCTTAGATCTCCTAAGGTCTCCGTGTACTGTATGGAGCTGACCTGTTCTGACATTCCATATGTTGATCTGACCTCATCAAACCCTGTACACCCAAGACATACTCCTTACAGTACAGAATTCATTCCATGTTGATCTGACCCCCCGTGTAAAAGCGCCAGCGCTCGCCCAGCAGTCTGCCGTCAACGAGGCGGATGTGTGCACGCCCTCAGGCGTCTTACTGGTATAAGATAAGGAGTATTTATGACGTAAGCCGTAAGGTATTATATAGTATAGTATTTGGAATACATGTATATTTGTAATTTTTCATATTGATATCGTGGCATATGGATGATATTGTACAAGGTTTTGAACATAGTGTCTGATATATAGTGTCATGAATATAATAATAATTAATTCCTGTTGGTAGTAATATGCTATTAATATAGAAGGCAATATAACTTTTATTCTGCCTATACTATGAGGGTGGATTCTGACCATGCTTTTCATTGGGAACAGAGCTTTATTTTTATTTATTTTTAGAAATCCGCTCAAAACGCTCTGTTCCCATTGAAAAGTATTGGCAGAATCAATGTTGGTGTGACTGCACCCGAAGTTGACATTTCTATTTAAAAACACAAATGGGGTTTTGTGATGTCCTGTATATTGTCTGAATCAGCTTCGTCTGCGTTTGTGTTCGTTGCGTTTGCGTTCCGGCTAAAAGGGTGACTTTGAGAGCTGTTTCACCGTACAATGTCAAAGTCAATGAGGAGCATATTTTGAATGATACATTTCTAATCATTTCTTGCCCACCTTATACAGGCTATAGTTACATCATCACTTAAGTTAACTACACAACACAAACCTCTACCAAAGTGTGCGTTCTTGCCCTTTCACAGTGACTCTGCGACATTGCAGCTGACCACACTCCACTGTCCTCCTGTGTTCTTGACCGCAGCATTCCCCTGTCCTCCTGTGTTCTTGACCGCAGCATTCCCCTGTCCTCCTGTGTTCTTGACCGCAGCATTCCCCTGTCCTCCTGTGTTCTTGACCGCAGCATTCCCCTGTCCTCCTGTGTTCTTGACCGCAGCATTCCCCTGTCCTCCAGTGTTCTTGACCGCAGCATTCCGCTGTCCTCCTGTGTTCTTGACCGCAGCATTCCGCTGTCCTCCTGTGTTCTTGACCGCAGCATTCCCCTGTCCTCCAGTGTTCTTGACCGCAGCATTCCGCTGTCCTCCTGTGTTTTTGATGACACAGGGATGACCTCTAAGTGAAATCCTTAACATCGCTGCTGTGTATTGGACCGAACCTGCGCCTGTCCCAGCCTGTCCCACCGCATCCCACAAATGATCTGTCTTTGATTGGTGATGAAAAGACAGTTTAGGCAGACATATCTGCCTGTCTGCTCGAGGACGTGTAGCGCCAGAGAAGGACACAGACCTAGACGACAGATAAGCAGAGAGACACACACACACACACACACACACACACACACACACACACTGAACACTTCAGAAGTGTCTGCATCCCATTCACTTCTATATGCTTTGGGAGGAAGAGGTCGGAGTGTCCAGTCAGTGTTTTGACCTCTCATGGTTTGGACGTGACACTTTCAAAGCATCTGAAGTGTGTGAGTCAACATCAGTGAACTTTGACCGGCCGTCGACAATAGCAGAGCCGTCGTTGACCCCACTTGGCAGCCATTTTGCTTTCAGCTTTGTTTCGGTGAGTCTCGTTTGGCCAAGTCATAGACTGTGGTGTAGTATGCGGAAGTGCCGTTTACGCCTGTGTTTTGTGGCCGTGATTCGTCACTGACTATACATTTTCAACCCAGCTTTGTGGGGGTGTCGCAGTTTCCCCAAAAACACATCACTGTCTGCCTTCGTTTGTGTGTCTCACTCGGACACGCGCTATTCATGGAGAAACAACAGCAACACGGACCTTGTGGCACTAAAATCCGTCCTTAAAATCCTAAAGGACCCCAACCCTACCAGCCACTCCAATATACAAGTCAAACTACACACACCAGAAAGTCAAAATGTCCTCTGCGGGATCAAATGGGTCTAATTGTATTATAATTAGTATTATGTTATTATATTTTCATTGGCCACAATCCGCAAGACAACATGGGAAACAGATGCGCCTGACGCCTCGGCATGCGTTGGCTACAGCTCTTCTGACGCAGATGGCTGACCATACCCGATTACCCCTACACACACATTTAAGTTAATTTATCAATTCATAGCTCGGAGAGTGTTACATTGTTGCATTTGCAGTTAAAATCACTGACTCGGGATTTCATAGATAGCGCAGGATCCTCTGCTTGCTTGATCATGTTTAAGGGAGTTTGTGTGTGTGTGTGTGTGTGTGTGTGTGTGTGTGTGTGTGTGTGTGTGTGTGTGTGTGTGTGTGACCAGACTGACCACACTATAGCAGATGTAACTGACCAACTGACGGGCTTAGACTGTCTGTGTATTTGAGGTCTGTCAGTATTGCTTTATCTACTTTTGTGTGTGTGTGTGTGTGTGTGTGTACGTGGGAGCGTGCATGCGCAGTGCAATGTTAAGTGAAATGTTGGTTTCAAACGGTCACATCAAGTTCATAGCTGACAGAAAGGTATTGTACATCAAAGGAGCATTTGTTAAAAATGTCAAGGATCTTCCAACCAAATGGATTTGGTAACGGTTATATTTGTATGACTCTAAATTGAGAGACTGAGTGCTGTGATTATTATTTTATGAAATATTTTGGCTAAAATTAGTGTTAAATATAGCTCTATATCCCAATATTGAACTTTTTGTTGTAACCAAAAGCAATACAGCACTTTTTCCACTCAGGATATGACGGTGTAGATTAGAAGGAGTTTATTTTCTTTCATGTGTGTCTCTGGATTCTTCTGACTACACATACGTCATGTCCAACGTCATGAGCAAGGGGATCAACGTACGTCACGTTAATCCCTATTTCCCTTGTTTGACCCGGCAAAAAGTCAGATGTGTGTCTCAAAGAACATTATTATTGGCAGAATTGCGGAAAGTTTAGAATATTAGTTTTACATTTTTCACAAAAGTTGCAATTATCTCCACTACCAGTGGCGGACGGTTCCTATAACGGCTGTGCCGCTGTGGGTGCCGCCGCCACACCCACCCGCCCCCCCAATTACAGCCACTGCATCTTAGGCCTACCTTTTAATTAAAGTAAAAGTAGTCTGAGGAAAAGGAACAGTTCTGTTCCCCGGACATTGTTTAGGGACATTTTGGCTGAGATGGCTCTGTTTGTCAAGTCTCAAGTCAGTGTGGAGATTACCCGGCGGCCGGCGGTGTTGCTGCCCCTCCCCTCCCCTCCCCTCCCTCCCGGCTGCATGGCTCTTTACAGACGCGCCGACGGTACACAGACAGCAGCCTCTCCGCTGACCATGTTAGTGTTGTGTTGCTGCAGGAGACGGAGTGTGAATGAACCGTGCGGTCACTGGAACAAAGCCACCGTATTAGCATTTGAATACCTGTTCTGTGAACACCGTAAAGGTGTGTGCCTATGTGACAAAATGACCAGGGGGAGGGGAGCTTCAGCCTTCAGTCAGTGGGTGCTTTTTGGCTTATTATTTTGTCAGTGGGTGCTTGTGCCCTCAAGCACTCCCGAAGTTGACACCGTTGTCCACTACAATACTTGGCCTTACATTCACCTTACAATACTTACAAAGCTTACATTCTGAACTTTCAAAATCTGCTAAAAAGCTGAAAAAAGACCAATGCCCCCTTGTGCCCTAAAGCACTGTACTTGGTCACATAATTATGTTTTACGCTATGAAAAAAACAAAAACTAATGTATGTTCCGGGTGAAAGCTGTGTTCATTTTCTCTTTTAATGATATTCTTTTGCGGCCTTTATTTTACATTTGTATAGAGGGACAGACAGTAGGCTGACAGGAAATGGGGGAGAGAGGTGTCGGAGTGACATGCAGTAAAGGCCGTCGGGATCGGGAGTCGAACCTGCGGCACACTGCCAGACTCGGACTATCGGCCAAGGTCCAAGGTGCCTGGACCGCTGAGCCACGGCCCAGGCCGAAAGCTATGTTTTTTCAACCGGGTGAAACAATGGCGGATTCGGCCGAGCCCCGAAATACCCGTATGTGTGTCTCAAAGAATGTGTTGTGTTGGGTTGGGTTGAGCTAGTGACGACTAGCTACGACTGCCCCATATTTTCCACATTGACCGCACAATTGTTTAGACGTGTGCCTTTTCTTTTCTTTCACCTGAGTCCCTGCAATTCCACCGCAAGCTCCATGTCACCCCAACCTCTCTCTCTCTGTGTGTGTGTGTGTGTGTGTGTGTGTGTGTGTGTGTGTGTGTGTGTGTGTGTGTGTGTGTGTGTGTGTGTGTGTGTGTGTGTGTGTGTGTGTGTGTGTGTGTGTGTGTGTGTGTGTGTGTGTGTGTGTGTGTGTGTGTTTTCTCTTCAAAGTCTGCATGTCTCCTCCGCTCTTCGACCCAAGCCTGATTATGTCCTGGCTGGGTCCTTCTCCTGCCACAATGTTTAGACAAAGCTGAAGACAGAGAGACGTGCAGACTGTGGCCGGCCGCCTCTCCCCTCTAACTTACTACGAGACTGTTTGTCTCAGGGGGGATTTAAAGTCTCCATCCTTAAAAAAGAAAGAATGCGACCGGTCGGCCCCGGCTGCCATTGAAGTCCCAAACAGTGGGTGGGACACCGTATTCTTTTGGTATTTACCGGGCTTTTGATATAAGCAGTAACATTTGGATTTCTTTGTGTTCTTAAAAGCTAAGATTGTTTTGATTTTATGTAGACAAACTTGTCCTTTTAAAGTTTTACTGAACAATAGCGTTCACACAATTAAATAATAAAGATGTAAAGAACAAAAACAAAACAAAACACAAATACACGCCCACCCTAAAAAGGTGGAGTACAATAATCTCTACATTAGCAGAGATCAGTTGAAACAGTACAAAGTTGTGTAGACAGAAGTGTTCTGAAGCTGTTTGCAGGTTTGAACTTGCGTGACTTAAAAAAAAAAAAGAAAACACCAAAACAAAATAGCATAAGACGGAAAATTCACTCGAACAAAATGCCCCCAAAACCTCCCTTTCCATCCACAGATCATTTATACGGCTATACCTCAAACCTACATGGTCAGAAAAGCCTCTGGATTGCAGCGTTCAGGCTCTCTACGGGACGGAGAAGAAGTGTAATTTGGGCAGCCGACGTGGAAGTCATATTTCCTTGTGTGTGAGCGAGTGAGCCAGCGTGCGTGCCAGCGTGCGTGCATGCGTGGGGTGTTTCCCAGGGAGGTGGATGCTGTTTTGGATCACAGCGTCTCTCCCTCTCTACCCAGAGTGCCTCCATCATCCATCATCCCTCGCTCCATCCGTCTGTCCATCCATCCATCCATCATCCCTCGCTCCATCCGTCTGTCCATCCATCCATCCATCCATCCATCCATCATCCATCATCCGTCCTTACACCGCAAGTCCGCAACCTCAGAAGCTCTCGTCGCCTCCCTGATGCCAGTGTGACCTCCCCACAGCAGTGGTGGAAAGTATACTGTACTTTCGAGTACTTTCGAGTACTTTGACGTACTTTTGAGTATGTCAAATTTGCTGTACTTTTACTTCTACTCCACTACATTTCAGAGGCAAATATTGGTACTTTTACTCCACTACAATTATTTGACAACTTGAAAGTGAATGTTTGAGCAATTGGGAAAGTGATATTACTTTTCTGCATTCACCCAGCAGAAGTCTTGCTCAGATGGCTTTTTTTTAATCAAAGTTTCTTTATTAATATTTTCAAGTCACATATGAGTCAAATAAACATAACATACAAAAATGAGTATTTTACCCCTCCCTCCCCTCAGAGTTCCCACTCCGAAAGAGCCACAACCCTGGTGTCTTGTACCATTAACAAAGTTTACATGTTAAAAAATAGAAGGAATTAATGAAATATTAGACACAATAAACAAACAAATAATAATAATGATAATAATAATAAGGGGTCACACAGGGTGACAAAACCCCTGTGACACCCCTGTGGTTTGATTGACATACTGTATTGATAAAAATGAATATAAATGAACATATTTGTACATATCTGTCAAAAGGATAAAACACAAAGAACCATGCAATGAGCATTATTTCCATTGTGCTATCCACTTAAATCCTATAGAATACAGTATATTGGCCCTGTGTACTTGATTGACTGGAGTCCCCCAGGGCTCTATACTATAGGACTCCTCCGTTTTCCCTCTACACCAGATCTTCTAGCTGATATTAATCTAGCCTACAAGTTGCGTTACGATGCAGTGTTTGCTTGCTGAATGTTTGGCCGTCGCCAGAATAGTGAGAGACGCTTTGGGTTTATATGTATTATGACACTGTATGTGGATAATGTAAGCAGTTCAAGGTTGTCTCCCTTGGGAGAAATTTGTCTTGGAGACATAGGCCCTCATTTATCAACCGTGCGTACGCCAAAATATGGGTGCACGCCGAAATTACCGACATTTTTGACATTTACCATTTCCGCCAAAGCTTGAAATTGAACGTGACAACGTTCAAAATCCACGTTTGCTCCTCAGCTGGCGTACGCATGTTTTTCTGTCGCAGAACGGCGGAGCAGCATTGTTTGACCAGCTGAGAGGCTGCCAAAGGCATCGAAACATATGTATTCACTCCTAAAATGTTAATATAAAACTGTATGTATATGGGCTACATGTAAAAAAAGAAAAAGAAAAAAGGAATGGACCTACAAGATGTGTCTTTGTGTCATATTAAATTTATAGGAGCTTTCCAACTTTACAATTAAAATCGCACTTGATTTAAGCCATTTAAACAGTGTTTTGCATGAGCGCATACATGCGAGGATTTGGGCTGTCTGTGCTGGAATATTTCCATGACGTTGGAAAGTAGGCTATAGCCTATAGTGCAGTGCTGCCTGCAGCTGCGGAGAGTCCCAACATGCATGGGTAGCCTATATACTGTAGCCTAATCTACAGTAGGCCGATGTCTTTCTGGAGTTACATGTGCAATCTCCTCGTTTAATAAACCCGACGCGTCGCTCGAATGCCAAATGTACCGCCAGCGCAAGTGGGAACCGCATCGGAGATGTAGGCTACCCAGCCAGCCCACCACCACCACTCCTCCAGTGCCAGCCACATGGGCTACGGTTTTAGCTGCACATTCATATATTGACAGTTGAGTTGAGTTGACAGCCTATCCACTGCAGCGACTAGCGACTGTGAGGCAATCTAAATAGACTGTCGAACGTGCATGGTCAGTTGATCACGGTGTCACGGACAGACAGACAGGCAGACAGGACAGGATCAGGATCGAGGAGCAGCACCTATGCAAAACAGCAGCGTGTGTGTGTGTGTGTGTGTGTGTGTGTGTGCGCTCGCGCGCCTATTTGTTATTTAATTCATGGTTCACAGGTTCAGGTTTTCGTTCACTAATAGATCTTGTTGTATATTAAATTAAAAATACTTTAATAATTTAATATAACTGTACAACTAACAACACACAGTGACAGTTGCTTGCAAATTGCGATATGTGCGTCAGCGTGCGTGCGGGGGGGGTGAGGCGGGCAGCAAGGGGGAAGCGAAGCGAGAGGAGAAACAGACCTACAGCTTTATTTAATTCATGCAGGTTTATTTATTTAAGATACAACAAGTTGCAAGTTGCGTGTGCGTGCGTGCGTCTGTGTGTGTATGAGAGAGCTGGGGCAGCAAGTCCATGTAACCATGGGTTCAGGACGTATTCCAGAACGTTCAGGTCGCAAAAACGAGCGCGTGCCCGATAGATTTCAGCCGTCACATTTATTAACGTCAGAACGAAATTAAGGAAGGATCAGCTGTTTGCGATCACTTTATAAATGCCGTGGCGATGTGGGTGTACTACGAAACCTGCACTCGAATCTGTGGCAGATTTTACACTCGATTGATAAATGAGGGCCTTAGTCACAGCTGCATACAACTAACAGACACATTCACATACGAAAAGGAAAAACACCATGAAACACCCAACAGACACAAAACAGAGATACTGTATTGCACGCATTCCCTTGATAAAGTGCAACTAGTCAATAAAGTGCATTAGGCAATCTCTGATTGAGCATTTTGATTGACAGGGGAACAAAAGAGTGTTTAAATCTATTATACACATACCGTGGAGTTCTATACCTCCTATACCGGGTGGCATTAGCTCGTACTCTCGGTACAACACATGCAAAGGGTCAGATACAATATTCCGAGCTTGTCTCAACACTGCTTGTTCAAAGATGGCATGGGGAGTGATGGGGGGGATGGACATGCCCATGTCCAGTTGGAGCTGGAGCTGTACGTTATGTATGTTGGAATAATAATAATAATATTAATATGAGACTCTGGCTTTCTACAGTAGTGCTTGTGTGAATGTGTGTACAGTACAGTATGTGTGCATTCACAAATCAAGGATCAAGAAACTCCAAGAGAGGTTTATTTGTAGCTACAAAGAAATTGATACTCTCAACCCGTTCCCTTCCCGGTTCAGGTTTTTCCAACAGTGTGACAGCTAGGTCAGGCATGACAGAGACATTGCATTTCAGATGACACACTTCAAAAACAAAATGTCAGATGATTATTCACAGAGACACATGCATATTTCTGTCTGTTTGTGTGTCTCTCTCTCTCTCTCTCTCTCTCTCTCTCTCTCTCTCTCTTGGAAAATCCCTGTCTCTCCCTGTTTACTGAAACTGAGGTCGAAGGGGATTTTTGTTGTTCAGCACAGTGGTTCTCAAAGTGTGGTCTGGGGACCCCCAGTGGTCCTCGAGAGGTGGTTCCCGGCATCTCCGAATGAATTGATGATTGGAACCAAATGGGATTTCACAGATCTGTAACTCTAAGAATGTGTGAATGGAACCATTGGACCTGTCACACTTTTGAAAAACCTCACTTTGCAACAGTTGGTTCTAGAGAAAGAAGCCAAAACTGACATTACACACACATGAGTATCTCATTAGTAGCTACAAATAATCCCCTCTTGGAATTTCTTGATCTTTGATTTGTGAATGCACATACACAAACACTGTAGAAAGCTATAGTGTCATATACAGTATGTACGTGATTTGTGAGTTGCTGTAATTGGAGAAGGATATCAAATGGAACACAACCACCTTAAAGATTAATCATTGTGTATATCCCTGCGCTATACCTGCCTCGAGTGATCTTGGTACATAGACATTGATCTATTGAAGATTCTGACTTTCAAATGTACATAATTTTTGTTTTGATTGTATTGTTGTATTGTGCTTTCTGTTTTGGCAATGTAAACGTATGTTTTCTCATGCCAATAAAGCCCTTTGAATTGAATGTGTAGCAGAGTGGCTCAAAACCTCAGCCTGAATCCTGATGACCTAAAAAGTCTAATATCTCCCCCGAGCTATAGGAAATTCCCTTTGGCTTAGTGGTTAAGGCTTTCCACATAGGAGACCTGGGTTCGAATCCCGGGCGTTACATAATTATGCATATGAGTTATGGGGGTATGTGGCCTAATCATGCATACCAAACTAGGGGACATTGAAATGAAAAGGTTTGAGGACCACTGCTTTGATCCCACCATCAGCCAGTCAGGTGTACGGTCTAGGGGCTGCTAGCATGCAGGGGTTTACCACTTTGTTTTAGTCATGTTCGCTTATCGGAGAGGAGTGATGTGTTGTTCTTGCCATAAAGCTGCCCAGGGCAATAACTGCACCAACTGCTGAATTTATTGTTGTCACAACCGGGGCCTCCTCAAATGACTGAGTGGAAAATTGCGGATAGAAGACGACCATGGCAACAGTGGCAGCCGTGGTCAGCACATTGACGGTCCCAACCACAACAGACTGACAGACACGCCCCGACATTGTCTTGTTTTGCTTTGTATCCATCGAGACAGAGAGACAGACAGACAGACAGACAGACAGACAGACGGACAGGCTTCAATGCAACTCTTGAGAGCAAGAAGGGGAAAAGAAACGTCTTCTCTTCACCCTTAAAACAAGGACACGTGAAGAAGAGTAATTTCAGCTCGGCAACAAATGTGACTTGGCATCGCCGGTCTGCGCTGAAAGGATGATTTAGCCACAGAGTGAAGGAATGTACCATTTTCGCATCAACAGTCAAGGGCTCTTCCTTCAGACAAAAGCCAAGCGTATTCCCCTTCTGATATTTCATGCAAACTTGTGACGTGATCAAAGGCGCGGGGCACGGGGCTATCTGGGGCCTTATCAGCAGGGCCGCCTGCCTGCCACCCTCTGAGAGACAGATAAGCAGCGACAGTCACCGCATACCGTTTTGTTTGTATATAGGTGACCTATTGACCTACAGTGAGCAATTAAACACGTCCTCACCTGTGTGTGTGTGTGTGTGTGTGTGTGTGTGTGTGTGTGTGTGTGTGTGTGTGTGTGTGTGTGTGTGTGTGTGTGTGTGTGTGTGTGTGTGTGTGTGTGTGTGTGTGTGTGTGTGTGTGTGTGTGTGTGTGTGTGTGTGTGTGTGTGTGTGTGTGTGTGTGTGTGTGTGTGTGTGTGTGTGTGTGTGTGTGTGTGTGTGTGTGTGCGTGTGCGTGCGAGATAGTGAGAGTGAGAGAGAGAAGGAGACTGTGAGAGGGGCTGCCACTTTGGGGGTGGGGGGGTTTGGAAAACTTGCAGTTGAATTTCAAACTTACGAAATTTCGTGTTTCAAAAACATGGGCCTCTTGTAGACTAACAGAGGGATACTGACTGAGGAATTCTTTCTTTTCTCTCTCTCTCTCTCTCTCTCTCTCTCTCTACGCAAACACAGACCCACCCAACTGGGCAGTGCTGCTATACAGTGAGGCATACTGTAAGTATTTGCTGAGCTATAATGTGTCATGCGTCATGCCTATATGTAAAAAAACACTTAAAAAATTCCTCTCCGCGAGACCTGTTATTCTTGGCAGCGTGCGGCGCATTCCTACACCTGGCCCAGCGCTCTTGGAAAACAGCTTTCCTGTAGCGCGAGAACAGTAACGCTTCTATATTGCTCCACTTCTCCAGAGCGCGTAGGACGTTGGTTCTCGACGTGGGGCCTGTGGACCCCCGGGGTGTTGTTTTGAGGGGCGGTCTCCAGGCGGTCCCCGTGCTAAAGTGGGTCTGTAACTCGGGTCT
Source organism: Protomyctophum bolini (assembly GCF_963924005.1). Classification (NCBI taxonomy): domain Eukaryota; kingdom Metazoa; phylum Chordata; class Actinopteri; order Myctophiformes; family Myctophidae; genus Protomyctophum; species Protomyctophum bolini. Next base: position 12,124,015 of record NC_137877.1, on the reverse strand, counting down.
GGGTTCACAGTCTCAAACATTATTGGCTCAGGTCACTCCTGTAAATACGTTTTTTTCCATCCACGGCACCCCTTAAATACATTGTGACTTTTTGTCATATTAATGTTACATAAATTTGAAAATCTTTCCCCATATACTGTAGATACAGTATATCACGGGGAAAACTGGAGAGAATGTTTGTTTCCATTAGGACTGAAAAAGACTTGGCATTTAGCCACTTAAACCCCAGCATCCCTATTCTGGGGGGACGACATTCACAATAGGAGATCTACAAGCTCACAATGCGTTACAACATGATGCATTGTCAGCTTGTAAATATGCTATTTTTGGTGAAGAGATTTTACTGTATAGGCCATGGGTTCCCAAAGTGGTGTCCGGGGACCCCCAGGGGTCCTTGAGGGAGTTCCAGGGGGACCCAAGCTTGTTAGGAACCAAATGGACCCTTATGGGTCTGTAACTCGGAGAGTGTACAAATTCCATTTGTACACTCTCAGAGTTAAATTAACATTGATTTTACAATATTGCCATTAAACATAGGGGTCTGTAGCCTAATGCATGTCCAACTGCTGGTGCTTGAAATTAAAATGGTTGAGAATCACTGCTAGAACTGTAATAATCTTCTCTTAAGGGGGGTCCCTGCATGGCATATATTTTCAAATGGGGTCCACGGGCTAATTAGTGTCAATTTGGGGGTCCTTGACATGAACAAGTTTAGGAACCACTGCTGTATGCTGATGCTTTGTGGCTTAATGCAGACAGTTTGTCAATGTGGGGTCTGGGGAGTGGTGACCCAGGGGTCCTTCAGGCCAGGGGTGTCACTCTGCACAGGGTAGCCAGCCAAATGAGGAGTAGTTTATTCCGCACTATATAATTCAATTAACTTGAAATTACACAAAAAAAATGTTCTGACATTTGCATTATTTCATTTAATTGAAGCCGGAACATATTTGTCATATCAGGATCATTTGACATATGGCCTCAATTTGGGTGTCCATGACAACATTCTCTTTCCTTTCCTTTTTTCTTTTCTTTTTTTTTCTTTTCTTTCCTTTTTTCATGAAGATAATAAATGGATACTCTCTGCTGATTGGCTGAAATTGGTAACACTAGTAAAGAGCTGGGGATATGAGTTTTAACTTTTGTCCACACAAACTTCAGCTACGAAATATCACCTTTAGGCCTACATTAATATTAAAAGAGCTTGCTTAGATCGAATCGCCCCCCCCCCCCCCACACACACACACACACAACAACAGAACGCGCCCGTGGTCTTTCGTCATCCAAACGCATGCACGGTTGAAACAGCCGAGGCAGACTCAAGTGGCTCAGCCTCAGTGAGTCAGTTTAGTTCAGTCGAGACAGGAGAGCAGTGGAGACGCACGGAGCTTGAGTGGCTGCTCGGCTGCATGCCGCCGTGCGTGGAGTCCCAAATATTCATTCAGTCCTTGATCCAGCTGTCTCTCTCTCTCTCTGAGCGCTCAGTGTGCGTGGTGTGATGCAGGGTTCTCCCGGACCGTCTTCTCCACTGGTGTTTTTAAGCGCTTCTTCTTTTCTTCGGACACCCATGGATAACTTTGGAACTATAATGGGACTATAGTGGGAATATAATTGCCTCGCTTTGTTGTTGGTACTTTGGCCCAAGTGGATCTATTATTATAGAAGTCTTGTCTTGATGGAAACCATGTCGCCGCAACAGGCAACGATCGGGCAGCAGCAGCAGCAGCAGCAGAATAGACCCGGGTCCGAGTCTCTGACGGCGGGGAGCAAAGTCAGCGCTGCTGCTCCACCACCAGAGAACAAGAAGGTAGTCTGGCTGTTATCAACTATACACGAAATTAAAATGTTGTTTACGTTGTCGTTCTTCTCTCTGAAGACTGCTCCGATTCCAACAAGCTGTTTTTAATATCGTAACGTTACGTCTCTGAGCTGTTTTTGATGGACATTTTGTGACATTCATTTGACAATGCTTAACGGCTATATCCAATATCCCTATATTTATTGATTATTTAATAGATTTTTGACATTTTGAGTGCATGTTGTCATCTGAGATTCCAGCATGTGGTTCTGTTTTGCGTTCTAGCTATTCCCAATTTCCCAGAAATTTGCCTGGTCTACTTTTTGACTGAATACAGCATTGATTGTGCCACAGACGCCCCAAACTGCTCGGGAATCAGCAGTCTATATATTTTTTTAGCAGTTGCATATGGCCTATTGCCAGTCAAAAAAGTACTAGGCAAGCCAATATGTATTATTATTTACCAATTAAGCCTATATAGGGGAATGGTGAGGATTGTCCTTATTTTAGGGATATTGTGTTGTTATTGCTTACACAGAGAGCAATTTCTGGATCACTTTGTATAAGAAGGCTATAGGCTAAACAAACAGCTAAATCCTATCATTTAAATTGATTAGGTTCTAAATCTAAATCTAATCATTTTGGAGTCTTATTGGAGACAAAGCAGATAAGGTGTTGATGACACAGTGTGCTCTAATCAGTGGGAGCGTCGCAGTAGAACTAGAACATCCTCATTCATTCCATCGGGACGGCCGGGAGTCACTTTCCACAAAGAACTGATCTACAAGCTAACGAGTTGTTAGTTACCTTCAATCTTTTAGCCTATCTGTTCTGGGTTTTTTTAAGAAGCCACCCTCACGAGTAGAGGCTATGAATTAGATTTTCATTAAAATGTGTAATATCTGGCTGACAGTGGCTGGCTGTCTTTGTGCCACCCTGTCTGCCAACAGCATGCACGCTGCGAAACAGACGCGCTTATATTATGGAGTGATGTTGCGCCTGCACATTATCACATTACTGCTCACATTACACTGACTCCTTTACACTTTAGCCTGTGAAGTTTAATCTATTTTCACAGTGATTATAGTAAATGCGGACAGGCTAAACGCTTCTAAGGCTAAACGGCGGTTTGTATGATGCGCACGCGCGCACACACGCGCGTGCACACACACACACACACACACACACACACCGCTATATTTGTACATGCCATGTCCGGGTAATCAGAGGAGGCGTTTTATATAAATCAATTAGCTCTGACTGGTCCGTAGTGTTAGAAAGAGAAGAGAGCTCCGTCCTATAACGCAGTATGGACCGACCAGAGAGCTGGACATCAAATCTGATGTTATTATCTGAGGCGCTGGGAATTCTAGTAAACAGCGCCCTCCTCCCGGTGGTGTTTTAATGTGTAACTGCACCCTACAAATATCGTGTGGAATGAAATGGAATCAATAGAGAGACATATTTGCCCATCATGAATGCATGACAGGACATCTGACTTTGGCTCAAGTGCGGTGGAGTCAAAAACAGAACATGTTCAACAGACCCCCTCAAGTCCATGCACATTCTGTCAGTGGAAATTGCGCAACAGACTGAGTTCTGCTTTCACAAAGCAGTGTTGAGTTGAGTATAGCTATTATAGTTGCTGGAGTATTTCACAATATCTGGGAAGCAGTCAGCCTGTCAGCGTTTTGATGGTAGGTTCTTTTGCACATAGCTTTAACTACAGGACAAGCCTTGTCTCTGTCAATGTAAATAGTGGTCGTAGGCCAAGAATTTACATTGAAATGTTGAACGTCCACATGCCACATCCTGTTCCCTCCTTGGATAACAATCTGTGTGATGTTGTCATGATGTTGCTTAGGCCTATACTGTATGTGTGTTGGAGCTCTGAAAGCTATACCATGAGTTTATATAGTTACTGCATAGCTTGAGATGATCTGTAGATTAGCCCAGGGGTTCTTAACGTCTTTGGCCGGGGACCCCCGGAAATACTTTGGAAATGTATCGGGGACCGCGCCCCCTCCCTCCCTCCCCGACCCCCGATATAAATTGACTGCTACAATAACCTTAACAATAGAGACAATAATAATAAATAACTACTGAAACCAGATATACATTAGGGAAGGTGTATGCATGCACTATGTAAACTCTTCATTTCCCCCCCGAGGGGTCGCGACCCATGGGTTGAGAACCCCTGGATTAGCCCATTTAGGCATGATGTCGAAATTTTAATTTATGTTTCTGTCAGTGGTGTTCAATATTTCATGTCAAGGACCCCCTGAATTATGTGCATTTGGCTGCCAACCCCAATTTGAAAATATGTTGTCTCGGGGACCCCGCCTCCGTTAAAATCGTTCGCTCTCAAAGAATATATATATTAAAAGATTTGAGCAAGGCACATTTTCACGATTTAAAAAAATAGCAGACCTACAAGCTCGCACATTTTTACTTTTTAAGGATTCAAATTCATAAGTAGCAAATGTATAGCAGATCTACGAGCTCAAAACATGTCACGTTGCACGGCGTTTCAGGCTTGCACATATGCTACTTTTGATGCGTTTGTGTTTGCGATCAAGCAGACATGACTGACTGACTGACTGACTAACTTGATTTACTTTACATTACAGAGGAAAGGAATGTGTTTACTTCTGGGTCACGTTGAAATGAGGTTACGAACGGACGCTATATTTGATTTCTGTCACATCTTTCTTTTTTCTGCCCCCCCCCCTTTTTCTAGATTGAATGAACGTACTGTATAGTATGAGCACCCGTCTCTTTTTTTCCTCCTGCCTCACGTGGTTTTGGCGGTATGGTGTAAATAGATTAGGTTTGGAATGGAATGACTGCGGTGACCATAGGGGATGCCTGACATGCCACAGAGACCAAGACTATGCTTCAGTTCTGCTATAGCAGTGATTCTGAAAACATTGTCATGTCAAGGACCCCTCAAATTGATATGTATTTGGACCCCCGGAACTCATGTGGTTTTGAGTAAAAGACAATGGGTGGGTTTGTTAATATGGGGTTCCTGGTGCCAAAGAATGAAAAAAGAAAAAAAAGCTCTTATCGTCATACATCAACATACGTCCCATTCCGTGCTCGGCCAATCAAATCATCTCAAATTTTGGTACACACAAAGCTGGACATAGGTGGCCCTCAGAAAAACTGATTTGTGTTGTTCAAATCTTTCAAATCTATTCCCAATGTTTTGTACATTTTGTTCAAGATGTTCTGAAAACTGCACATCTATAAGCTCACAACACGTGGTATCTCGACGCCTTGTGAACTTGTAGGTGGTCTATTTTCGAACAGCCGATCGATGAATGGGGTTAACGGTGACATGGTCGAGCTGATTTGTTTGCTTTGAGAACCACTGTGCTATAGGATGGGCCGTTCCCATTCATTGACCTGAAAGTTTATCTTATCTTTACAGAGCTTCCCCTCTTAATGTCTGTTAATCTTATACAATACTTTTTTCCCTCCATCTGGTACCTCTCCTCTTCTGCTTTCATTCAACTGCTCTCTGGTGCTCTCTTTTGCTCGCTCGCCTTACACGCACACACGTATGCACACAGACACGCACGCACGCACGCATGTATGCACGCACGCACGTTGACCCGTCTCATCTCCTGTTTGTCCCTCTCTGTGTGCAGAAGATGAAGACCCTCGCCCAGCGGAGACAGTCTGCACCCTCCCTGGTCATCAGTAAAGCACTTACCAAGACCAGAAGCATGTCCAGGTAACCATGATGAACTTTATATGCATCACGTTGTGCTCTGCTGCTCTTCACTCTCATGTGCAGCTGCAGTGGCGTGCACAGATAGACACTAGGGGGTGCTAGAGCCCCTCTAAATGTCTGTGCACGCCACTGTGCAGCTGCTAGTATAGAGAGATACTTTTCCTTATGCTCCGGTAGTAACAACAGTGACAACGGAGGTCAACGGTTCTCAACGGTTCTCAAACTTAAATGACTCAGAGAGTATACAAATGGAACTCCCTCCCCCCTGATATAAGAAACATGGACTCAATCACCTCATTTCAATTTTCAAACCCACCTCAAAAGCCACCTGTTTAGGCAGGCCTATGATTGATCTGTGTTTTCTGCTGCAAGCTGTACTTTATTGTCTGCTTTTGCTTTTAACTGGGTTTTGTGTCAACTGTTTTTACTTGTTGTACGGGGACCTTGAATGCCCTGAAAGGCGCCTTATAAATACAATGTATTATTATGTATTATTATTTAGAAAGTATAGCTAAACATGCCTCCTACACAGTAACAACTAAACTGAAACTAACAAACCGACTTGAGAACTTAAATATATGAAAGTGAAAATGAAATGAAAACAAAAAAACAAAGGAAAAATACAAAACCATAATAATGGTCTTGACTTTGACTTTGAAACCACAATAATAACCACTTTCGGGCTGCATGGAGCCTGTGTTGCATTCCATGCTCTGCTAGTTTTAAGGAAATTGTTCCTCGTTGTCTCCACTGTGTCCTCAACTTAACTAACCACATCATTCAATAAAAGATGCTGTAAAAAAACAATTAGCTAATACAATAAATCACTGGTTCTGGGCCTGGGGCCCCCACTGGTGTCCTTGAGACGGTTCCAGGGGGGAACATTACGAGCGGTTTAAAACACTTAAGCAATATTTAATGTTTTGGGAGCTTGCTAATCTAGACAAATCTTTTCATACGGGGGCCCCTGGCTCAAAATCCTTTCAAATGACAGCCAAACAAACAAACACACATCAATGTTGGGGGTCCTTTGACATGAAAATGTTTGAGAATGACAACCACTGCTGTACAAGAACCGTGCCTCCTCTTACAACATGAAACAAGGAGCCTCTGTCACAATTCATGGCACGGAGGAGGCCTTGAAGCTGCCTCACACTGTCTGCTATCAGAACCTTTCATCAGCCTCGTATCACCAAGGCCACCTTCCTCCTAAAGTCATTATGTGCCCCCTGGGGAGAATACATTCACTACAGGCTGTGGCTCCTGTTTCTCACATTCACTAGTGTTATGTGTAACATATCTGAAGTTGAGATGCATGCATATGGATATCATACTCATACATCAATTGGAACAATGCAATTTTACTGTGAATTGACGTCGAAAAATGCTCAACGCCGATTGGATAATCAGATAATGAGCAAGAGTGAAGAACAATCCTCCCTGTCACCCTGTATCATCTTTAAATATGTTGACGATGAAGTGTTTTATACAGATTATTGCACTAACCAGTAAAATGCTGAGTTGACTCTTCTTCTTTGAGGAATCGATTCCTCCAAAGAAAACGTAACCTCTGTAAAGCCCCTGTGGTTCCATTCCAGTGAGCCGCTTAGATCTTAACATTGTTTAAATTTTGAGGACACTCAGAGTTACAGGCTGCACCTCAGGGAACCACAGAGGGTGCCTCCTGGACCACTCTTTTCAAAGCGTATAGGCTTCCATTTGATTGACTGAATGAATACTTTATTAACAGTGTGAATCAAGTACAGAGGTACGTTTCCATTGTGGTCCCATACATGTATTCAATTCATCAAGCACCGGCACATCATCCCGCATAGTAAGTAGCCTTGCCGAGCCATGAGGCCCATAGGGCAGGAGCCTATCCTGTTTCTGTAGTGTGAGGCAGCTTGATGTACACCCCCTGGACATGACGCTAGTATGTCGCAGGGACTTACCCCCAATCCAACCCTTGATGCTGAGTGTCAAGCAGGGAGGCACTGGGTCCCATTTTGGTCCCATAGTCTTTGGTCTGACCCGGCCGGGGATCGGCCTCCCAGTCTGAGGGCGGACACTCTAACCACAAGGCCACTGAGCTGGTCATCATCCGCATGCCCCCCAGTTATGGGCCTCGGTTCTCTGAGGAGCAATGTTTTGCTTCGGACCTCCACAAACCTGTCATCTGGTTCCCGAAACCCGGCGCTGTGTTGCTGGCAGCGGTGTGACGTGTTTTCCTGTGTGCTATCGGAGCAGTTTTATGTTCTTGTAGACAGTTGTTTGCCTTGGGGAGATTACACTGACGTGCGAAACCGGACCACTTAGACTTATGTTGAACACAACACTGCACACTGTTTAATAGGTCACTGAGCTCAGGGCAACGGGAGCGTGCGCGTGTGTCTGTGCGACTGTGCGTGTGTGTGTGTGTGTGTGTGTGTGTGTGTGTGTGTGCAGACTGAGTTTGGGGAGAGAAAGTGAGAGTCTTTGTGTCAGTCTGTTTATGGTGTCTGACTCCCCTCACTGACTGAGGCAGTGTTGTATGCATGCTTTCGTGCGTGTGTGTGTGTGTGTGTGTGTGTGTGTGTGTGTGTGTGTGTGTGTGTGTGTGTGTGTGTGTCTAGGAATGCGCAGAAGGGAAGGAGCCAGGACTTGACACTCTCAGCTGTCACCCTTAACCCCTGAACCCTTGTCAGGAGGTGTAAAGGACAGGAGAGGTCACCTGGGTTAACCCCCACTGTGTGCGTGTGTGTGTGTGCGTGTGCGCGTGTGCGTGAGTGAGTGAGTGAGTGAGTGAGTGAGAGAGATATTGTCTTTTTTGTGGTGTGATGTGACATGACCAGACAGCAGAATCTTTCATAGACGGGACAGAGTGGAAATCCTGGAAACGAATATGGAACCAATTTGACCCTTATGGGTCAAATTAACCCTCCCTGGAACCTTTAAGACTGAATGTATTTCACCTTCACACAGTGAGAATCAGTCACTTTTATTTCTTTACTACTGTATCTCATCTGTCCCTGGTCATATTCCCTTCCAGGTTTTCCAAGCCCCCCAGGTGACTCCTCGCCTTCCGTGTAAAGCTCAATTCACACTCATAACGGATCTACAAGCTCACAAGCGTCACGCATAAGATACGACACGTCAGCTCTGCTATTTCGATATGCCATCATTATACACAACATATCACTTCGGGCCTGGAGACACCCTGGCCTTCAGCTCAAGTTCACCACTTACGTCACCTCCTGAGTGCACACACACACACACACACACACACACACACACACACACACACACACACACACACACACACACACACACACACACACACACACACACACACACACACACACACACACACACACACACACACACACACACACCTCATCCGTGGAGCTCCTTCAGTCCAGAGGAGATATCATCTCCAGATTGTAGAGATATCAGTGTCCTAAACCAGGCACCATACGTTTAGCCTGATGTCACCTTTCTCACTCCACTACTACAGGCTGGACTGCAGGCGCACGCAGCCACGCACAGCCCTATACTTTTCATGCTGCAGTCGATATGTCCTGTCTTGAGGGTATGGTTGAGCCTATACAGTGTCACAATGAGATGTGTCCGCTTGCTTTCATGGATCAGAATGCGGTCCTGTCTTGTTTTCACGGGACAGAGTCTCGTTTACATGGAATGGAAAGCTCCTGTCTGTCACACGGCTGCGCTTCACACACACACACACACACCTAGTGCCTAGAGTCTGCATTAGTAGTCTTACCTCATGGCATGTGTATGCACGTGTGACTATTTATTCTAACACGTTCCCCTTCGTTGAAATACTGTACCGAAGCAGGTGTGTGTGTGTGTGTGTGTGACTGTGTGTGTGTGTGTGTGCTTGTGCGTGTGTGCTTGTGCGTGTGCGTGTGCGTGTGCGTGTGCGTGCCAGGCAGCAACTTCCCTGCATTCCTCAGTTATAATTTACTAGGCTGCCTTCTCTTCCAATAAGATTAAATTTATTGTCAATTTGTCTACACCTGTCTACCCTGAAGTGGTGCACTTGACTCCTTTTGTAGGCCACAAAAGGCTTGAAGTTTTACGTGGACGGAGCCGAGAGAGAAAGGCAAATAAATCGGGGGGTTTCTAACTTTCTAACCGAGAAGCCCGCTGGCTAAGAGCCAAGCAGGCAGCAGAGCAGATTCTCACTTCAATCTCTCTCTGTCTCAGTCATGCAACAGCTGAGCTTGGTCTGTCTGGACTTTTGAGAAAAATCTGTAGAGATGTTCAAGGGAAAGAGGGGTGTTTGTGTGTGTGTGCGCGTGCCTGTGTGTGTGCGTGTGTGTGCGTGTTTGTGCGTGCCTGTGTGAGTGTGCGTGCCTGCGTCCATTAGCCAGTGCACCTCATCTTACATTCAGCATTGATTCATGCATGCTGGGACATTAGTATGCCGTGTGGTTCTGTCATAGGTATGCGAGTGCTGAATCAAACGGCCTCCATTGTGTGTAGGGCTGAAAACACACCCGCTTATTGTCCCCGCCGAATGTCAACATTTGTTCCTGTCCGTCCCCGGAGCCTCTGCTCCCCCTATAACAAAGATGAGCGTGTATGTATGCGGACCCCAGCCTCCGCTCCCCCCTATAACAAAGATGACCGTGTGTGTATGCGGACCCCAGCCTCCGCTCCCCCTATAACAAAGATGACCGTGTGTGTATGTGGACCGGCGCGGAGCTCCGTGTCCAATTTATCAACATCACATGACGGACAATGGAGCCGCTTAGCCTCTCATCCATCAGCTCCATTGGGACGGCCAGTGCGGCTGTCCGTCACGCAGTCAGGGGGGAGGGGATGTGCGGTGAATACGGAAGATGTGTATGTGAGTGTGTGAGTGCGCGTGCACGTGTGTGTGTGTGTGTGTGTGTGTGTGTGTGTGTGTGTGTGTGTGTGTGTGTGTGTGTGCGCGCTCACAGAGCCAATGCAAAATCCAGTGTCAATTTAAGCAGTGGTTCTCAAACCTTTCAATTCCAAGGACCCCCAGTCTGGTGTGCATTGGAGACCCCTTAAAAACGGTCCATACTCCATTTGGTTCCTTTTCTACATTCTCAGATTCACAGACCGGTTAAGGATCCATTTTGATCCTAGCTGGGAGACCCTCTCAAGGACCCCTGGAGTGTCATAATTATTTTTATTTTCAAAAATTGCTATGTTACTATTTTTGAAACGGGGCTTAAGTGGTCAACTCCAAGAGTGCAAAAATAGACCATTATGCACTGTGTTTTTTACACAAGGTATGTCTTGGATGTGCATGACGGCCAGAGGACAGTGGACATGCTTCTCTGTCTCGTCATGAGCCTTGCCATGGTCTGAATCCAGGCTGGGAGGCAGATCTGTTGGTCTCCCATGCATTCAGACCCTCAGATTCTGCCCCCCCCCCCCCCTCTCCCTGCTTTTTAAATGTTTTCACAATGCCATTGTTCCATTCCGGGAAGTTTCAGTTAAGTTTTCAATACCAATGTCTGTCCCGGAGATGCCTCCCGCCCTGCTTCACTGGCTGGCCAAAGATCACAACTTAATTGGATCCATTCATCTCTCTCTCTCTCTCTCTCTCTCTCTCTCTCTCTCTCTCTCTCTCTCTGTGTGTTTTTTGTTTAATTGAATCGGCTCGGTTCTGTTCTTGACGAGCTGAAGGAACAGATGGACCGTACAGCGAGGTCGCCCAGGGTCACTCATCTGAAAGTTGTTTAACGACTTATGTAACTACGATGAATTATTATGCAATCCAATGTGAAGAGCGATGGAAAAAGAGATTGTTGGGAATATTACGAGTGGAGTGATGGAGCCCTCACCCCCTCCCTCCCTCCCTCCCTCAGCGGGTCACATGCTGCTGTTGTGCACGTGGCAGAAATCTCCAAGCGATTTACGAGAGATCCGTGAGCACTGCGAGCTATTTTCGGTGTGTGACATCTTTGTATGTCCAACTGTACACCGAGCATCAGAGAGATGAATATGGGTGGGTGTGTGAGTGCTCACATGCACGCATGAGTGAGTATGTGTGATCTAGGCCTTTTATCTCACTGTCAAGCGTAAACAGGAAAGGATGGAGCTTCCCAACGATTTCCGCTTCCTCTCTAGAAACTCCCCACTCTTTCCATCAATCCATCTCCCAACGTCACATAGTATCACCAGCCAGGAGAGCATATCCATCTGCCAATGTCACATAGTATCACCAGCCAGGAGGACACATCCTTCTGCCAATGTCACATAGTATCACCAGCCAGGAGGACACATCCATCTCCCAGTATCACCAGCCAGGAGGACACATCCTTCTGCCAATGTCACATAGTATCACCAGCCAGGAGGACACATCCATCTCCCAGTATCACCAGCCAGGAGGACACATCCATCTGCCAATGTCACATAGTATCACCAGCCAGGAGGACACATCCATCTCCCAGTATCACCAGCCAGGAGGACACATCCATCTGCCAATGTCACATAGTATCACCAGCCAGGAGGACACATCCATCTCCCAGTATCACCAGCCAGGAGGACACATCCATCTGCCAATGTCACATAGTATCACCAACCAGGAGAGCACATCCATCTCCCAATGTCACATATGGTGTGTTCGGAAATGCGCACGGGGAGCGCACTCGCCTATTAGTTGCATGGTTTCCTCCGCCATCGGTGTGTGTTTGTGTGTGTGTGTGGATGTGGATGTGTGTGTGTGAATGTAATGCACAATCTATGTAAAGCGCATTTTCATCAGACAGAGTTACAGACCTGTAAGGGTCCATTTGGAACCCCCTCAAGGAACACTGAGGGTCCATGGACCCCACTTTGAGAACGACCAAATGAAATACATTCCCCAGACAAATATCCCTGGTTGGCATTCAAACCGTCCAACCTCTCAGCTTACCATCGTCCTTTCCTTGTATCTCTGGGTGATGCCTTACCCTGTAATCTGCCTGGGCTTTGCCTACCTAAACCTGAGGCATTAGCCCAAAACCACACACTCCTAGAGTCTAGGCTTACAGTTATGTTATGCTTTAGCTATTGGAAAATAGCAGATCTACAAGCTCATAGCGCGCCACCGAGTGGCGCGCTACGAGTACGAGCTTGTAGGTCTGCTATTTTTTTTAAATCGACTGACATAGAAACAGCTTTTTCAGAAAACTGTCAGGATGTAGAAGACATCTTTAGAATCTGATCTCAGGTCAGAATGGGCTAGGTAAGCTCCGTGTTTACGTAGCTTCAGCCAGCTTCCTCCACCAGCCAGGTACATTTCATGCCTCCACGCCTCCCGCCCCTCATAGTGGTGCTCCAAATGGAACGCGTCGTGTTTGAATATGATCCTGTAGAGCTCACATGGACCCAGCTTTGGCAGCCAGAGACTGCCTGGATTTAAAGTTTGGTGTTCTGTGTGGTTAACCAAGCCTAAAAATGGAACTGCTAGCCAAACAAACGTGTGTGATGGCACAGTAGCTTAGCCACTTCCTTTATGCTTCTGCCATACGATAGCAACTAGTATCTATACAGGCTCAAAGCGTGGCACATCGCCACACGTGAGCCATGGAGACAGACCTGCTATTTTCTCAATTGTATGAGTTTATAAATGACATTGTTTGTATCATTATGAATCACATTCAAAATGGGGAAGCCTGGTTGAAAGTGAAAGTTAGACGGTTTTGTTTGTCACGTTAATTTGCTTCCATTGCTGTCGTTATGATCCCATTGTTGAACTGTCATTGTTTGTGTTAATGGATTCAAGTTCTCAGTCACCAAAGAGTCCCGCGACTGATCTCAGTCATTTGGATTCCGTATAAACCCGACATGTCCTCCACAGGGAGAACTGTCTCAGCCCGGTCAGTCCAGAGTCATAATGAGGTTCTATCTTCTCTGTGTGTTCCACAGGGAGAACTGTCTCAGCCCGGTCAGTCCAGAGTCATAATGAGGTTCTATCTTCTCTGTGTGTTCCACAGGGAGAACTGTCTCAGCCCGGTCAGTCCAGAGTCATAATGAGGTTCTATCTTCTCTGTGTGTTCCACAGGGAGAACTGTCTCAGCCCGGTCAGTCCAGAGTCATAATGAGGTTCTATCTTCTCTGTGTGTTCCACAGGGAGAACTGTCTCAGCCCGGTCAGTCCAGAGTCATAATGAGGTTCTATCTTCTCTGTGTGTTCCACAGGGAGAACTGTCTCAGCCCGGTCAGTCCAGAGTCATAATGAGGTTCTATCTTCTCTGTGTGTTCCACAGGGAGAACTGTCTCAGCCCGGTCAGTCCAGAGTCATAATGAGGTTCTATCTTCTCTGTGTGTTCCACAGGGAGAACTGTCTCAGCCCGGTCAGTCCAGAGTCATAATGAGGTTCTATCTTCTCTGTGTGTTCCACAGGGAGAACTGTCTCAGCCCGGTCAGTCCAGAGACCTGTCCTCTGGTGCAGGCCTTCCTGGCAGCGTGTCCCGGCAGAGTGTTCCTGGCCCACGCTCACACCCAGCTGAAGACTGGCCTCCAGACGCAGGACAGACACCTCTTCCTCTTCACCGACACACTCCTCGTCGCCAAGGCCAAGTAAGCACCGTGTGCGTGCGTGTGCGTGTGTGTGTGTGCGTGTGTGTGTGTGTGTGTGTGTGTGTGTGTGAGAGAGCTGTGAGTAGAAAGGGCTAACAAAAAAAACAAACAAGAGGGGGCAAACATGCCTAGGTGAGATGAAGCAATGCGGAAACATCAGACATAAACCAGAACCTTCTTTGATTTCTCTATGAAATTACTGGAAAAAAAACAGAAATTAATTAGTTTGTTGTCAATTCATGAAAAATGTTGCTTTTTTGGGGGGATGAGAGGGATTGTCCCTTCTCTTCTTCCCTTCTTCCCTTCCTTCCGTCCTTTCCTCAGTCCCTATAGCTCAGCTGCTTCAGGTCCAGTCTATAATTAGGTTCTCAGCTAATTAAAGCCATGTGAAGCCAGATCAAAGCCACATCATGGGCCCGCGTGGAGCCTCTCCACCCTGCACTCTCACTGGGACAACACGCACGCACTCACACACGCATGGCGGCTCCCCACCATGCACTCTCACTGGGACAACACGCACGCACTCACGCACGCATGGCGGCTCCCCACCATGCACTCTCACTGGGACAACACGGCACGCACGCACTCACACACGCATGGCGGCTCCCCACCATGCACTCTCACTGGGACAACACGCACGCAGGCAGGCACGCGCACACAAAGTACATACATATATGCTCCCAAGTTATGATTGCCCACAAGAATTTGTGGTAGAAAACCACACATGCATGCAACGCGTACATGTCTATATACACATACTGTAGCCTATGTACGCTAAATGCATGTGCACTGCACGCTGATTTATGCTGTCCGAACGCATGAAGCATCACACTCACAATGAGCACGATGACGATAAACAATGTCGTTTTGTATTTTCTAAACGGAGTGGATGACAGTGTGTCCACACCGCAACTGTATAACGACAACTCGCGGAGGGTCGCGCGGGCGATATATCGCTTGCCGCATGTCTTTATGAACAACGACAGCCATGCTTAAATCCACCAGAAGGACATCTGGTTCGGAACGCAGTCGGTCTCAACTCGCCCTCGGAAAGTTTAGTTGTTAGCGGAGATGAGGAGACGATTATGAATAGCTCATATATAGCTGGCCTGGAAGGCTGTAAGCTGGCATTACCGCAGGTATGCTCGCCTCTTTATAATTAATAATTGATTGTCAGATTGTCCATTACATCCTGTCTTTCGGCACCACATGGGTGGATATATCTCTGACAACAGCTGGAGTGTGTTACTGTTTTATGCATTGTTTACATGCCTCTATCGTTCTGTGGACGCTGTGACTTCATTATGCTTGTTGTTGTAGTTATCGTAGCTCAGTGTGAATGGCCCTTAACAGGTCATTGAATACATTTATAATACACAGTCATTTTGATGCATGCATATTGTCTCTGTCGGGTGGACACTGCACACGCACGCACGCACGCACACACACACACACACACACACACACACACACACACACACACACACACACACACACACACATTCCTCCAGCCCAGCCTGGGTTCAGGCAGAATGTAATAAAACCAATTATAGACATGAGCTCTCAGCACTGTATAAAGGACCAGCCCCACCCCACAACATATGACGACCAGCACCGCCTCTAGGGCTGACTGTGTGTGTGTGTGTGTGTGTGTGTGTGTGTGTGTGTGTGTGTGTGTGTGTGTGCGTGTGCGTGTGTGTGCATGCGTGTGCGTGCTCACGCGTCCAGTAGATGGATTCCATATGTGTCGTGTTCCCCGGCATCATGCAACCATTTCGAGGCATTTCCATTTCATTGGACTGTCAGTAAAGAGAGGCGGGCTGCGGTCACTGCGGTCACATTGGTGACTTGTTGGCAGAATGTCCCGATCTGCCAAGGGAACAAAATGGGGTCCATTTGGTTCCATTCGTACACTCCCAGAGTTGAATATACGCTGAGGATTGAACAGTGTATAGAATGGTATTTCTAATGGGGGTTCGTGGCCTTTATAGTGCATTTGTACTGTGGTCTTCGGCTACCAAAGTTTGTCTTTTTTTTCTTTCTTTTCATTATTTTTTTACGGGGCAACTGGGGTCAGTTACGGAATGCGTAGCCAGAGGTACTAGTACCACCACTGGTACCGGTACCACCACTGGTACCGGTACCACTGGTGGTACTTGAGCTCCCCTCTGGTGGTACAGAGAGGAGTCGCCCCAAAAAAGGAGAGAAAAGACAAAAGTGTAATGAAATATTACTACTATACAGGTAGTTTTTCTGACCAAGCAGTTGGTTGAAATAGGCTATCCAGCCATGCTGAAATGAGCATGACAGCACACCTAGCCGTTAATAGCGGATTTGAGAACGGATTAATCACATTAGAAATATCATCAGCTGTGCTAATTAGTGATTAGACAGAGTTTTGTCAGAGCAGCAGCATTATTGGCTTAGGAATGGAATAAAAAGGGCAAATATACGCTATATTTTAATTATTATGGAGGTATACTTGGAGAGCCAAATATGTTCTGAGGTGGTACTTCAGTATAAAAATGTTGGGTTGGGTTCTTTCGGTCAGGTAGGCCCTACCTGACAGAAAGAACAAAAATGGCGTCCTCAGAAAGGTGTCCACCAGGACAAGCACAGCGCCAAGCCAGGAGTTGGCAGTGAGAGCACGTCAGGGTGGATCTGTACCTAAGAACTATAAGGTTCTTACTGTAGTTACAGTGGGACGGGTCGGGACAGGACAGGACGGGACGTGAGGGTCCCCAGCAGACAGTGAAGGGACAATTTAAGGACTTTAAGCCCGTTTTTAATACTTCCACACCAAAAGTAACCAACAAACTTTACTGTAAAACTGGTGAAACATTGTTGGCCAAACTGGCAAATAATATACGAAAACATTTTGAAAATAGCCTTGCTTTGCGAGGCGTTGTGAGCTGGTAGATCTGCTATTTTCTCGCACTATTTATCTGTGGAGCCTCCACGTTCTTGTCAGGGTGGGTGTGCGTGTGGGGGGGTGGGGATATGACAATGATTATGCTTACTAAAAACGTTGAGAACCACTGTCCTATTAATAGCATATCCCCCCCCCCCCCACACACACACACAGGTCGCCCACCCACTTCAAGCTGAAAGCCCAGGTGCGTGTGTGTGAGATGTGGACGGCAGGCTGCCTGGACGAGGTGTGTGAGGGAAGCACCAGTCCGGAGAGGAGCTTCGTCATGGGCTGGCCCACCTGCAACTGTGTGGCCACCTTCAGGTATGCACGCACGCACACACACACACACACACACACACACACACACACACACGCAGGCACACTCTTGCATAACTCGGACCCTATTATGCCGAAAACCTAACTCCTAAATGTCGAATCCTAAGCCTGACCGCGACTTGAAACTTTTCCTAATCGTAAACATATCTCTAGAAATCTTTTTCTCAACCATAAAAAACAACTATAAATGGTTCTACTATACTGTAGAATGTAGAATACTGTAGAATACTGTATAGTAATACACACACACACATACACACACACACACACACACACACACACACACTCTTCTTTTCCTCACCTATATATCACAGCGTGTAATACGCTTCTGCACATTGTGTACAGTGTAGTTTTTGTAAGAGTCAGGAGGACATGGTGTCCAGTGAGCCTATTATTGAAAGGAAGTCGGATTGAACACACCAGCCGCACACGCCGTAAATCTTACCGACTGAACCGCGCGGCAACAAATGAGGTGTTCCCAGCCGTAAAAAGTCCCTTCTCACGACCACACACACACACACCGAGAGACATGCGCACACACACTCGTGTTGAACGCGCACAGACGCATGAATATTTTATGACACATTCGGGTACAGAAAGCACGCGCGCACATCCCACCGCACACGCACATCGCAAAGTGACGCGTCGTGGCAGCTTGTAGATCAGCTCTCCTCGAGAGAAAGAGAGAAAAGGAGAAAAACAGGAGAGTTGGGGGGTGCCTCGCATAGGGCCCTGAGAGACTCCGGTCAGCTAAATATATAGGCTTAAGTTGAGCAGGGAATTCCTACGTTGAATTAACACTCCGGGTTTTACAGTGAACGCCCTTAAAGCAGGAATTCAGTCCCAGCTGGACGGACTGGAGAGGGTCAGAGAAAGGCTGACTTACGTAAGATCTGACCTGAGGCCTATCAAACCTCATGTCCTCTTCATCATTGGTGATGGAAGACGTACTCACATTTTTGTACTAAAAGTGGCAATACTGTACCACAATGTAGAAACGCTCTGATACAAGTAAAAGTCACCAGTATTCAAAACTTAACCGAATAAAAGTATTGGCATCAAAATATAGTAAGTGCCAAGGATTACGTTTTCAATCTAGAAGCTCATAACGCGTCGCGATGTGGCACGTTGTGACTGAGCTTGTAGATGGGCCTGTAGATTGGCTAAATATAAAGTGGTTACACATTAAGACCTGAGGCGGATTCTGCAAAATTCGTTCTACATCAGTATCAAATAAATACTCAAATAAAAAGAAATCAAATAAAAAATGTATCAAAAATAGCAGATGTAAAAGCACTACATGTGTGCTATTTTTGAATAGCCAACCATCCCAAATCAATTTTGTAATAATAATCTAAATCTAGAAAATAACTAGTAAGTAAAGTTTTCAAATAATTGTAGTTATAATCGTAGCTTCCCTATATTCTTCATCTATATTCAGATGGGAGTCCGCGGCCAATTACATATATAGTTCTGGGGGTCCTTGACATGAAAATGTTTGAGAACCACTGACATAGAAACATAGGCTTTTTTTTTTAACTGTCAGGATTTAGAAGCCATTTGTAGAATCGTCCTCAGGTCTTTATGAGTCAATTAAGTACAGTACATGAGTACATGTATAGTGTGTGTGATGTCCTCTCATCATCCATGTGTCTTCTGTCTCTCCTCAGCTCCGTGGAGCTCAAAGAGAAATGGCTGACCCTCATCAAAAGGTAACCCGACTCTACGGGTCACGCCGTATTTCATAACAATCGGCCCATCGGTCTTTGTTTTCTGTAGCCTGTGGTTAGCAACCAGTGGAGAGGTGTGTTTGCATGTGTGTTTGCGTGTGTGTGTGTGTGTGTGTGTGTGTGTGTTTGCATGCGTGTGTGTGAGTGTCTCTGTGTGTGTTGTTTAACATGTCTTGGGGCAGTAAAAGGGGGAGGGGGATGAATGTCTGCGTGGCTGAAAGGAGTTTTGAAGCCGTCGGATCATAAACCGTCAGCCGCAGTAATGTGAGCGTTTGGGTTTCCGTCGTTCGCTCTATTCGCTAACGCTTCCTTCCTATTGGCCAGCCGGATACACGAGGAGAAGGAGAGAGATGACCCCAAAACCATCCCGCTCAAGATCTTCGCCAAGGACATCGGGAACTGTGCATATGTAAGAACTCTGTTCTGTTCTGTTCTGTTCTGTTCTGCTCTGCTCTGCTCTGCTCTGTTCTGTTCTGTTCTGTTCTGTTCTGTTCTGCTCTGCTCTGCTCTGCTCTGCTCTGTTCTGTTCTGTTCTGTTCTGCTCTGCTCTGTTCTGTTCTGTTCTGTTCTGTTCTGTTCTGTTCTGTTCTGTTCTGTTCTGTTCTGCTCTGCTCTGCTCTGCTCTGCTCTCTTCTCTTCTCTTCTCTTCTCTTCTCTTCTCTTCTCTTCTCTTCTCTTCTCTTCTCTTCTCTTCTCTTCTCTTCTCTTCTCTTCTCTTCTCTTCTCTTCTCTTCTCTTCTCTTCTCTTCTCTTCTCTTCTCTTCTCTTCTCTTCTCTTCTCTTCTCTTCTCTTCTCTTCTGTCTGAACGTTTTAAGGATCCCCAGTGTGGTCTATACTGTATTAGACGGTAGTCACGGTACCACACGGACCC
>NC_137877.1:12021583-12099083 GCF_963924005.1 Protomyctophum bolini | reverse complement strand
TTGTACATCTATTTTTTGAAAGTTTAGAAATAGTCATATGGGGGTCCGTGGCCAAATAGATATCACATTGGGGGTCCGTGACTTGAACAAGTTTGAGAACCACTGAGTACACACACACGAAGCAGTTTGTCAACTTGCTGACTGTACAAGCATGCTACAGCATAGGCAGGCCTCGATATCATACCGAACAAGCACACTGTACCTGAAAACAGAAAAACACACATACATGCACACACTAAAACACACATACACATGCACACACTAAAACACACACATACATGTACACATGCATACACTATAACACACATGTATGCCTGTATGTACACATGCACACACTAAAACACATACACATGCACACACTAAAACTCACATACACATGCACACACTAAAACACACATACACATGCACAAACTAAAACACACATACACATGCACAGTACACACTAAAACACACACATACACATGCACACACTAAAACACACATACACAAGCACACACTAAAACACACATACACATGCACACACTGCGTTTTGGCACGCATGTGCAAATATTCAGGCTCATTACAGAACAAGAAACACCCAGTTCTAGACGTGCACACACGCGCACACACACACACACACACACACACACACACACACACACACACAAATTAAAACAACCCTCCGGCTCAATTTAACTTGAGAGCGTCTATACACGCCTGAGTAAAAACGCTTGGAATCAATGCTTTCTGTCTCTCTCTCCCTCTCTCTCTCTCTCTCTCTCTCTCTCTCTCTCTCTCTCTCTCTCTCTCCTCTCTCTCTCTCTCTCTCTCTCCCTCTCTCTCTCTCCCTCTCCCTCGCAATGCTTTGTAGATTGGCTTTTTTGGGGCATTTGAACCCATTCAAACTGGGGAAAACATCTGTGTCATTGTTAGATTGTTTCGTTGGCTATTAAAAAACAAGCTGTGAGAAAAAAAGAGCAGAAAAAAAAAGAAAATTTCAGATTTGTATTTATTTATGTATTAATTAAATTAAAAACATACATATTCATCCAACCCCTGCGTCTCTCCTTGTCCACTCTGCAGACCCCGTCCAGCAGAAGCCCTTCAAGAGGAAACGCTCCCTGATCAACTGGACCTTCTGGCGAGCGGGCTCCAGCAGCCAGCTGGACAGCCTGCCGCTGTCCCCCACCTCGCTGCACCCTCCCGGGGCCGGACGTCTGTTCGGACGACCCCTGGGCTCCATCTGTGGGCCCGACTATGCCCTGCCCAAACCCGTCATGGTGAGAAGTGTGACCCGCCGAGGTTGATCCGTATAGCCACCCTGCTGGGGTGTCTCTGTGGGGGGCCGGGAGGGAGGGAGGGAGGGAGGGAGGGAGGGAGGGTGGGAGGGAGGTGCAAACGTGCGTTTAGCTGATACGCTGATATCAGGGCGGCTGTGGCTCAGGAGGTAGAGCAGGTCGTCCAATGATCACTGGGTCGGCAGTTCGATTCCCGGCTCCTCCTGTCTACATGTCGACTTGCCTCCAATGAGTCGGTCGGTGTGAGCTTGCCACCATTGGTGTGTGAATGTGGAAAGTGAGGACGCTGGCGTCGACTGTTCACCGCTTCACCTCCCAATGTATGAATGAATGAACCATTGTAAAGTGCTTTGAGCGCTATAAAAATGCAATTCATTAGAACAGACTTTCCGTTCCTAGATCTTTTAAGATTTGCCACTGACCTCCTTGAAGTCGTGTTCCTTATTTCCACGAGTCTTGTCCTAATTCCGAGAGTATATATACATAATGTACATTTGGGTACATTGATATACTCTCAGTTTTACAAATGGATGAATTGACACTATAAGCATTTCTGTGTGGATGACAGCATAGTGTCCAGAGAGCATTCATGGGATTTGTGCAATGATCGAAGAGAATAACAGATGTGGAGCCGTAATATTAATAATTACTGCATAGAGTGGACATATCAGAACAGATAATATTAATGCTTAGTGCATAGAGGGGGCATACCAGAACGGAAAGGGAATCATAATCCATTTTCTCTGCATCATTCCATATTTCTAGTGAGACCTGTTGAACCGACCAAACAACATTCCACTGCGCTGTTCTGTTTATCTACAGATAGAGTGACATGAATAATCCTGCGTGCACGCACACGCACATGCACACGCACTCATTAAGCCATAGGAAACCGGTAAAGCATCTGTTAGCCTTGATATAGCCAGATATACACAAGCTTGTACATTTGCTATTTTATTTTACATTTTTGAAAAAATCTTGAAAGTGTGAGAACCCCCACCGATTTAGAATGCTTTAAGGCCTCAGGTCTTAATGGGTTATAGAAACCAAACTCCTGCACCATTTTCAGTTCTCATTTGTTATCATCATTAAAGGTCGTTTATATGTGTACATTTGTGGTACAGTAGTCCCAGTCCCATCTCCCATGACATCACAACAGCAGACACTAAACCAAGAACAAATACATTAACCCATTTAGACCTGAGGATGATTCTACAAAATGCCTTCTAAATTCAGAAAGTTTTCAAAAAAAAACCTATGTTTCTGTGTCAGTGGTGCTCAACAATTTCATGTCAAGGACCCCCAGAATTATCTGTATTTACCACCATCTGGAAATATGATGTTCCAGGGACGCCCCCCAGAAGCAAAGATTTGAGTTAAAAGGCGTGGCACTTGGTGCCGCGCTATGAGCTTGTAGATCTGCTATTTTTCAACAGCTAAAGCATAACATAATGCTTAAAACACCAAAAGGTGTTCCCGCCCCCAAAATGGGTTAAAGTCCACATCCTACAAGCACCAACCATTGTTCCGTCTCTCTCTCTCTCTGCAGGACATGCTGGTGTTCCTGTACCAGGACGGGCCGTACACCAGGGGGGTGTTTAGGCGCTCGGCGGGGGTCAAGGCCTGCAGAGAGCTGCGGGAGCGCCTGGACGCCGGCGCCCAGGACACGGAGCTCACGCAGCAGTCCGTGTTCGTCACCGCCGCCGTCTTCAAGGTATAGCACGGTTGTTTTTTGTCAACTAAAACTAAGACGAAAGATGTTCGTTAATACCTTGTGTTTTGGGTACTACTAAGTGCTTTTAATACATTTTTATTTAATTTTAATTGTAAGTACTAATTTGGGGCTGTTTTAGTAACTGTACTGGCATGTTATGGTTTGTTTTGTGTACTTTTGTCTTTGTGTGCTTTCACACTTACTTTTGGGTAGTATTGCGAAAGATTGCGTTGTTTGGGGTACTTTGGTGTACTTTTGAGTGATTAGTAGGCCCCATCATGAATGTTAATTTAACATTTTGTTGACAACATAGTCCAGCCAACAAATACATACGTAACAAAATAAACTTTTAGCGTACCGGTAATTGGAAAAGTGTATTGAACCGACTGTGCACAACCATGCATGTGAACACAGACGCACAGAAAGAACAAATAGTTGAACTCCTGATCTGTTTTTGTCTGGCTCGGTTTTTAAAGGCATACAACAGTAGAACAAATACATATAATTACATAAGTGAAGAAATGACTGAACTCTCTCACTCTCACACGCACAAACGCACGCACACACACGCACACACAGCTAAGTCCAACCAGACGATTAAACGTGTATGTTGCGAGGCTCAGGGCCAGCCAGGGACAAGGCTTAACATCGTTTAAAAAATTAAAACCTAACGGCAAAGCAAAATACCTCATGGTCCTCCATTGTTTGCCGTTGTGTTTCATTTACATTCAGTGCAATTGGCAGGATATGAGCCATGCAGTGTACTAAAATGTTCTGTGTGTGTGTGTGTGTGTGTGTGTGTGTGTGTGTGTGTGTGTGTGTGTGTGTGTGTGTGTGTGTGTGTGTGTGTGTGTGTGTGTGTGTGTGTGTGTGTGTGTGTGTGTGCGTGTGCGTGTGCGTGCTGTTTGCAAACAGGACTTCTTGCGTAACATCCCAGGCAGCCTGCTGTGCGGTGACCTGTACGAACAGTGGATGTCCCTGATGGAGGGAGACGGAGAGGAGGAGAGAGTGCACGCTATCACCAGGTATAGCATCCATGCTAACTATAGCACGAAGAATGTGTTCATTCTCTATAACCCTGAAGCCTGATTTGTACTTTGCTGTACGACGGTGCGGCGTGCCCGAAATGGAGCACTTCTATTGGCTATTGTCTGCTATTGTCGGTTAGCCAATTTAACACTGTTTATTAAATCCTCAAAATCCCAACTTCCCAAGCTCATCCGTTCAAAATGATCTCCCAATCAATAATGTGATCTATGTCATCTAGTACCTCTAAGCAGTCTCTTCAGGCCTGGTGGAAACAAGAGAGACCCGTCAAACGTCCTCACTTTCACACTCATTATCACTCATTATCTCACTTTGACTCTCGCTCATTCACACGCACGCACGCACACACACACACGCACACACACACACACACACACACACACACACACACACACACACACACACACACACACACACACACACACACACACCAAACCCTGCAGGCATTCATTCCATGTACTGTAGGCGTTCTAATGTACACAGTCACACATATAATGACAAGGGACAGACTTGAATAGACGGAGGAGGAAGCCAGAGGCCAGTGTGAAGCCGACAGTAAAGATGACAGTTCTTCTGCTCCGGCGGCGAGGAGATACATTCCTTCCTCTTGGGAGAGAGAGAGAGAGGGAGAGAGAGGGAGAAAGAGAGAGGGAGAAAGAGAGAGAGAGAGAGAGAAAGGTCCAACAATGAACATGTATTTTAGAGAAATTCCGTGCGAGCCACGGGGGAAGTAAATAACAAGATGGTGCTCACTGTGAATGCGTGAGAAAGTAGTCCCGTGCACTCAACCAAAAACTGCCTCATGCCTGCAGAGGCTGTGGCAGGGGAGCGTGCACTGTGTGTGTGTGTGTGTGTGTGTGTGTGTGTGTGTGTGTGTGTGTGTGTGTGTGTGTGTGTGTGTGTGTGTGTGTGTGTGTGTGTGTGTGTGTGTGTGTGTGTGTATGGTAGTATACTTACTTACAGCTCCTGTCTACCCGTATCACAATGATAACTCTCTCTCTCTCTCCCTCTCTCTCTCTCTCTCTCTCCCTCTCTCTCTCTCTCTCTCCAGACTGGTCCAGCTGCTTCCCGCTGAGAACCTGCTCCTGCTGCGCCACGTGGTGTCCGTGCTGCACTGCATCCAGAGCAACGCCCTGGACAACCAGATGAACGCCTTCAACCTGTCCGTGTGCATCGCTCCCAGCATGCTCTGGGCCCCCACGCCCACCACCCCGGAGATGGAGGGCGAGGGCACCAAAAAGGTTGGTCCACTGACTCGTGTGCCATGTCCGTACGCAGGCGGCGGTGTGCAAAGAGGGCTGCGACTATTCTGTCGATGATTAACCCACTCTGTTTCTGACATAGAAACAGAGGTTTTTCTGAAAACCGTCAGACATTTGTAGAATCTGGTCTCAGGTCTAAATGGGTTGATCGATATATCATATATATATATCTCAGACAATCGATATTAACACTTCATCGCACAATGGCATTGTGCAGAAAAATAGTGAAAACAGATGGAAAACTGTGAAACCTTTTGCCAATAATGATGTTTCGCTGCAGGCGTGTACACTTGCATGCACGTGTACTTTCCCTGTGTTTAGATGGGAAAGATTAAGCTCATTGGCTCAATCAGGCAAATTCCATGTTGGTTAATGGGGCCATAAATGGTTGAACTGTGGCTCTCAGAGCGTTCCATGTTCCGTCTAACGCTGAGCTCTGGAGCACAGTGGAGCGGCCGTGTCTGACCCCAGTGTTGTTTTTGACCGCTAATTTTGATTTTAGCTTTAGTCACACAGTCTCTTGGATAGTTTAGTTTTAGTCACATTTTAGTCACCCGGAATGTTAGTCTAGTTTTAGTCGACTACATATTTTGAGTTGACTAAATCTAGATTTTATTTAGTCGACTAAAATGTATTTTGACTGTTGTGAGCTTGTAGATCGGCTGTTTTCAGCATGCAACTAATTGTAAAAGTACTTATACTGGATCTCTTGTCCACTAGTCCCTTCCTGACATTTTAGCCTAATTTTTATTTGTTGACGAAATTATCAGTATATTTAGCTCCCCGTCTAAATCATGTGGGGGACCCCCCCAGATGACAGTGACAATTTAAGAACTCTACCTACAGTAGAAGGGGGAAAGAAACCGAAAAGTACACTATAAAAAATGGTTTATAAGTTTGAGAACCACCAGTGTTGTGATTGTTGTGGTACTGGCTAGATAGAAGATCTACAAGCTACACTGTTGTGGTACTGGCTAGATAGAAGATCTACAAGCTACACTGTTGTGGTACTGGCTAGATAGAAGATCTACAAGCTACACTGTTGTGGTACTGGCTAGATAGAAGATCTACAAGCTACACTGTTGTGGTACTGGCTAGATAGAAGATCTACAAGCTACACTGTTGTGGTACTGGCTAGATAGAAGATCTACAAGCTACACTGTTGTGGTACTGGCTAGATCGAAGATCTACAAGCTACACTTAGCCGCTTGTACATCCGCTATATTTGTGAACTTATTTTTGGAAAATCCTGAAAGTGTGAGAACCTCCTCGTTCCGAAGGATCAGCCTCAGGTCTTAATATGCTGTGAGTCGGGTCGTTGTGTGATCAATGCATACAATGGATCGCACTGTGTGTGTGTGTGTGTGTGTGTGTGTGTGCGTGTGTGTGTGTGCTCGTGCACGTGCGTGTGGCGGTGCTGAACCGTGTCATGTGTTTATGTGAGGCAGGGTGTATATGGGAGCCAACCAGACGGTCAGACACACACACACACATGCACACACACATGTACACAGACACACACAGACACACACACACACACACACACACACACACACAAACTTATCTCACATACTCTACAAACATGCATGTCTCTCTCACACACACACACACACACACGCACACACACACACACACACAGAGACAGACTTGTCAGCATGCTATGTGTGTATTCCCCATGGACCTGTCTGTTGACCGTCTGTTGACCGGTAACCTCTGGCCATGGAGTGACCCGCTAACACACAGCTGTTGCATTTCTATATATAGAGAGACACATTAATATGTGTATATTTATACACATATACACACACTCCCAACCACACACACACACACACGCACACACATGCAGGCAAATATCCCAAATGCGCACACGGCCACACGCACACATCACTATTAAGACTTAATCCCGGTTCTTGGCGTTTGATTTATACGATGCCGTGCGTGCCTCGGTGTTGCGCCAAAAACAGCCGGTCTACAAGCTCACGACAAGTCACGCCGCGACTTGCCACGGCACAGGCAACGCAACAATGTATCAGTCCCAGCCGAGCCTGAAATCCCCCCCCACACCTCCCTCCAGCTTAAGAGTGATTCTTGTCGGGGAAAGCCTGACGATTTCACGCCAACTTACACACAGATACAGGGAAAGCTCCCAGTAATCTCTTAACTGCTCTACGTAAATACCAGGTCTTTTGAGCGGTGGATTTCGCACTCCATTTAACCTATATTTATATAGGTTAAACGTCATGTAAACCAACAGCTTACAGAACAAATGGCTCTCGTAAAAGCTGGATGTATATGAGATGTTTAGTGAGAGGAAATCAAGAGTAGAGAGCCTAGTATAGATCCCTGAGTGACTCCCGTATAGGTTTAAGCATCATCGGCGTGGACACTAAGTTATCGAATCCCATATAATGAGCTGTGTGGGTGGTGTTCGTCTGTGTGTGCACGTGTGTGTGTGTGTGTGTGTGTGTGTGTGTGTGTGTGTGTGTGTGTGTGTGTGTGTGTGTGTGTGTCGGGCGCACGGGTGTGTGTGTGTGGCGGGCGGGTGCACGGTTGTGTGTGTGTGCGCGTGTGCTTGAGGCGATTGAGGTCCAATGAGAAAATATCCAAGGCATTTCCTACAGAATCCTGAGGGTGAGTTGTGCGTTTTTTGCTGGAAACTGTGCTTCTAAGCCCCGCACGCACACACGCACGCACGTGCGCATGCACGCACGCACCACAAATACCTTTCCACCCACAAGTGCTTAAATATCTCTTTTGCAAATACCAAATACTCCCCTTACCCCGCACAACATAACACCCTCCCCCGCGCATATCACACATACACGCACACACACCATGTGTGTGTGTGTGTCTGTGTGTGTGTGTGTGTGTGTGTGTGTCTGTATGCGTGTGTGCGCACGCACGCATGCACGTGTCTGTGTGTGTGTGTGTGTGTGTGCAGGGGGGCCAGTCGGACCCTTTTTTTTCTGGAAAATAAAGAGTGAGATTGTGACATTCCCCAGGCTGGCGGTCAGGCTTCGGGGCCTCCCTCTCCATACCGTAACACGACAGGGGCTCGTCTGGAGCGCTCCGCTGTGACACGTGAAAGCCTCAGTCCTTCCTCTGCTTCCGTCGGCTCGTTGCCTTTCCCATCACTTCCTCCTCGTCCGCTGTGTAATTTAGATCGTTTGTGGCCAAACATAGTCTGAGGGTTAAATACAGCCTCTGCAGTTTGTGTTTTCATCGTGAGAGAGAGAGAGAGAAAGTCATTCAACAAACACCCGCGTTTTTATTTAATGTTTTCTTCTCTTTCAGAGCGAGTCTAGTGTTAGATCAGTCAACATCACAGCATAATTGACAGAGTTATATAATACCTTTATTACCTCGGGAGCATAAACGTCAAAGGTGAATTGAAATGTAATCGATGATCATCAGCTGTTGATGGCTGGCACGTGAAGGAGAGCCCCACTGACTAGCGTGTACAGATCAGAGTTGCCAGATTTCGCGAGAGAGATGAGCAATGAGGTCTATGAAAACAAGCCCGTGCATGGCCCATATTTGAAAATAGCCGATCTGCTGTTTTCAAAGACATTACTCTATAGGTCATATCTCCAAAACTGGTGGGTCAAACTGAACAACCAAAATGTCAATTTGAAGCTATGATTCCCTGCTTTCATATTACATGAAAAAAAAAATCCAATGGCAGTCCCTCAGTCAAATTTTGTCACATTTTAACATCAAATTTGGTACAGGGGTCACAAAATACTTTTAGATGGGTGGACAAACAATTTCAGGGGAATCGGGCGTTCCTTGAGGTGAACATGTTTGAGAACCACTGGTTTAAACAACATTCACGAAAACAAGCCGTAAATAAGTTACCAAAACACTGGATGTCACGTGAAGGAGGGGCTCGCAGCGCGTGCTGCAGATTGATGGTGTTGTGTGTGTGTGTGTGTGTGTGTGTGGGGGCTACAGTAGAGCAGGCCCTGGGCCCTGCACACTGCGCCCACAGGCCCCTAAGCATGCAGGTATACATTACACAGCCTCCTCCTCTGAGCGACTACTGTCAGCCGCTGGAGAGATGAATGAGAAATAGAGGGGCTGCCTGTGGGGTGACTGTACATGAAAGAACAGAGGGTTGGAGAGGGTGGGCGGTGGGGGGGGGGGGGGGTTAAGGGTCCATTGGAGGGAAAGTAAGAATACAAAGAGGAAGAGGAAGGAGGGGCCGGGGTGGGGGTGAAAAGGGTCAAGCGAAAGTGTGAAACAGGAAGGAGAGAGAGAGTGGAGTACAGAATGGAGGAAAAACAAGTGGTCGAAGGAAGACGTTGCCACACCCACACACCATGCGCACGTGCACACACACACACATGCACAAAACGCGCGTGCACACACACACACACACACACACACACACACACACACACACACACACACACTTGTATTACTATTCTTGTGAGGGCATTTACGAAGGCATTTTTTAAGAATGCCATTAAGTATAAATCGGGATTAACTCCAACCCAGAGTCTTAAACCTAATCCTAACCTAACCTCAACCTGAAACCTTCCAGGTGGTCCAAATGGTCCTCACACACACAAGCACATGCACACGCACACACACACACACACACACACACACACACACACACACACACTCTTCTTGACCCAGATGCGCCATCCGTTTGTGTTCCAACATGTTTGTCTTTCCATAATGTTTGTCTTTCCATAACGCCGCAGGCAGGATAGAAGGACAAACCACTTAACTCCAGCTCACGTTGAGTGACAACACTAAAGTGTGGCAATAGGTCGGGATAACAACTTTATCCAATCAGGAGAGAGAGGGCTCACAAGGGAATGCAGAGTAAACACCGGCAAACGACATTCGGTCAAAATGTCCTCTCAGTACAGGGTTGTGTAGCATGGAATGGGCCTTTCCTCTGCGTATAAGGGATTGTGCTACATTCCATCTTTTAAATTAAATCTGAAAAGATGGTTGCTTGAAAACCAAAGCTGCAACCATTTGTGATCTTGTTTTAGGTGTATTTTTTAATGCTTTGTTCCCTATGTAATGTTATGTAAATGTATTCCTGTCTGTTTTCAGTTTTTGTGTTTCTTTGTGAGGACTGCGGATGAAAACTATAGCATCTTTGCTAAATCCGGTGTATTCACGTCCATGTGACGTCCATTAACATGCATTGTCCTGTCAAAGGACCAAACAAATAATTACAAAGAAGATAAACAAGAAAGAAAGTGTTGTAACCTGCCGTTTTCTTCTTCTTTCAAATGATTTGTTCAGCCCGAAAGATTTTCTTTGTTGTCACAACTCGAGTTGGCTTTGTACGAGGCCTTTAAATAAATACTTTTTGAAATGTCTATGAGGAAAATGAACGGAGAATAATTTCCTGGGCCCTGGTAGGGGGCGGGACTGTGACGCTATAGGGTGTCCGGACTGCTACACCAACAGGGAGACCTCTGTCACTGAACAAACACTCACAGTGTAGTTTTTGCTTACCTTAACCTTTAACTTTAGACTTATGTCAATTTAACTTCAGCTTAACACTAATTTCTCCTTAACTTTAGCTTAAAGGTCCGCTGACATGCCCCGAAATTAATATGGGTGGTACAGCACATCACGTGGTCTGACTGAAAACAGTTTGAAACAGTTTGAAACGGGGCTACGGCGCTAGCAACAAGTGGCTATAGGTCAGGCTAGCGTTTTTGACGGTACATTTAGCGTCATATTGGCTATAAATGTAATTGAAAAAAATTATTTTTTCGCCAGAAATGCTTAGTTTGAATGCAATTGAGGTTGGCGTGGGGTTTTTTAGGGGAACTGCAGCACAAGCGCAAATTTTGGACTGGAGTCCCATGTTCCCCCGGTCGCCAACACCCCTGTCTGCCCGCTCTGAGACCTCTCAGCCCCGCAGCGCGACAGTCGCGACTACGGACGGTCTGCTGTTGTCTGGCCGCTGTGAGAGCAGCGCGACTACTGTTCTTTTCCCCTCTCAGCCGCAGGCTGACATGTACACCCTCGCTCTCACTCTGTAATACCGTAGTTAGTTACCACAACATTGTTCAAGTGAACTATAGTGTGTTTATGTTTGTATTCATTGTAATAATAAATATCGCTATGCCGAGGCATAGTCTTGCGGACGAGATCATGAGCCTCTACGGGGGACTGGGCATGTGTGTACACACACAGCATAGCAACTTATGCTACTATTTTGGTGTCACATTTAGCTTGAATACTGGGTGAAAGTCTCATTCAAAAAATTAATTTTTCGCAACATTGTTCAGGTGAACTGTGTGTTTATGCTTGTTCATTGTAATAATCAATATCGCTATGATTATTTTATTTATCGCCGCGTCGCTCCGCATGACAACATACAGTCTAGCCCGTCTCAGATGCAGGCTGCACACACACGGACGGACGGACGTATAGTCTCTGGTCAGGTCCCCGCATTGAACTGGGCATGTGTGTACGCACACACACACACACACACACACACACGCAATGGCACGGAATCTGCCTCGGGCGTCTGTAGCTCTCTTCCCCGCTGTCATGCACTATAGCCGTGTGTGTGACTATACGTCCGTCCGTCCGTGTGTGTGCAGCCTGCATCTGAGACGGGCGGAGCGACGCGGCGATAAATAAAATAATCATAGCGATATTGATTATTACAATGAACAAGCATAAACACACAGTTCACCTGAACAATGTTGCGAAAAATTAATTTTTTGAATGAGACTTTCACCCAGTATTCAAGCTAAATGTGACACCAAAATAGTAGCATAAGTTGCTATGCTACCACGGCCACCAAGCCCGGCGAGCCCGCATAGAAGTCGTTGGGGAAAGCTTTCGCCACTCTGACGTCAGAATCATGATAGCATTGTTTGATAGCAGTTATTAGCTCCCGAGGGGCGTGTCAGTTCTCCTTTAAGACTAAGTTCTTTAGCTTAACCCATTCAGGACGGGAACCCCTGTTTTAAGCATTAGGTTATACTTTAGCTATTGAAACATAGCTCGAGTGCCGTGCTACGTGCTTGTAGATCTGCTATTTCTTTTTAATCGTGAAAATGTGGTGAAAATCTTTTTCTTTTTACTTTTTAACTCATATCTTAGCAACATATTTTTAGATGGGAGTCGGCGGCAAATTACATTTTTGGGGGTCCTTGACATGAAATAGTTTGAGAACGACTGACATAGAAACATAGGGTTTTTCAGAAAACTGTCAGGATTTAGAAGACATTTTTAGAATCTGATCTCAGGTCTAAATGGGTTAACACTAAGTTCTTCTTATTTTCAAAGATAAAACACTGGCAGCATTCAGTCCCTCCAGCCCTCTAAATACTAAGTCACTGATGTAATGAATGTTGACGCGCAAGTAGCAGACACTGCTGCACTACATACGTGTGTGTGTGTGCGTGTGTGTGTGTGTGTGTGTGTGTGTGTGAGTGTGTGTCAGCACAAGTGCTCTTGGTTTATCTCTCACACAAACAGAATACTTTAGACATGAAACACTACACACACATGCGCAAATAATTTCAAACACATACACACACCAGTGTAGTTGGACGTCTCATGTGTCTCATGCGTGCGTCTCATGTGTGCTCGACATACGCACGCACGCACACACACACACACACACACACACACTGGGACTTGTAAACACACAGACACACAAACTGAATTGTAAAGACACACACCAAAGAATTGTAAACATAAACACCTCTGGAACACACAGATCCACGCACATACCCCCGCCCCACCCACACACCCACACACACACACACACACACACACACGCAGAGAAACATCTGGTCCCACACTATGTTTGTGTCTTCCATATTTCCATCACGTCACTGTACAGCGCCGGCGACATCCAAAACAACACATTTTATAAACACAGCCGCCTCCGTCCTGGACACACTTTCCAGCCATACGAGGGAGGAGGCCCCGGACCCCGGGTCCTTCTAGAGACTATACTCTCTACTTTACAGCCATACGAGGGAGGAGGCCCCGGGCCCTTCTAGAGACTCTACCACATTTTGCTAAGTTGGCTTTTTTCGGCGGATGTTATCCCCAGAATGGGGACGCTACATATTATGGGTTCACGACTCACGTGTTTGAAAGAGCTGATAGTTGGGTGATTCCTTGGGGTGGCGGGGGGGAAGGGGGGGGTAAGGTGATGTCACTGATTATGTTATCAGGACATTGTCCAGGGCCAGTCCGGGAGGAGGAGGGGGGGGAGGGGTAGGAGTGGGCGGGCGGGCGGAGCCTCTTGTTGATGTCTGCCAAATATACTGCAGAGCCATCTGAACGCACCGCCGTGCTGCTGCATCATGTGTGCACGACACGTGCACGGTGTAGCGTGTTGACGTCTGGGGAACACCGCAGGGCAGGCCCATGTGAATGTGCACGTGTTCAGTGGTGTGTGTGTGCGTGCGTGCCCATCGCACATGTCTTGTCACGATGCGTTTGTGTGGACAGAAGGACAGAGTTCCATAGTGGCTGACCGTGCTGACGGAGGGTCAGCCTGCACTCAGGGACCCATTTAGAGCTGAGGCCAGTTCTACATATGCCTTCTAATTTTAAAGCCTTGAACACCTTGATGGTCTGCAACAGCTACCAATGTATGAATGACAGTTTCTTATCACAATATCTCTCTCTCTCTCTCTCTCCCTCCCTCCCTCTCCCTCTCTCTCTCTCTCTCCCTCTCTCTCTCTCTCCCCAGGTGTGTGATCTGGTCCGGACGCTCATAGAGAACTGCGTGGTGGTTCTGGGGGAGGACGTGACGTCCCTGTTCGGGGCCTTCAGTCAGAAGAGCAGCAGCTCAGACCATGGATCCGGTAAGAACTGCTCCGTTATAGAACTGATTGAAGTAGACCAGGGGGTCCCTGGGGACACCTATCCACACTTTTCCTGGGCTGTGTGTGCTCCAGTTCCTGTCAATTTGATCCAATGAAAGCCAATGAAACTGGTCAGATGACCAATGATATCCAATGAAATCAACAGGAACTGGAGCACACACAGCCCAGGAAAAGTGTCGATAGGGGGTGGGGGCGGATTTGGGGCATCAAAGTGGGATAGGGACTTTGTTGTTTTATTTTGTACCGCTTCAACCCTTCATGCATGTGACTTGTCGTCGCATCCCTATTCTGGAAGGGGACCAGCCGAAGATAGCGGATCTGCAAGCTCTCAATGCATCTGTGGTGACTGGTGAATAAAACGTTGAAGACCTCGTAGTAGACTGAACCAGCAATACGAATATCATGCTGTTTTATTTAACAGCCTATAACCTAAAGTCTAATTAGCCAGGGGTCCTCCTAATCCAGGTTAGGGGGTCGTGCGTGTCCGTGCGTGTGTGTGTGTGTGTGTGTGTGTCCGTGCGTGTGCGTTTGCGTGTCACAGGCGCAAACTGAACAACTGCTCCTTGTGAGAGCACAGAGTCTGTGTTGGTCTGAGAGGAGAGAGTGTTTCTGTGTGTGTGTGTGTGTGTGTGTGTGTGTGTGTGTGTGTGTGTGTGTGTGTGTGTGGTACACCTTGTGTCATTGTCACATGGCCTATTGACTAGCACGCTGTGTGTTCTCTCTGTGTGTGAGAGTGAATGTGTGCATCTGTGCATTCGTGCATGCATATTTGTCATGATGTAACTGTGTGTGTGTGTGTGTGTGTGTGTGTATACATGTGTGCACGCACATGTATACATATGTTGCATGAATGCTTTATATGAGTATGCAACACATCCGTGTGTGTGTGTGTGTGTGTGTGTGTCTGTCTGTGCTTCTGATATAGAAAGGTGTTTTTGTGTCTGTACGTGCGTGACTTAGGGCTTGTCTGATAATTGGGGTCACAGGATTGACCTTGACTGAATGTGGGTGATTAGCGGTACACGTACGTAGCCTCTTAGGCTATAAACACAGCAGTGAATCTCACATTCATCCGTATGAGCTCCAGACAGCCGTCCTCCGCTCTATAAATAGTGGGCGGGACCCGGGGACCACGTCGCAGGGCTGCAGCTTGTGCTTTGTGTGTCCTGCAGGCTCAATCAATGCACTGAGGCTTTGCTTCATTCATTTGGCTTCCACTCTGCAGTCTCTTAAGCCTGAACGTCTGCCCAAAATAGCCAAACTCTAATTGATTTGATGGATTTATTGATTGATTGATTGGCGTTTCGTGACCCAAATGTCTCTGTACATGTAAATGTACCATGTAACATGTACTGTTAAAATGCCAGTAATTTCTTGGTATGCTGTAGGTATTTCAGTTATCTGTCCTGTGCACTTTTTCATTACAAAGCCTAAAAGGCAAACGGAAATGTCATTTCTATTCATAATGTTCCAATGCCAAAAACACAACTTGAACTATGAGCTTGTAGGTCTGCTATTTTTGAAAAATCGAATAACGACTGACATAGAAACATAGCTTTTTCAGAAAACTGTCAGGATGTAGAAGACATTTTTAGAATCTGATCTCAGGTCAGAATGGGTTAAGAGGTTAAATCGTTAATCACAAGTATTTGTGTGATTGTCAGTGTAAATATGACAGCCCTAACTATATGCCCTGATAATAACACTGTCCCTCACCTTTCCTCTTTCCTCCTCTCTTCCATTCCATCCTTTCTCCTCCTCTCTCTTCCATCCTTTCTCCTCTCTCTTCCTCCTTGGTCGTGGCGGTCCAGACGTGTCGTCCTTCCAGATGAACGACTCGTCGTACGACAGCCTGGAGAACGAGCTGAACGACGAGCCCGAGTCTCCGTACGCCGAGCCGCTGCAGCCGCTGCCCCCCTGTGGCGGCGCGCTGCGCGACAAGGACAAGCCGGACAGCCTGAGCCGCGACTCGGTCATCACGCTGAGCGACTGCGACGCCGACCCCGACCCCCCCGGGGTTCTGCTGCTCCCGCTGGCCAGAGCCAGGAAGTTCACCCCCACGGCGGTGCGCGGCCTGCAGCGGCCGTCGTGCGGCGCCAACGGTCAGGCGCAGAGCGGCGGCCCGTTGCCGCGGAGGCTGCGGAGGAGCTCGGAGCCGGCGCTGAGCCTCGCCAAGAAGAGCACCACGCCCCCCAGGACCACGGCGGCCGCCGGGCTGGAGGCCGCCAAGCGCCGCCTGGCCTCCTCCTCCTCCTCCTCCGCCGTGAGGAAGGCCAGCTACGACGCGGCCGTGGAGGGGGAGGGCGAGGAGGAGGAGGACGAAGACGAGGTGTTCCTGGAGAAGCAGGGCCTGAGCGCGCTGCAGGTGACGGACGGGGGCGGCGGCGCCACCACCACCGCGGCGGGCAAAGCCCAGAGCGGCCACCGCAGGAAGGCCAAGCACGCCCCGCCCCCCCCGCTGCGGCTGGACGCCAGCTGCAGCAGCCTGTCCTCCCCCGCCACCTCGCCCACAGGCTCCTCCCTCAGCTCCCTGGACTCCGCCTTCTCCCAGTACTCCACCGACTACGCCGCGTCGCACGGCGGCGGCGGCTTTACGTCGACCGAGCCCGCCCCGGCCCCTCTCTCGCCCGTCTCCAGGCCCCTCCTCCTGCAGACCACGCCCCCGCCCCCCAGGGGCTCGTCCCCGCCGCAGCCAGACGTTCTGGACTGGCAGCAGCAGGGGGCGCCGCCGCGGGGCGGGTCCCTGCACCACGGGCTCCATCCCAACACCTGGCTGACGAGGGACCGCCGCCTGTCGCTGCGGCAGGTGGACAGCGTGGAGGAGGAGGGGGGGCTCGGGGGGGATCAGGAAGCGAAGCGGCGCTCCAGCAGCCCTCCGTCCTACCAACAAGCACTTCTCCAGCTGCAGCGCGCTCGCTCGCCCTTCTACAGGTACGAGTTACACTTTAGGCATTTATCAGGTCTGCACTTAATCCTTACAGTACACACACACACAAATAAGCGAATTAGCACAACACCCCATAGCCCCATTCAATTCCCATTCCATTCAATGCAATTCATTGAGGGCTTATGGTAGGGGAAATAGCCAATAAGGAGCTTTTGCACAAAATAACACCTGGACCTCTTTGGTGGGGACGTAACAACTACAAAGAAAGGTAAGAAAGCCTTTTAGTGTGGAATTCTCCTTTAATCCAGAGATTTACAGTAAGCATTTATCAGGTCTACACTCTTAATCCAGAGACTTACAGTAAGCAAGAACAAAACATGGTAATACATCAAATACATAGAAGTAGTCATCAAGGATCATAAGCAAGCTATAATAACCCAATATCTAACAGTAGATTATCTGTGCAATGTGTACATTATACAGTTATGTACATTATAGAGTGCTTTTATGTACATTATAGAGTGCTATATGTACTGTCTACATAAGAAGCTAATTTAAGAAGGCTGAATTATAAATCAAAATTAAGTTAATTAAGTTAAGTTACCTAAGTTTAACCTTAGGTAAGGTAAAAGGCATCATGCGTGATGCAAAATCACTGTAACATTGATGTAACAATTCATCTCAATCGTTTGTACGACATCAACTTACAGTCAGTGGCATTTCGTCCCTCTGTCCACACCACAGGGGCACAGAGAAACCCCTGACCGTCGGAGAGCTGCGGCAGCTGCACGACCAGGCCTGCGCCCACAGGCCCCAGCTGCACGACCAGGCCTGCGCCCCCAGGCCCCAGCTGCACGACCAGGCCTGCGCCCCCAGGCCCCAGCTGCACGACCAGGCCTGCACCCACAGGCCACAGCTACACGACCAGGCCTGCGCCCCCAGGCCCCAGCTGCACGACCAGGCCTGCGCCAACAGGCCACAGCTGCACGACCAGGCCTGCGGCCACAGGCCCGCCGGACCCGCCTCGGCAAACGCTCCCGCAGGAAGTGATGTCACGGAGAAGCCGGTCGACGCGCAGCCCCCGCAGGGCGTGTTCTACGGCCAGAAGTCCACCACGCTGGTGCTGCAGAGGTCCAAGTCCCACCCCCTGGTAGGCCATCATTACCTTTTAGCCCCGCCCCCTGGTAGGCCATCATTACATTGCCACGCCCCCTGGTGGGCCTGTTACCATTATCACATTATAGCCCCGCCCCCTGGTGGGCCTGTTACCATCGTTACATTAAAGACATCTTTGGCAGCCAAAGAGTTTTAAGGCACTGGTCAAACAGAGTCGCTATTGTGCATGTTGGCTAATTGTAAACACTCTGCTACACCAGTGTGTAACGTGTCCTTGAGTCCCCGTACGGTTGTG
Organism: Protomyctophum bolini; assembly: GCF_963924005.1. Taxonomy (NCBI): domain Eukaryota; kingdom Metazoa; phylum Chordata; class Actinopteri; order Myctophiformes; family Myctophidae; genus Protomyctophum; species Protomyctophum bolini. The sequence continues at coordinate 12,080,639 of NC_137877.1, read as the reverse complement.
TGTAACATTGAGAGTTATGGGGGTCCTTGAAATTGAAAAAGTTTGAGAACCACTGTACACTAAATGGAACAGAGCCTGAATTAATGGGTAAGAAGTAGGCCTTAGGTAAGGGGGCTCGGACACAGAAAGAGTTATTCCGTGTGCATATGAAAAACACAATTGTTTGCCACGACACGACAACTAAAATGGTCATGATGTTTTTCCAGCCCTCCGCTGAGGAGGAACAGGAGGACCAGGAGGACCACGCGGACAGGAGGAGGACCCTCAGCCTGCTGCGGCGCGCCTCCGAGCAGCTCCTCACCGTGACCCACCCGCCCAGCCACACCCTGGACAGGCACCGGCCCCCTCCCCGCGGCCACAAAGCCCTCTGCCACCGGCCCCCTCAGGACGTCGCCGGAGGCCTGCGCGTGTCAGACGTCGAGCCCAACAACAACAACCACGCCCAATCCTCGTCGCCACCGCCGCCGGCCTTCTGCCTGTCCCCCGGCGCCACGCGCGCCGTCAGGGACTACTTCTCCACGTCGCAGCAGCAGCAGCCGGGCGGCGTGGGCCGGGCGGCGGACGCCAACGCCTGCCTGCGGCGCAGCCAGGAGGTGGCGCTGGCCCTGGTCCAGGGCAAGCGGGAGTGGCAGAGCCGGCGCTGCAGCGACCCGCGGGGCGCCGCCGTGGACGACTTTGACCAGCTGTTTTTCGCGGAGGAGTCGTACGTGTAAAATGAGAAGGAGACTTTGTTTACGTTCCAGAGACTTTGTTGTTTTATATCGTCTTCTTCGTTCCACGTTGAGTTTTTTTATTTTTTTAATGGATTGTCACACTTTCTCCGTCCCATCTTGTTGGTTGCACAGTAAAATCCTCAGTGTGAACACTCTGTGTAAACCTCAGTGTGAACACTCTGTGTAAACCTCAGTGTGAACACTCTGTAATCCTCAGTGTGAACACTCTGTGTAAACCTCAGTGTGAACACTCTGTGTAATCCTCAGTGTGAACACTGTGTAATCCTCAGTGTGAACACTCTGTGTAATCCTCAGTGTGAACACTCTGTGTAATCCTCAGTGTGAACACTCTGTGTAATCCTCAGTGTGAACACTCTGTGTAATCCTCAGTGTGAACACTGTGTAATCCTCAGTGTGAACACTCTGTGTAATCCTCAGTGTGAACACTCTGTGTAATCCTCAGTGTGAACACTCTGTGTAATCCTCAGTGTGAACACTCTGTGTAAACCTCAGTGTGAACACTCTGTGTAAACCTCAGTGTGAACACTCTGTGTAATCCTCAGTGTGAACACTCTGTGTAAACCTCAGTGTGAACACTCTGTGTAAACCTCAGTGTGAACACTCTGTGTAATCCTCAGTGTGAACACTCTGTGTAAACCTCAGTGTGAACACTCTGTGTAAACCTCAGTGTGAACACTCTGTGTAATCCTCAGTGTGAACACTCTGTGTAATCCTCAGTGTGAACACTCTGTGTAAACGGCCACTTACCACCTTTTTTACCATTCTTTGTTCATGGAATAATATTGAACCGTTTTTCTGTCTTCCTTTGTAAACTGGGAGAAACAAATTGGAACGGTGGCTGGAACTTTTTGTGACCAGTGATCTGTCAGCGTGCGTGCATGAGTGCGTGTGGGTGTGTCTGTCTGTGTGTGTGTGTGTGTGTGTGTGTGTGTGTGTGTTTTTAATGGAGATTAATTAACAGGCTGGGTATTTATTGATTATCGTACTGTTGTTCACGTCTTTGTCCTGTTGTGTGTGTGTGTGTGTGTGTGTGTGTGTGTGTGTGTGAGCGAGCACGCATACTTGTAATGCTACACTAGAAATCTTAAGAGAACGTTATCAGCTTGTAGATCGGAGATTTTCTGTGTGCGAAGTAAATAGTAAATACCAACGTGTGTGTGTGTGTGTGTGTGTGTGTGTGTGTGTGTGTGTGTGTGTGTGTGTGTGTGTGTGTGTGTGTGTGTGTGTGTGTGTGTGTGTGTGTGTGTGTGTGTGTGTGTGTGTGTGTGTGTGTGCGCGCGCGCGCGTGCCCGCCCGCAAGTTAAGCACCATTGGAAACATACCACATGTCCGGCTCTTATTGTTTATTTTGTCTATAATTGCAATTATGTTTAATCCCAGTGCTGCCAATATTGTTTGAAATGTTTCATAAAAATACTTAAGGCCTATTTGTATTATTATTGTTATTCTTATTAATATTATTGTTATTATTCTCTCCTTTACAGTGAATTGTGTTCAACGTGTATAGTTCTACATATTTATGAGTATATATAGACATAAAATAAATATATGATCACGTTACTTTGGTATACTGTGTTGTACGAGAAAATCAAATGTGTATTTTTATACATGCCAATTCTGTTGCTGCTGTCTCTACATAAAGTATATTTGCTACGGAGCACACCATTTGTATATTAATGTGTATATCTGATGTCCAACAATGCTTATGAAAAAGCTAAATTTCATTGATTATAATAAATGTCGCTCTTGTGAAAGTAAAGCTGTGTTGCTTTCTTGCCATTGTGTTTATTTGATCAGCGTTGAGCTATCTTTCACTGAATAATGTTTTATTACCTTTAGACTAGAGCATACGCTCAGCTTTCAGCGACAAAAATCAGGCGAAAAATAGTCCATCGGCATGTTATGATCATCCACCCCAGCGGCCATTACAATGCGGTACAGGATCCGCCTCTATGAGGCATTGTAGTCCAAACCCCCGTCCACTTACATTGAGCTCAATTTAAAGGGGTTTAATTCCATCCAGGTTGAAAACAGAATAAAATATACCTTTAGCATAGAAACTTAGAACAGAAAAAAAACAAAAACAAAAAACAGACGTAAAAAACTGTGAACCTCCAATCAACTATACACCTGGCCCTCTGTTGGCCAGTGTGACGGCCCCCTGGGCCTAAAGTCTACTATGGGGTTCTGTGTGTGTGTGTGGCTGTGCCTTTAACAAGTCCATTGCAGTGCTGGATTGGAGGGCGGAGCCAGAGATGATTAGTGGAAGGGGAGACACCTGGCCATTGTCTCTCCAAACACTATTTAAGAGACCTGCTCTCACAGCACTACAGATCTGCTTTTCTCCACAGGCTGCAGGGGAGGCTGCAAGAGAACACCCTTGTTCTTTTGATTCTTTGTTTTGGTTCTAGACTTTGTGCAGCATGTTTCCCTGCCAATTTAAGTTGGAAACTTTAATTGAATTGCTTGAGTTACTTATCTCTTCACAAGTAATAAAATACTTATTTTTGGATTGTCCTCCGGTGTGTTTTCCCCTTCTTCGTCATGGCCCCAGTCAGAGCCAGCCATAACAGCCAGGTTCGTATGTTCTCCTTACAGGGACATTAGATAAATGGCACATACATGGCCAGTCGTAGATCGGCTCCTACAGGGTATACAGGCACATTGTCGCGACAGGAGGCGACAACAAAGCGCCCAGAGCAGGCATGTCTCTTGGGTTTTTAAACAGCCTGTGGATGGAAATGAGCGTAAAGCGCTTCCGTTCTTTTGCCGACGCTACAAGTTTTTATATATATATACACATATGTATATCATTCTTATCCCACAATTTTTGCAACCCATTTTTGCCAACCTGGGGGGGGGCAGCAGACTGACCTCATGCTTCCTTCTATGCATGAGTAGTCCCAGCTGCTTCTTTTCACCTGACAGTGAGATTGCATGTTTTTGTGAGGGTATACCTACACGGGGAGAACATGCAAACTCCACAAGAAAGGTCCTTTCGCCAACCCCACCCGCCTCAGATATGGGCACTGATGACAGGGAAGAGAGAACACGCCCCCAGCGCCCCAGCAGGAATCGAATCCAGGACCTTCTAGCTGTGAGACGACAGTACTGTGACACCACTGTGCCACCGTGCTCCCTCGCTACAAGTTTTTTTATGTCTTTTTCTGTGGCTTTTGCCTTTATTTTATATTTTATTATGGAGGGACAGACAGTAGGCTGACAGGAAATGGGGAGAGAGATGGGGGGATGACATGCAGTGAAGGCCGTCCTGGATCGGGAGTCAAACCCGCAGCACACTGCCAGACTGGATTACCAGCCAAGGTGCCTGGACCGCTGAGCCACGGCCCAGGACCCACCAGCTGTTTTTTGACGTGTGCTTGCACCCACAGAGAAGAACCATTCACATGGAACATTCATGGACAACTAAATCCACTCCATAGATCAAGCAAACTTTCCAAAGCTCAGCTGCCAGACTATATCAATGACAAGTCTTATTTATCTCGAACATTTGATTCCTTAAAATAACAGCAATCCTATCCCAATTGTAGACATGAATCTTGAAATGAGTAATCTGGAATTATTAGACCAATCTAAGGCAGGGCTCAGAACAATTCTGAGAGTGCAGCGAGTTAACTTGAACTCGCTGAACCAGTTGACGAGATCCAGTGTCCAAGTCGATGCAGATAGGACTTACATTAGGGGAAACATTTGATATGAACTCAACTTACACGTATACGTATATCTTAGGCTTATACCATGGGGACAGCTCAAGTACTGTTACGGCTGTCCCAAGTCCTAATTTATTGTGTTTTCATGAGTCCATTATTGCTTATGATATGGCATTGGCGGCTAACTGGAAACACATTGTAAGTGAGTCATGTTGACTCGCCTATAAGCAGAACCACATTGTGGGCCCGTCGAACTCAAACAGAAATCAGTATCCTCGTGAACAGCTCGCCTGATGTTCCACGTCCTCATCATATTTTACCATACTTTCCGCCGATACATCACACTGAGAACTGGGCATAAGTTTAGCGTTTAGGTCATACTATATCAGTCCATCGTATGACGTCGTCGCTTGGTGAAAATGTACAAATACAAAGATTAGTTAATATACTACAGCGTCATTTTAACCACATTAACAATCTTTGGCTATTAACAAATAGCATAAGTTTGTAGATCTTCTATTTTCCGTGCGTCGAAGGCTTTGCCTTTGCCCAGCTGGCCGTCATGTTTCACGGGGTAACAGGTTGGTAGCTGTATAACGCCAAGCGTCTGTAATCCAAACAGAACTCGGGTTATGTAATGGAATGGACCCCCACACACACACACACAGGCCTGGATCAGCATTCTTCTGGAGCCTGGTCCAAAGCACCATCTGGCAGCCATTGGGTGTGTTTGGGGGGGATTTCAGAGACCCATATAAATGTCATGATGGGCTCCGTTTTTATTTCTTTCTCAAGGATGGTGTTGTGGTATTTCTGCTCTGTGGGATCAAGGATGGTGTTGTGGTATTTCTGCTCTGTGGGATTGCGTAGCCTACAATGAGAGATATGGGAGGAGGGGGGGAGGGCAGCAGGGAGGGGGTCAGATGCACCCGGGGCAAGTATCGCCCAAGGAAATTACGTTGATGCTTTACAAATCAGTTTACATTCTCCGCGAGTGAAACAAGTGTTGTGATTGGTCGGGAAAATATCGTATCCGGTAGAAATACATCTGACGGATGTTCCGGAGGATACATTCGCCGATAGCTTCTCTGCCTTACGTTGTGACCAGGCTTTTCTTTTCACAGATAAGTAAGCCTGGGACCGAGGCTAGGTCAGATGATGGCTATGGCTTCAGAAGAACCCACATCATTGGCAGTTGGAGGTGTGGAGGAAACCCCACTTGGCCTTATGGATCCAAATCCTGATGAGACTCCTTGCTGTGCCTCCCCCATCAGAATCAGAACCAGAATCAATCTTTACGTCACATTATAAGTATAAGGTGGGTGAAATTCTTAATTGTGCGGGCTCATCATTGCAGTTGAGAATGTCGTCTCTGTCGGGTGGAAACCTCATGTGTCCCAAACTGTTACTTTTCGTGGTAATACAAAAATTGCTATAAGGTAGCAGCAGATCTGCAAGCTCTAATTGGGTCACTTTGTGTAATATTATGGAGATAAGATTTTAATTCTGCCCAACAACAATGCTATGCTGTTTCATGGGTTACTTTAATAAAACAGGCCTATGGTAAATAAAACACACACACACACACACACACACACACACACACACGCACACTTTCTCTCTCTCTCTCTCTCTCTCTCTCTCTCTCTCTCTCTCTCTCTCTCTCTCTCTCTCTCTCTCTCTCTCTCATGGACATTGCCCAACTGATCCACCACAATGCCCCAAAGCCATTAGTGTTTGAATGAGGAGAAGGATTTAATTTAAAATATATCAGACAGTACATTTCCATATACGGGAACAAAAGGGGTCTCCTCCTCATCATGTGTGTTTGCTCAATATTGAATTCCTCAAATAAACATCCATAACAACAGCAGTTATACATGTCTCAGAAGAAGTAACCAGTAACGTCTGATGTAGTTTGTTTGTTCCAGAATGTAGTTGTTGCCATGTTGTGTTGGACATTATGCCCGCTGTAAAGCAGCTGTAATGCAGTTTACAGTTAAGTTGTTTTTCCAGCTCTTTGTTTTTTTTAAAGATATTTTTTGTGGCTTTCGCCTTTATTTTTATTATTTTTTATAGAGGGATAGAGTGACAGCTAGGCTGACAGGAAATGGAGAGAGATGGGGGGGGGGGGGGTGACATGCAATAAGGGGGAGGCGTCCTGTGACACTGAGTGAGTTTTAAAGGCCGTCGGGATCGGGAGTCGAACCCGCGGCACACTGCCAGACTGGATTACCATTATCATTTTTGGAACGAAACCTGAAGCTGGCACACTGCTGGTGAAACTCCTCCGTCCTCCGTCCCTATAGTGTGCACTATCACAGAAAACCATTTAATTGTGAGTGCTATATGAAAGGTAACCCCGCACCATCCCACCAGCATCAGCCATCCCATTACCGTCCATCGTTCCTTCACCCCATACTTAACTTCGACGCTATGGAAACAGGAGAGGAGGAGATTGCTCCAGACCATGCAGTCGTTATGTCATATGACTTGGGGAGTGCAGGCTGAAGCCAAAAGGTTATTTTTCTTCGATCTTCTTCTTCTTATTCTGCTTTTAATGTTTTATTAGAGCACACAAGGTTACAATAGACTCCCAAACCATTTTACCTAAGCACCAGCTCAGTGGTATCTGGGATGGTTTGATCCTATAAACTTACGCCTGACACCCCTACTGGGGTATAGGCCGTCGACAAGGGTCCTCCAGAGTTCTCGGTCACTGGCATGATCCTATAAAGCGTACTACCAAAGACTATATACACATTACATTATACCCATGCAATGCCTCCATGCTTATCATGGTCAGTATCATGTCAGTATAATCTATGGTCAGCGGTATTTCTACATTAATTTGCAGAATTGATACTTTTACTTAAGCAAAACAATTGAGTACTTTTTTCCACGAGTGCACTATAGCTGCACCATCCATTCGGAGGTATTGCATAATATGACGTATTGGTGATCGATGCCTCTGGCAGCGCTGGTCGTCTGCCAGAAGGATTCCTGTTGTCAACATGGTGGCCTCTCGACATCACTCCTGTTATTCAGCCCTCGTTGTCTCTCCGAAATTCCTGCGCTGAACCTGCGTTGACTAATCATCCAGACGCCACCCTCTGACACTTTGTCCAAGTTTGTCCAAGCACGAGTCAGCCAGTGTAAGCAAACGCTTTGTTTTATGGTTACCGGCGTTGTTGCATACCTGGAGGTGCCATTATAGGAAGGGTCTGCCGTACATGGGGGCTGTTACAAGTAAACGTCCGCCGGAATTCAACGTGTACTTGAGTAGAAGGACACAGATATTGCCATCAAAATGTACTTGAAGTATATCAAAAGCAAAAGTACACATTGTTCAGAAGGTCTCAATTCAATTCAAAAATGTATAAATAAATATCTTTTGAAAATAGCATGATCTGCAAGCTCACAATGCTATGGGATATTTTCAAATGGTCGAAATGTATATAGGGCTGAAGTGGTTAATGCTTTTTAATAATAATCTAAATCTACCATGTAACTAGTAACTCAAGTTTTCAAATAAGTGTAGTAGAGTTAAAGTACAATACTATAAATTTGATATGTAATGGAGTATTGGACATTTTTAAACACTCAAGTAAACCACATTTTTTAAAAAGTAGGGCCTCTACAGTAGGCTACTTGAGCAAATGTACTTGGTTACTTAAGTTTCCACCACTAGATGCTGTGTTTGCAGGGTTGGACAGTAACAAAGTACATTTACGCGAGTACTGTACACACTTAGAAGTATACAATTAATTTGAGTATCTGTGCTTTCCTTGAGCTTTTTGTTGTTGTTTTGGGGGACAGCGAGGAGCCCATAACAGCTGCACTACATTCTGGCTTCTGCCAGCTGTCCCGGCTGCCTTTCTTCTTAGAGTTTTGTTTTTAATGTTCCTTTTAATCTTGAAGAGACACGTTGTTTTCAGGTGCGTCTCACACACTCGGGTCCCTAAATGTATCGTCACCTCGGTAACCACACGCTTGCTTTTGTTTTGGTCGGTTCTGGTTACGGGCCGAGGAAGATGTCTGTCTGCCTGCCTGCCTGCCTGCCTGCCTGTCTGCCTGTCTGTCTCTGTGTGTGTGCCTGTCTCTGTGTGTGTGCCTGTGTGCGTGTTTATGTCAGTATCTCTCTCTCTCTCTCTCTCTCTCTCTCTCTCTCTCTCTCTCACCGTGTGCGATGAGGTCACGCTTGATATGATCTCGGCCCGCCGGCTCGTGAATTAGAGTCAAAACAGTAATTAGTCGTTATTTTTTCCCCCTCCCTTTCTGCACTGTTGACCTACTCTGAAAAAGCATGTCGACTCCCTCTTGCACAGAGGAGCGGCGCTATACATGTGAGGCTGCATGCTGCTATGGATGGGGCTGTTGTTTTTCTGACACACATTCATTCGGGTTGCTTCTTGGATGGTTTGGGGGCCACAATGAGAGGCATGCAGAGCCGTGACTCACCCAAACCCCCCCCCCACGCCTCGCGCCCAGGGACCCCCGCATCTGATGTCGATTAAAAAACGCAGACGTGGAGAAAGTCACGTGGTTGTGTTTGTAGCACATTGCTGCCTGAACCGTTGTAGATCAGTGGTTTCCGAAAATGTGATGTCTCCCCCGGGACCCAAACTAGTGAAAATATAGCCGTGTTGCAAGCTTACAAGCTCACAACACGTGTTGTGAGCTTGTAGATCTGCTATCCCCTGTAATTAAATTGTTTTACTCGCGAGTCGCGACCCATACAAATTGGAAAACAGTGTTGTAGATCAGTCTTTCTCAAGAAAGGTCCAAATGACTGTGCAAATACAAGCACCATTACGGGTCCATTTGGTTCCATTTAGCTTACTAAATACTGTAGGCTACTCTCAGAGTTAAAATGACACAGGATCTTCTTGCCATGTAAATGGAGTCCAAGAGAAAATAATAATAAATGTCAGTTTATCATAGCTACTATCATTGTGACGGGTCTATATATTTCAAACCAGAAGTAACAACTTCTGAGAAGTTGCTTGTCAGAAACAGGCAAATAGATTTCGCCATCCTTTCCAAATTAAGAAAACCCACATAAGAAAACAAGGGGACGTAAATGTGACATTTTTCTGAGAAAGTACCGTGCTGTTATCCAGAGGAAACGTATCATTTACTGAACACGGCGTCTCTGACGGCCCGAAGTCGAGGTACCGCAAATTACAGGCCCTGCCTGGAGGTATTTGCTGGAACAACAAATAAATAAATCCTCAAAGCTGTCTCACTTATGTATAACCGGAAGGCAAAAGATGTATATGTGCGATGGACATACTAAGAACTGAGAGAAACCTGTCAGAGCTATACCAGGCCAAGGGAGAGGTAACGAGAGGGATGGAAAGACAGCGTATGTTCGCCAGGGCAGATATTCCATGTGTGCATGCGTCCTGGGCATGACGATAAACTGCTCTGTTGTAACTATAAGTAACTACCAGCGTCAATGTATACGGGTGCAGTGGGTGCATTTGCTTCCTATAGTGCGTCCCCAGTTGGAACGGCACATCTGTACATTCTGTACCTCCCCCAACACACATTCCCCACGTTTACAAGCGACTTTACAGAAAAACACGCCACTTTGATGCTATATTATTAGCTCGTTTAGAGCTGGGGACTCCCTGGAACCACACTTTGAGAACCACGGCTTGCGTTTAAATCAAGATTTTCAGACTACCGTGCCCTTTATATGCATTCGCAAATGAAAATGTATGAGGGAGAGACAGTGAGAGAAAAAGGAACCTGGCTGTGAAGTCTTTTCTGGCCCCTTGAGGCCACAGGACAACCCCCCCATCCCCCCCAGGCCCCAGGCCCCCGTGCCATGCTCCCTGCAGACATCAAACACCTGCACCGTGGCCTCGGCACTCTGTGTCCCCCTTTGATGACACGCAGACATGAGTCACACATGGGTCATTCATGTTGGAGGAATAAAGGTTTGGGAAGTGTCCTATAAGGGCAAGGCTTTCCTCTATGGGGGGGACAGAGGCTCTGTGCGGTGGGTGAGTACATGTGAGTGCATGGGCATTCATTTGTTTGATCCGCTGGTCACTGATGCTCTGCCAATCTGTTACACAACCGACAAGGCTCAAAGAAGTGTGTGTGTGTGTGTGTGTGTGTGTGTGTGTGTGTGTGTGTGTGTGTGTGTGTGTGTGTGTGTGTGTGTGTGTGTGTGTGTGTGTGTGTGTGTGTGTGTGTGTGTGTGTGTGTGTGTGTGTTCTTCTGAGTATAGGCCTATCGTCCATGTTGGGTGGAAACCTCATCACATCCATACTTTTCACGATTCACATTCAAACATAGTGTAGCACTGTTCCTTTAAGTTATAATGCATTCAAAGGGAAGGGGGGGTGGGTTTGAGGCCTGTTTGGCCAGAAGCCTGATTTGAGTGTTTGTTGGGGACCTGCATGGAGGCACCAGGTGTACAGCCTAGAGTACTTGGTGAGAAAACCTCAAACTAAATGTTGATGCTTTGAATGATTAGTGTCTTTCATGACAGCTGTCTCTGTCAGAAGGTTTAAAAATATATAGTTGATTTGTATTGAGATGGATGCCACCTGTTCTGGGGTCTGACAACCATGCTAAACTAAACAGGTTGGGCAGATAAAAAGATAGTATACTGTTGTATGTTGGATGTTTGTCTGCAGCCCTAAAGTCACAACTGCTTCAACAACTGAACATTTGTTCAAAGATTGTTTGACAACAACTTCAGAAACTTTATACATCCACGTATGATAACAGCATCCTAAGGTTAGCAAGGAATATCACCTCTAATACTAAGCATGTGTTGTATGGAGAATATATGTTGCTACCTTCAGGAAGGAGATATGAATGGTGTACCAGCATACAATAATGTCAGACTAAAGTCGACCTTGATGCTTAATCAGGAGTTGTAGTAGCCACAGGATAATCTAAGCGGTGGATATTGCTCTTGTCTTCATGTCTTTATATATGTAAATTGTCTTGTTCTTTGTGTTATGTCAAATGTGTGTATATGTGTTCTGCATACTTGGCTGTTGTGTTGCAAGACAAATTTCAGTGTGAACTGACAAAGTACAGTACATATATATATCATATCATATCATATCATTATGTATGCTTGTTTTTTTTATATTTTTGGCTTTATTGATAGTTAAAGGTCCTCGGGATTACCAGCCTATAGGTGCCCGGACCGCTAGGCCCGCCCGGGCCACATTGTATGATTTTTGATATATAAAGACGTCACTTTGTTAACTCGAAGAAGACCACATGACACACGGAGCAATTCAAAGTGAGTTTGCGAGCCCTTCTTTCATCCAGTTCGTAGAGCCACTCTGTTAATATACTGTACTGTACACACAATGAGGTTATCGAGGACAAAGCCGTATATCTCGTTCATGGGCGTTGTTTCCCCTATGGTTCTGTGGCTTCCAAGAAACAACACTGTCAGACCATAGTTACAGACGGTGAACCTTTTACTGCCCCGGCGTCCATCCTAGTTTACAACACAAAGTTATCCATCTTCAACCGCTTATCCGTAGTCGGGGTGGCGGGTGCAACAGCTCCACCAGAGAGCTCCAGACTTCCCTCTCCAGAGCAACATTAGTGACTTCCTCCTGGGGGATCCCGAGACGTTCCAAGGCCAGTGAGTCGATGTAATCCCTCCATCTGGACCTTGGTCTGCCCCGGGGTCTACTCCCAGTGGGAAGTGCATCGATGCATCTCTCTTATTACCTCCCATTATCCTCAAGACCCCTTGTTTTGACAAGTGTGCACACCGCACACACTTGGCCCACGGTGTGCCATGTATGTGCCCTGTAAGTGCACGCACGGTACATACATGCGTGCACAAAGTTATGCAACAACATACAGTATACTGTAGCGCCGTAACTCATCATAACCATTATCGCTGAAGACCCACATTATGTAATGTAAGACCATAGCTTCCTCTTCCTCGGGTTAAGGTTCCAAACATGGCTCATCCCTTTTTTTTTTACAGACCTTTCATGGAATTTATGGATTTTCTGACTCTGAACCCCTAATTGCTCCTGATGTGCTGGTTGGTGCCTTGCATGGTTTCCACCGCCATCGGTGTATGAATGGGTGAATGTAATGCACAATCTATGTAAAGCGCCTTGGATAAAGGCACCATTTTTACCGTACTCTTTTTACAGTGCAATGAAACCACGCCACAGCAATGCTCACAGCATACTGTATGTCAAAAACTGTTACTTTTCGGGATTCGAATTCAAAAGCATCAAAAGTAGCAGATCTACAAGTAGTCAAAATGCGTCGAGGAGCTTGTGGATGTGCTACTTTTGATGCTTTTGTGTTTGGTCATTTGTGAAAATATGGAGAGAGGTTTTTGCGATATCTGTAATGTACCTCTCATGGACTATGAGTTCTCCAGCAGTGGCTGATGGTGGAATGTGCCCTACTGTGACCCTTTGTCCATGTGCAGGGCTGGGTAGCTCTGGTCCATAGCATTTTACTGCTTCTATCCGCCCTGCAGTATAAGGCTATGAAGGCTATGGACCAGAGCTAAGGGCTGGGGAGAGATGTGTGCAGACGCTACAGCAGTGCTTCTGTCAAGGACCCCCAAAATGTATTATTTGGCTTCGGACCCCCCATCTCATATTTTGTCCAGGGACTCCCTAAGTAAAGATTTTTGACTTAACATTTTTTGCGTTGAAAAATAATATATATGAATATATATATATTTAAAAAAAAATTATGGTACTTTTATCCAAAGCGCTTTACAGTACATACTGTAGATTGTTAACCTATTTCATTCACACAACGATGGCAGAGGAAACCATGTAAGGCACCAACCTGCACATGGGGAGCAATTAGGAGTTCAGAGTCTTGCTCAAGGTCACTTCGACACTAACTCTGGCCGGGGGAGCCCACAGGGATCGAACTGGGAACCTTGCGGTTGCCATCCGGCTGTTCTACCGGCCACTCTACCCCTGAGCCGCACTGCCGCCAGTGATCTACACGCTCACTTAAACATACTTATATTTGCTGTATTAATAGCTTTAATTAAAATAAAATAAACATCCGAGTACTTCTTCCACCCCTGCGTCTTTCTCGTTAAGCTGTGTGATGAATCTGTGCTTAATGCTGACTGACGAGCTGTAAAACGAGAGAAACCCCCAAAAAACATACCATTAAAAATAAGTTAACTTGGTTAATTAAACACTTAAAACTAGTGCACAGCTAAATAATTGGCCCATAATACTAGGCTTACCTGATGGGAATATTTCCACCATTATACTTGAAAGGACTGTATTAGAATAAAGACTATGATAAATAAGGAAAAGCTTCGATAGCAGAGAGCTTGAGCTCCGGAAACACCGGAACTGTATAAATACTTTTGGAAGTAATCTAATTACAATAAATACTCTTCACTGGAATAGAAGCAGAAGGCTGGTAACTTTACAGAAATGGTTATAAAAACCTTTTGAACTATAATGAGTAAAAGTCAGAGTATTACAGAGTTAACCAAAATACCTTAGAATGAATTTGACAGACACAAGGAAGACAATTTCAGACAAGCAGAGCTAGGAGGGGGTTCAATCAGATATATTCATATTCACCATTGTATCGGGAGAGAAGAAGGCATGTAATCCGGACAGCGTTTCCACAAGGATCTCTGACCATGTCCAAATTGAACATGGTTAATATAGCATACCGTAATCAATACACCGGAAAATGTGTTGAACAACAAGGTCAATAAACATATTTGTTTACAAATGGACAGATAATGCAAGACGTCACGAATATTGCATACAGGAACTATCTCACGGGGCAGAGATAGTCCGGACATGCAATATCAGTTAGTGGAACCGGGGGACAGGGCATAACGTCATTGAGTGCAGTTTGCAGTCTGTTAGAGCGAATACTAACTTCAAGGGCAAAAACACAGAGGCTGGGTGTTATGGCAAATGGAAACAAAACAATTCTTATCTACCAACGCTAGCTAGCAGAGCAGTTTTACTATCTAAACTCTGGCGGGGCCAGAACCATACTATTTTACAGTCAGTGGGACAGTGTGACATCAAATGTCAGTCACAGGGCAATACATAATCCATAATTTGGCAAGACCATAGGAGACACCGGGTCATAAGATTAAAAGGGCAAAGGACTCATGACCATCACCCACAAAACCACAGAAAATACCTAACAAGATCCATCGCATTTGTGGGCGAAGGGTCATGTGACCTTTGACAATATCATATCCTCAGGGGGAAAACTTACTTTTTACTATGAATCAAAATGGAACAGAATGGCAAGACCTGGAACGAAACAGGAACAATGAAAAATAAAAAACACAATAATTGACTGGGCTAGGCACAAAATCCTTATTTAGATGGTACGTTGGGCAAGAGAGAGAGAGAATGTTTTTTTCTCTCTTTCGAGGATGTCTTCGGGGTTCAATACCCAGCAACCGGTGCAGCCTCCAGGCCGGCAGCAGTGTTCGTTAGAGCTCGTCTTCGGGGTCCCCTCGGGACCCAGCAACAAATGTTCATTCTCACAATCAGCTCGTGGTCGGAACTGCTGCGAGAGTTCTTTGGACAGTCAATCAGCTCATGGTCAGAGCGGACTGTCTTTAGTTCTTCTTCTGGCTCGTGGTCGGAGCCTATTCTTCGCCCCTCCCCCCCCTGTATAGGTGACCCGACATGAACTTAGTTTCTCAATGTACAGATATGCTTGATCTCTGCAGCAAACGGGAGAAAACTGGCTGGGTGTCCTATCAGTATCATAGTTCTTGGAGAGGGGAAATAGGGTACTCTGATGATGAGGCGCTCCTGCGCGATGTCGCAACAATGTCTTTGGGGATGTCCCTTCGTACCATATAAAGGTCAAATATAGAATCAAATGGATTCTGGTGAGATTTAATGCCTAATTCAATCAATATGATGGTAAAACCAAAATAATAAAATGTTCCTATATTAAACAATATAAAGTGAAAGTGGTGAACTGTTTTAAGGGAGGAATATTCCAAATTAGGAGAAATATGATTCAACTATGAAATTTAAAATAATCCAAATATGATGAGATCGGAAAATGAATCATAATGGAATGAAATTTAGATTGTCCAAAAATAGGATAATTCAGTTTAAACAATTTATGTAATGGGCTTTCAGATCTTATTATGAAATGGAATGGCTAAAACCTTTTTTATATTTTTTATAAAACAAATGAAATCAAAAGTAATGTAATATTTGCAATTACTTAATTGGAGATGATTAAACATGGCTTGGTAAGCAGCAATTAGCAAACAGACTACAACATGAACACATGAAAACAAAAAATGTCTGGTGAAACGTGAGTGGAATAACTTTGTTCCATATGGAAATCTATGGGCAACTGATTAGGGCAGACTGTTCTGGGGGTTGGGCCTAACCATAGTGAATTCAGACGGTTCTGAATTGGTTCGGGATCAAGTGGCAAACCTTGAAGGAATGTCGACGTCCACAACCACAAATGAAGACCAGTCAGACCAGCAGAGCAATCTCCCTCGTATTTTGTGGAAGTCGAAATTCCGTGGTTTGTCCCTTGACCACGACCACGCACAGAGATCCGTATCTAAAGATAAAACATAAAAACAAAGAACAAACTGGTGAATGAAATGAAACAATAATTCTGACAACCCATTATCAAACTGGTTCATACACCTGCGCATGTACACTGGGCAGGTGAAAGGCAGAAAGAGAAAGGTATCTTAAAAATAAATATTATTTATTTCTCCTGAGCGCTCTTCCCATCGCATTTGTACATTACTAAGATGGAGGGAGGGCGTAGGGAGATCGACGAAGGAGAAATAAGAACAATGAAATAATAAACAAACTGGGTCTTATCAAAATAATAAATACTTAAATACTTATATACATATTTATATTTCTCCTACGCGTTCCTCAAACATGCTTTTTTATGGAGGGAGGGTATTTTAGAGAAACAGATGTTCCCCCAATCTACGCATATCACAGTTTATAGCACATTGCAGAACTACCAAGGAGAATAATACCATATCCTGAGAGAAAGAGAGATCGAAAGTATGTGTATATCAGATTCAACTTCAACAGACATGTGGACGACTGATAATGAACACATGGTACAAGACAGTTAGAGAGAGATGTTTTTTTATAGTACACAAAGAGAGAAGGATCGAGAGAGACTATATCGACGGTAGACTCCCCTTATCGGGAAGATCTATTTTACCCAGCAACAGTGAGTCTGTCCTTCCCCTTCAAGTCTTGTGGGTTCAAAAAAGTTACTCTTCTACTTTTCTTTAGGTCTAGGGAGAAAGTATGTATATTTCTCCAATCTTACTGCTGACCGTTTGAATCCGAACGACACATGTTTTGCCTTAAATTATGTCTTCCAAATGTCACACTAATCAACTGAGAAACTAGTTGTGACTTCTGAGCGTTAAGACCGCATTTAATACAGATGGCTTTAAGACTAAACTGAGATATTCTAAAAGATGGATATAAATAAACTGAGATATTTACCCCACAAGTTTTGATGTAATTGGCACACTAATCAACTGAGAAATTAATTGTGCACTGTATTAAATAAGACACATTTTAATGCAATACCGGGCTTAGTAAACAATACTGGTATGGCTTTCAAAATAAACTGAGATATAGTGAAAGATGGATGTGAAGAAACTGAGATCTTCACCCCACGAGTAATGCCGTACTTTTCTGCGTGCACATCGGCTTAGCTACTTGCCGCTAATCAACTGAGAAACTAGTTGTACACTCACAGAAATTGCCAAAAGAGAGAAAATGAAAACCGGTTTATCTGTGACATCGAGTAGCGCTACAGGAAGTCAACAGTCCACCAGCTCGCGAAATAGAAGTATTGGTACTTAAAACAGGATATGGTATTTTTCTTCTTTTTTTTTTAAATACATAAAATAATGGAATAATAATATTTATATTTGTACTTCTCGTAACCGTTCTTTAACCGTGCGCATATCACCTTTATATGGAGGGAGGATACATATGAAGAGACACATGTACGCATATACACAGTTTATAGGGAGGGAGAGCACATCTCCGAACGACCAAGGATAAGAGAGTAAAGTACCAAAAAAAAAAAAAAAAATAGAATAATAATCACTATTATAATAGGGAACTTGTTTTAACTAATTGAGTGAGATATCAAGACTAACTGTGACATCTGCTTTTTTTGTTCTAGGTGATAAGTTGGTGTTAGTACTATGGACTATAGCACCTGAATTGTCAACATAAAGAAAAATAAATAAATTCAAAATTCAAATTCCAAATGAAATTAAAATGAAAATTAAAATTAAAAAAATTAAGATAAAATTCAAAATTCAAATTCAAAATTCAACTTAAAAATTAAAATTGAATTTTTTTTAATTAAAATTAAAATTAATTTAAATAAATAAATTAATAATACTGGGAAGTTAACCTAACTTAAAAATGAAATATTAAATGTTATTTAGTTGTATTTTGGTAGAATGGAGGCTATACTTGAGAAATGGTGGAATCGGAGTCTGACAGTAATTGTCGTCACGATCCTATATTTCTTAATAATGTAATATTAAATGTAGAAATTAGTGGAGAGTTGTAACCAAATGTAAAGTGAAATGTTCCTCACTCACGCACACGCACACATGCAAACACAGAGAGAGAGAGAGAGACCCAAAACAGGCCCATACAGACACAAACATACATGAAGGAGATGGAGGGGCTCTCTGTTGAAATAGGATAAAGTGAAATTTGTACTAAGGCCATTAAAAATGTATGAAATGCAGTAAAAACTGTAAAAATACCAAAATTAAAATTTGGGTTTAGGCTCCCTGACTATAATTTGGAAATATGAAAAATGTACTCTTTGGCTCCCTGACTTAGAGTCAGGATATTAGATTGGCTTTACCTAAAACACTTCTAAAGTTATGAAACAAGATGGCGTTGCACACAGTCACGAAGGAAAGCTCGTATGAGCCAGGCTCACAGACAGAGTGAGAGGATTCCTCTCTCACACACACACACACGCACGCACACTAAGACTGCATTTGGGATGCATAACAAAGTAAGCACGCACGCACATGCACACACAAACATTAGGGACATTCAAAAATGGAGAAATGTTTTGAACTGTATTCTAAAAAGTTTATCTGGGAAAGAAATATAACGTCTCAGCGTCAATGATATCGGGATGAGAGAAATAATTTGAACCTAATTATTACAGGATGAAAGTATTGAATGGTCAACGGTCGTATGATAAGTTAAAAATCCCTGTTGGTGTTCAGTAGGGAAAGCTTGTATGAGACAGGACCAGACATAGACGAACAGGAGCAGAACAGAGAGTGAGAGGGAAAACTCTTATGAGACAAGGGCAAGGCCGCATAGCGTGTACACGCTCACACAGAGGAGAGGAGGCAAATACCACTGATAAGAGCACCCTCTAAAATAGAGAGTGTCTTAGACCAAGTGAAAGTGAATAGCAGGGAAAAAGTCAAAATTTATCTTTAAAAATGGGAATCAAATAGTCAAATTGAATAATGGCATCATTAATCTTATATTGTTTTGAGATGTGAAAAATTGAATTAATTAATTAGTGCTAAGCACTGGGAAAAGCGTGTGAATGAACGCCAGTCAGTTTATGGACCGTTATAAGGTAGAAAATTCACCCTTGCTTCGCTCGCTCCGTGTCGACTCAGAGTAGAAAGCAAGAATAAATAAAATAATACATATATACATTTCCCGCACACAATGAAGCGATCGTTCTAAACCGAGTGCTGGAAAGTCTATATATGTAGTGATGGTCCACAAACTGACAATTCTAAAAACTATTTATGACATGAGACAGAAAGAACTGAAAATAATTCTGCTACTTTGTCTGAAGTTGATAAACAACTAAAAATGAATGCCTCGCTTCTCGAAGTGTTATCAGGGGAAGAATTATAATGACAGTATAATCTATTTAAGCTAAAGGTAGACAGAGAAAGACATCAAGCATTGATTTACTTAACTTGTATAGAAACCGGAGCAGACAATCATTGTCCGTAGGAAGAAGGACCCAGCAGCAGAGAGACAGCCGGGGTTGTTGCAGGTTTGGGTCTGTGGAGGATCGTCCGACCATGGACAAGCCGAGCTTGTCAAGCCCCATGGGTCAATCGCTCGTCCACAGATCCGTGGAGAGGTCCATGAAGTGTTCACTACTGTTGAGACGTGAGCCGTTCATGGACCCCAAAATAAAATAAAAAATCGCTTGTCCGTCGAACTCTGATGACATACCATTCCGATACAATGGCGAACACTGATCAAAAGGAAACCCCATGCTCAAAAGAATTGCTTGTCTGTGGTCTTCCGTGTGTGAGTCAATGTCGGAGAGGAAAATTTAGGGAGTGAATCTACAGGACTGAGTTTTGTTTTCTTTATCAGAGCAGCTAATATAAAGGAACTGATTCTTTGCCTTAGTATGAGTATAAGCTTAATCAAATAAATTAGGCTTTATACTCGTTAAAGGACGGCAAGATTGGACCAAATTTGATGGGAATATTTCCACCATTATACTTGAAAGGACTGTATTAGAATAAAGACTATGATAAATAAGGAAAAGCTTCGATAGCAGAGAGCTTGAGCTCCGGAAACACCGGAACTGTATAAATACTTTTGGAAGTAATCTAATTACAATAAATACTCTTCACTGGAATAGAAGCAGAAGGCTGGTAACTTTACAGAAATGGTTATAAAAACCTTTTGAACTATAATGAGTAAAAGTCAGAGTATTACAGAGTTAACCAAAATACCTTAGAATGAATTTGACAGACACAAGGAAGACAATTTCAGACAAGCAGAGCTAGGAGGGGGTTCAATCAGATATATTCATATTCACCATTGTATCGGGAGAGAAGAAGGCATGTAATCCGGACAGCGTTTCCACAAGGATCTCTGACCATGTCCAAATTGAACATGGTTAATATAGCATACCGTAATCAATACACCGGAAAATGTGTTGAACAACAAGGTCAATAAACATATTTGTTTACAAATGGACAGATAATGCAAGACGTCACGAATATTGCATACAGGAACTATCTCACGGGGCAGAGATAGTCCGGACATGCAATATCAGTTAGTGGAACCGGGGGACAGGGCATAACGTCATTGAGTGCAGTTTGCAGTCTGTTAGAGCGAATACTAACTTCAAGGGCAAAAACACAGAGGCTGGGTGTTATGGCAAATGGAAACAAAACAATTCTTATCTACCAACGCTAGCTAGCAGAGCAGTTTTACTATCTAAACTCTGGCGGGGCCAGAACCATACTATTTTACAGTCAGTGGGACAGTGTGACATCAAATGTCAGTCACAGGGCAATACATAATCCATAATTTGGCAAGACCATAGGAGACACCGGGTCATAAGATTAAAAGGGCAAAGGACTCATGACCATCACCCACAAAACCACAGAAAATACCTAACATTACCATTATGTACAAAATATTGTCAATCTTTTTCTTAACTAAGGACATTCTCTCTCTATGGTTTTTGAATAGTTTAGGTAAAGGTTAACACGATTCAGTTTCAGAAGCCTTGTTTAATTTTTTATTTTAGTTTTGGTTATTTAATTAGTTTTAGTTAACTATAATATAGCCTTGGCGTGCATGCATGCAAGGGTTGAATCGGGGTAAAGTCCCTAGCTGTGACATATACTAGCGTCAGCAGCCAGGTCCCGAGGGTGTACTACTACATTAAGCCAGCTCACGCTACAGCAACAGGAGATAGGCCCTATGGGCTCAGCAATGCTTACTTAATTGTGTGTGTGTGTGTGTGTGTGTGTGTGTGTGTGTGTGTGTGTGTGTGTGTGTGTGTGTGTGTGTGTGTGTGTGTGTGTGTGTGTGTGTGTGTGTGTGTGTGTGTGTGTGTGTGTGTGTGTGTGTGTGTGTGTGTGTTTAGGACCCCAGCAGGTAAATGAACAAATATAGTACTTATTTGGTGCTTTTATCTCTGACCTGAGCCCACCTGAAACCAGCAGAGGTCTGTTTTCAGTCACTACCCAAAGGCTTCAGAAAACATCACCTCACCTCAACCCAGAGCCATGAATCTCCAAAAAACCTCCCCTCACCTCACCTCACCCCCAGAGCCTTTCACTTTTATTATTCTCGGTTTTCTCGTTATACGTTATGTTCTTATTCAGCACTTTGGTTCGACCTCAGTCGTTGTGCTATATAAATAAACTTAGATGTGCTATTTTTAAGAAAAAAATAAAGAAAATCGAAACATTGGCTCCAGATATTTTCAGATGGGGGGTCTGCTGTAATATTTACCAGCAGCGACTTCACAGAAAAACAAGCCCAAAAGCTCCCTTATAATAAGCAGACATGGCAACACTGCCTCCTGACCTCCACCCAACCTCCCACTGACCTCTCCCTGGCCCTTCGGCTCCCTGCACCACCTGATTTCTCCTCCTCGTCCTCCACCCCCTTTCTAAGAATATCCACTTCTTCCTTCCATGAACTTTGCTCTGCGTCTCGTCTCTTTCCTCCCCAATGGGGAGAGCGGTGGCAGAAGATAAACCATGTAGGAACTCAACTCAGTCACTGTTAGGGGTCCCGGCATGCCTTTAGCTGACAGCCCGTGTTAAACGTATACACAATGTTATTGTAAAAACTGTAGTCAGTAGAGTGGAAAGGAAAGGGGAAGAGAGAAGGACTCGTTCTTACAACATGGGTCATGAGTCGGATTTGAACCCGAGACCTCCCAAGTATGTGCTACGCCCCATTAGTCCAGTGAGTCCATGCACAATGCCCCGGGGCAAATTCTTTTTAACGTCTTAGCCTCTCCAGTAACTGTATAGTGCTCCTCTGGGCCTGTAAACTTCAGTCTGGGTCATTTCACATTACACATTTGATCTGCCTTCCATCCATCCATCCATCCATCCATCCAAAATGCTGACAATCACAGACGGAGAGGACTAAGGCCTGATTAGCCAGCAATGGCAGATCTATAAATGGTGCATTTTATATAGGTAAACGGTGCATTTTATATAGCGCCTTTATCCAAGGCGCTTTACATAGATTGTGCATTATACATTCACCCATTCACACACACATTCATACACCGATTGCGGCAGAAGCCATGCAAGGTACCAACCAGCACATCGGGAGCAATTTGGGGTTCAGTGTCTTGCTCAAGGACACTTCGACATGTAGACAGGAGGAGGAGCCGGGATTCGAACTGCCGACCCATGGATCATTGGACGACCTGCTCTACCTCCTGACCCCCATCGCCCCCCATCTATGATCTCAAAGCATGTTGCAGCACGGTGTAATGTTGAGCTTGTAGATCGGCTGTTTTTGGTGTGCGGCATGATGCGCAACCAAGTATAAATCAGGCGTTAGCGTCCCTTGGTTTCCTCCCAACACCACAGCCCACCACTGAGGCCTTCCCCACATTGCTCCAATGCACACAGCCAAATCCTGAGTGTGTATTTAACCTGATTTTACAGTGCATCGAGTAATGTCTCAGTTCGAATGCAGAAGGCAGGAGAGTTTTCTTTAAGGCCCAAAACTCCTTAGTTGCATGAAACTATTATCCCCAGTGGCAGTTACTGCATTAGTGTGACAGATATTCAAAGAGTGACTCAAAGAAGATTGGATGAAATTTCACCAATGATGATTAATTTAATCCAACATCTTTTGTGTAAAACAGAGTTTGTTTCAACTTTTACAAAAGCCACAAAAATAGAGTAGGCTATTATGTGCAGGGTGAATGGGTGAGAGAGAGAGACAGACAGACAGACAGACAGACAGACAGACAGACAGATTTACAAGCAGAAAACGCTTGTAAATCAATTGTTTTGGGCAGCAGGCGACACCGTTGTGCAAACAGACAGAGTATACTATGGATTAGGCCCTATAATGAGCTGCTAGTGCTGCATGGTGTCATCACCACTTCTCATGTCGTTGAAGCTTTCAGGCACCCGTGCGCTCATGCCCTCCAGCGGCCTGGACAGGCACACCTGGCAACCGAGCCGTGACCTGTGTGGACGACAGGGGACAGGAGGGAGGAAATAAATGATGACGTGACGACAAGCACACTAAGCCTGGGGTTCCCAAACTTTTTTAAAGACCTATAACATAAAATTCAACTTTTTAAATTTTTGTTTGTGTTTCTGGGGCTCCCATATGTGTTTTCTATCCCCACAAATAACCAATTTTGAACAATCAGGCTTTCATATCATATGGGTGATTTAATGGCAATTGCTCTCAGGAGCAGCTCAAGTGATTTTGTCCTCATCGTGATGTCATCAATGTCACCCTACTTTGTATAATTCCTCCTCTTCAGTCTTCAGTTCCAGATTTGCATTTCCACTTTGTTTACAATGCCCGCCATTATTGATTTTCCAAGCTGGCATGGAATCGAAACAAGCCTGGTTTTATCTAGCATCAGTATTATAATGACTCAAATATTAAATAATCTGCAAATCAGCACCCCCACCACCTCAGGACATTGTGGTATTGCAGATAAAACTGCTTTCAAAGTCCAGAAAGAAATGACAAGGACAGAATATATCAGTGGTGAAACTGGTGATTGAGGCTCAAACCATTAGAAATAACTTTGAGGGACGTAGACAATATGATATTAAATATTAAAATCAGTTATAAAATGCATGTTTTTTCTGCTTTAATGTCAAGGACCCCCAAATTGACACCAATTAGCCCACAAACCCCCATTTGAAAACACATGCCAAGGACCCCCATAAGAGAACATCTTTACGGCTATAGCAGTGATTTTTCAAGCATTTTCATTTTATTATTATTTTTGGGTCTGAGAGGCTAAAGTCACTCCCAGCTCACAACAGATTATTATCTATTGATTTATTATTATTATTAAAAGTCATAAAATGGTGGTCCGTGGCTTAAATGCAGAATAAATAATGGACCTTAAAAGGGTTGAAAACTACTGCCCTAGAAAGTAGACACTCTCCAGTGAATTGGTAGACACTCCCTGGCCTGAGCAGGCTTCAAGCACGCTCTTTAAAATCCTCTGAGGTAGCCACGCCCCCTCCCCCTCCACAATCCACACACACCTGCTGCAAACAAACAGACATGATGAGCTCCTTATTGTTTAGTAGTAAAAAGAGTGAAATAAACAACTAGTTATAAGGTAACTTTACACCTCATGGAAGGTGCAGTAGTCTGGGTTGTTGGGAATTGAAAACTGCTCAGTAACAACTAAGTGTGTGACAGTTTGAAGAAGAAGTTAATATTAATCTTCATGACAAAACGCTTGGTCGTTTTGGTTTTATTTTGACGGTGAGTTGGCTACATTACCAGTCTATGCTAAGCATTAACGTACGTGTGTGTGTGTGTGTGCGCGCGCGCGCGTGTGTGTGTGTGTGTGTGTGTGAAATGAACAAACGTGCTTGAAGTGTTGTGTGCAACATGGGTCCTATTTACATTTATAGAATAAATATACAGAGACAATGTTTTGTTTGGGGTGTCACTGCACCAAATCCTTGTATGAAACAGTTTACTAATGGATTTGGTTCAATTGAAAGTGATATTGAACCAAGTGTTACAACCTGAATTGCACATCTAGATTTCAATCAATTTATTTCAAGGCATATCCTATTCCAGGCATGTCCAAAGTCCCCACAGTGTACTTCCTAAAAATATATATTATTTATCTGATATAAAACTAACATTACAGTATGTATTATATGTACACCTACGTACTAGGGCTGTGTATGTTGTTCAGTATATAATAACTCAGTGATGTAAATAGGTTTTCAATGTAATGAGTCCCGGGATGCAGGGATGGTCTTTTAGACGAGTCCCAGGGACATTTTGTGAGTCCCACTTCAACGGCGTTAGGAGTCATATTTTGCCATTTTAACAAATTGCTGCATTTAACTCCCATTTCACTTTTCAATGATTATTATAACTAAAGCTAGCAAAATAAACTAGAATAAAAAAACAGTACAGTAGTGCATTCCATGGACGGTGGATGCAGTGGTCGTTGTTTTATTGCGTCCCTTAACTATAAACTGCGTTTTACTACTAGGCTGCATGTTGTAACCGGAAGGACGCAGTAGGCTATACAGTACGTATACAGGCTCTGTATGTGTTTTGATAGGGTACAGTGTACAGTATGTGGCTCTTTCTTTCTATCTTACCTACTTACTTATACTCAAAGCTTATGGGGTCTCTCTCAACCTGCTCCACAGGTACACGAGCCAGGGTGATGACCCCCAGACCCCCAAGCTCAGCTTCTTCTCAGCCCTGAGTCCATTCTCCTGTGACATGCTGTGAATGCTGGACCCTAGCCTGCCCAAAATCCCTGACCACTGCACTACTGTCAAAACTGTGACGATAAAGACGATTCTACACCAGAATGCTATGTGCTGTACTACTACTACTACTACTAAACATCCAAGGCTGAGTGGGAAGATGGCAGCTAGGAGAATGAGGCCATTGATACTGAGAGGAAATTACTGACCAGCTAGCCAAATGTATGGAGGATGGAGATGACTGGAGACACCGCTGGAGGGCTCATCAGGAACTAGAAAGAGAGCTAGAGGCAGTAGAAGACGGCTCAAGGTATGAACTTTCTTTTTTTGCTGCTGCTTGTATTGTATGCTGTGTGTATACTATATAATGTGATTTAAGCTGGTGTACTGGTGTACTGGGGGAGGGGGAAGACATCGGAATTGGGAGTCAAACCCGCGGCACGCGTTCAGGCTGGCTCAGCAGGCCGAATGAAGCTTGTTTTGACCAAAAACGCAACCTGGGAAAAGTATCCGAGATAAATGCATTTTTTTCTAAATCTGATAGTGTCGTGTGGTGGACGCCGGCAGGCGAAATGTTCATTTCCGGTTGCATCTGTTGCTTAGCAACCCAGAACCATTTATACATAGCGTGATCTTGATTATAAACCACTGAAAAGACCACATGGCAGAGATCGATCTGGCAGTGAAGCGTTATTGGATTTGACTTGATGGAGAATGTGTTAATTTAGAGACCCTAAAAGTGAAATGAACGCTCAGGGTTTTTATGGTGTGTAAAAACCTCTCTCCTGATTATGCCGTGAGGAAAATAAGCAGCAATAAGTGCTGAGTGTCACGTCTGATGGGATATGAAGTGATGTCCAAATATGATCCATATGGTCTTATGCAACAGCTGTTATTCCAGATGTGTACCTTTTAGGCGATGCTATTGTATGTGTAGGACGTGTGAGGTTGTCTTTGTGGCGAGTGAATCATCTGTTTCGTGGAGCTGTAGGGGAGCTGCATGTGGTACCGATCAGCCAGCGCCATCCTCTTTAATTGAAGCGGAACGCTGCGTCACTGCGGTGACAGGTGATGATTTGTTCTGCTTAGCAATGTGAGAAATGTGGGTATTAGCCAGGCCTGCGTGCGTTCCTTGTATAACTACCCGTGTGGGGACCCCCACAACGATGGTAAAACCAGACAAGGTTGACCTTATGGGGAGATTTTTGAGGTCCCCTTGAGGGAAAGTGTCATAGCTAATGGTTAGGGTGCATATACTGTATACTAGGGATGCCGCCGATTAATCGATTTTCCGATTATGTGTTGCCGTCCCCAAAATCCATTTTAATATTTCATAATCGAAAATCGATAATAAGTAAGGCTGCATGATATATCGAACATGTACCTATAAGTATAAATCAAGTTGAGCAAAGCCACTCTTCTCTGTCCTTCTCTCTAACAGACACAGTTAACGATCGCTTGTTAAGTGCCTGCCAGACAGACAATCAGATGAAATGAAGGCAGGTGTAGAGTAGAGTGTAGACTAGTGAGCTGAACATGTTCTCTTTATATCAAGTAATACATACCAGCCCCTTATGAAACTACTTCTCCCCAAATCCAAATGGATTTCATTTTCCATCCTGAATGGCACTGAGAAGATCTCCACAAAGGTTTACTCATCAAAACTGATTATAAAACTGTAACCATCAAAGCATGCACTCAACATATAATGGTTATGTGACCATGGCATGTGCATAATATAAAATCTTAAAAGTTTTATCTGATATTGATTAAAAAAATAATAATCGATTAATCGATTATTAATCGCCAGAGCTTTAGAATATTCGATTGGGCAAATGGTCACCATGTGGCATCCCTACTGTATACAGTACCTGTCTACCACATGGGCACAATGCTCTGACCAGTGAGTCCCTGCTTTGACTCATTTACTGAATGTCATCCCCTATACTCTCTCCACATTTCTGTCAATAATGGCTAATATTACCCCACAAAATGTATTTATTTAAATGAAAAGCTACCTCTATGGCTTCTTGGTGTCCTCTGGCAGTCAGGGACGCAGGTAGAAGGTTCAAAGACATTTATTGTAGAGAGTGGCAAGATGTTATGAGCCAGAGTGGATGGATGGGGTTCCTGACTCGGGTCAGAGTGGGATGACTGATTTGTGTGCAGTGTGTATAGATCTCATGGCCAAAAATGTATGTATTCTATAATGTAGAACCTAAATAATACAGCGTCACACACAAGCATCAAAAGTAGCAGATCCGCAAGCTCAAAGCAACACGCACAAACATGACATCACATTTTTTTTTTGTGTGTGTGTGTTTGTGCGAGCCCTCAAAGGTGCCCCTCACTTCATTCACACACAAGTGTGATTTTTTAATATGATCCAAATAAACTGTCAGACAATAAAATACCCTATGAAACGTAACAGTCAAACTAATGAATTGCCCTCCAAGTCATACTGAAGCTTTTGATATTGACATCACTTACACACTTACGTACATACCAACGTACACCTGTGAAGACCTTGTTTACTGTTAGTTTTACAGCGTGACTCACACTGTGCATGTGTGTGCGTGTGTGTGTGTGTGTGTGTGTGTGTGTGTGTGTGTGCGTGCGCGGGACTGACGTCTCAGTAAGTCCAAAGGCCAGATCCAGCATGTCCATCTCCTCATCAACAATACATCCCAGAGTATCATACACTTCCTGGTCCAGGATCACATGACAGGTGGAGCACGCCAATGTCCCCTCACACGCCCCTGGGGGAGGGAGGGGGAGAGAGAGAATTTGTAGTTTTTCTTATAGTTTAGTTTTATTTTACTCTCATGCTTTGGCAATTTCACATGACAATACAGCCCCTTTGAATAGAATTGGAATGGAGAAAGAGGGAAAGGAGGAAAGACTTAAGTGCTCTTCGTGATGGTTTAGCTATACATACAGACATACTATATGTATACTTACACATGCAATGAAAAAGGAAGGGATGTCCGCACACTGAATTGTACGTAGAAGATCTTTTGGCTGTGGAGCTGAAAAAGTTTGGGGAAACTGAGCACTAACCTCCTATAACAGCTTCCAGGCTTCCGTTAAATATGAAATGTCTATCTACAGAAGTGGTTCCCAAACCTTTTCATGTCAAGGAAACCCTGATAACAAACTGATATGAATTTGACTGAGGACCCCCATCCAAAAATATTTCCAGGGACAAACCAGCAATATAAATACCCATTCAAATTGCTCATAAGGTAAATTGATGTTCAGAAGCATCTTCCATAAAAGCAAAAGTTATCTCGGAAATTTCATAAAAGCAAAGGCTGAACCTCAATTTGCACTTTATTCAATTGGTTGGCTGTATGTAGAACAAATTATTTAGGAAACACAGCACTAGTATGGCGAACTCCTTTCACTCACAAAGATTTTCAGTACTGAAATGTGTATTTTTCCCCCCACAGCAAATGGAGCCAAAATAATTTGCCAAAATAATTTGCCAAAATAATTTGCACAACCAAAAGTGTCAAATAATGTTTTAGGAGCTGTTTCTCAACAACCAAAAGTGTCAAATAATGTTTTAGGAGCTGTTTCTCAACAACCAAAAGTGTCAAATAATGTTTTAGGAGCTGTTTCTCAACAACCAAAGTGTCAAATAATGGTTAGAAGCTTTTTTTCAACAACCAAAAGTGTCAAATAATGTTTTAGGAGCTGTTTCTCAACAACCAAAAGTGTCAAATAATGTTTTATGAGCTGTTTCTCAACAACCAAAAGTGTCAAATAATGTTTTAGGAGCTGTTTCTCAACAACCAAAGTGTCAAATAATGGTTAGAAGCTGTTTTTCAACAACCAAAAGTGTCAAATAATGTTTTAGGAGCTGTTTCTCAACAACCAAAAGTGTCAAATAATGTTATAATGTTTTAGGGAGGGAGCCTGGGACAAGTGAACTTTTGAGTTTCATGCTTTGCTTTCAAATGTGGCAGCTAGCCTGGTTGAAAGCACTGAATGACAGCTATGAAAAAACATTGTCTGTATTCACAAAAACTCACGCCAAAAAAAAGGAAAAAAAGCATAAATAAAGATCATCACGTGCAGTATGCTAGACATCCTCTACGAACCACTCCGGGACCTCAGGAGATGCTGCGAGCAATGCATGTAAACCACGGATGCCGCTCTCCCCCCCCCCCCCCCCCTCTCCTCCTCATCCTCCCTCTGCTCTGTGAGACACACGGGACCGCATAGAGGTCATCCAAAAAGTACACCACCACCCACTTCCACCAGACACTGCCCAAAACCCAGACCAAAACACTCAGTCAGTGGGAGGACAAGACCTGCGCGGTCAGGACAGGTCCTCCACACACTTCCTTCCTTCTTTACAGAGGAGGAGAGGGATTTGTTTTTTTGGTCTCTCCCAATGTGGAGAATGTTGTCAAACCAACAGGCAAGAGTTATACAGGTTTTTGACAGAAAATACTAGGGAGGAGTAGAAAGTATGGTAAGGAGAAATAATATCTCATTCCTCAATGTCGGGGTTTTGTATGTACGTGGACGGGGGTTGGCCTCAGAACATGTTTAACCACCCTTAGGGTTAGGGTTTTGTATGTTTAACCACCCTTAGGGTTAGGGTTTTGTATGTTTAATCACCCTTAGGGTTAGGGTTAGGGTTTTGTATGTACGTGGACGGGGGTTAGCGATCTGAACATGTTTAACCACTTAATCCCTTTTTTCATACTTTGACAAAACAGCTATACTGTAGCTAGAATGGCTAAACTTTAAAAAACCGAAAATAGGGACGACAACAACTTGTTAAGAAGTCCCGTTGGTCACATGTCCTAAAAGGACCATACAGTGGTTTCAGTAAGTTCAGACCATGGACTATATAGCCTCGGAAACCCAGACGTTTTTATTTCCAGGGAGAAAAAAAAAAGTCTGGGTCCAAATCCACTTTAATTTGGCATAGAGTAGCGCAAACATCGCTCACTCTCTGCTGATTTCTGATCGTCTGCACCTTTGTTAAATTGACACACACACGCACACATGTACACACACACACACACACACACTCCTCTCTCTCTGTCGCTCTAAGTAATTAGTCTCATGTCGCGCAGCTGTGCATAGTTTCTCCCCTGCCGGGAGCTGCCTATGCCATAAAAAGCATACAGTGCGAGTTCCAGGCTATTGACTATATGACTCACATTTGACATTTTTCTAAACATACTGTACTGTGCAATATGTAAGCTATTGGATTTCAATCATTTCAGTACAGTATTAGGGCGGCCACTATTGATTACTTAATTCAATTAATTGTAAAATCTGTATACGTTTCATTTTCAAGGAATAAAGATCCGCACAATAGCATCGCCCGGTGAAGGCCAACTGTGGCTGTATAACGTTTTCTTTGTTTTAAAGTGAACTAAACACTTTGGAGCAATGCTCACTCTGTGTCCAGCACCAGCAACATTGAACTTGAATGTAGATATTCCCCTGCAGTCGGTAGTGTAATAGTGTGGTGCAGTGTGTACTGTAGTTTGACATTGAGACCAACTTCAGTGTTGACTAAGCATTGACACTGGGTTCTGGTTTGTGCAGTTCATGACATTTGAGTCAGTGTCCCTGAGTGTCGGAGGATCCCAAGCCACACAGGTGGCTGCCTATAGTGACAACAACTCTCTGGGCCATTTTGGTTCCATTTGTACACTTTCAAAGGTAACTAGCGGACACGAAGAAGGCCTCTGGCACAGAGAGGCACCGTAGAAGGTAAACATCTTAATCAGGACACACAAGGGCTGTACATGTGGACACGCATGTTGGAGGACTGCCTATTCATGTTTCCTAATATTTTGCCCTGGGGGGTGTTGAGTGATGTGATGTGACTGATTGTGAATATTGCTTATGAACACAACTGGCAAGAACATAACCTATAGCTGCCAAGAACATAACCTATAGCTGCCAGAAGATATTTCAGTGGAAAGTTAATCTCACAGGAAGTCCAGCAGCTGTTTATTGTAATGTACTGTAGATACGACCACAGTATAGGCTACTGGCCCCTGTAGGCGCTGTGGGGCCCCTGTGGGTGCTCTGGGGCCCCTTGCCAATCATGTTGTCTAAAGCTCGCGTGTTGTAGTGGAGAGGGGGGGACAAGGAGCTCTGACTGTGTTGTATCTAGTCCAGCCTGCGTCTGATCGCCACCTGCGTCGAATCCAGCCTCGCTTCCTCACTTGCGTCACATCTACTGTTGGAATTTAAAATATGACGCGGTATCCTTTTATAGGCCAAAATAAATGACACTCGGCAGCATTCCGCCGAGTGTGCGGGAACGTAAAATGTAAGCATTCACTATAAACAGCGGCACCTGTGTTCTCTCAGCTCTCTCCGTCGGGCCAAATGTTTTATACTTTGCCGTACAGCGGTGACACTTGACATATAGGTCGATGGTTCTCAATGTCGGGTCTGGGGACCACCAGGTGTCCAAATGGAAGTTTACACATCTGTAACTAAGTCATCACCTGTGTCACCAAGAGGATTTTACAGTGTAGGTTTGGTATCCCAGAGATAAAAAAATCACAGTTGTGTGAAGTGAGGGGTGCTCTCATCATTATACATCATCATACATAACATTCTGTGCTCAGCCAATCGAATCATCTCTCTCTCTCTCTCTCTCTCTCTCTCTCTCTCTCTCCCTCTCCCTCTGTGCCTGTAGTACACACATGATAATGCGGACTAATTAAAGTGAAAGTAGAGCAGAGAGGAGCAGGTGGAGACAGGACAGAGAAGGTGGTGGAAAAACGAAATAAAGAAAAACAGATGTCGAGGAGGACAGAGATTGAGAGTTTAAGAGCCGCTGACTTCAAAAGGAGCGTGTGTGTGTGTGTGTGTGTGTGTGTGTGTGTGTGCGTGTGTGTGCGTGTGCGCGTGTGTGTGTGCGTGCGTGATATGCATCAAAGCTTTGCATCCCGGCAGGCCTGAGGAGGCGGGGGTGGGGCGGGCAGGGTTCAAAGGTGAAAGGTTGGACTTCATACCCTATATTTAGGCATATGTGTTCGGAGCATTCACCGCCACCAGACACTGTAAAAATATGAAGTGTCACTCAAGAGGCTTTGACGCACTTCCATTCCATTCCAATGTGTTGTCATATTATTATTATTTTTTTATACAGTGAGATGACATCCACCGTATGATGGCCTCCGATTTGTTTTTAAGACGCTGAACAGAGAGATTAGATCATTATGTATTTCTGTCGTGTTTTCGCTTTTATTTTGTTTTTTATCTGGATCGCAATCGAGACATTTCGAGCAGCCATGGTAAATATTATATATTTGTGTCATGTAGACATCTGTTATGTAGACACTAGCCGAATGCGAATGAAAATAAAAGCCTGGGTACCGTGGCTAATATGTAGACACTGGTCTGCTCCCTGGCCATTTGGGGGTAAATAATTCGAGCACATCACTTCTATAGAGTGTCGCAGTCTTGCCCCCTTTCATGATGACGCCAGGCCCAGGAAATTAATCCCAATGCATTTTTCCCATAGACATACAGTAGACAGTATTTATTTAAAG
The DNA here is from genome assembly GCF_963924005.1 of Protomyctophum bolini. Lineage (NCBI taxonomy): Eukaryota > Metazoa > Chordata > Actinopteri > Myctophiformes > Myctophidae > Protomyctophum > Protomyctophum bolini. Next base: position 12,047,416 of record NC_137877.1, on the reverse strand, counting down.
ACCTTTTAAGTGTCGTACAAAGCTAACTTGAGTTGTGACAAATCATGACAACAAACACAATATTTTGGACCAAACAAATAATTACAAAGAAGAAAAACAACAAAAAAACATTGTTTTGTAACATGCCGTTTTTTTCTACATTCTAATTCCTTGTTTGGCCCATAACATTGTGTTTATTGTCACGACAAGAGTTGGCTTTGTCCGCGGCGTAAATGTCTTTAAATAAATACTTTCTGAAAAGTCTGAGGAAAATTTACGGGGATTTGCGACGCTCTATACCGTACCAATTTCAGATTTATGTTCTAAAAAGTACAAAAATAAATACCCCAGACAGTATTTGAAACATATTCTAATCAGTCCTCTCTATCCGTTTGGTTATTTATTAGCATGATAGCTTGAGAACAAACTATTGTAGGAGTAGGTTGCCCGACGAGCAGAGATGGGTAAAATACATTGAAAATGTATTTTGATACAAAATACAAATACTGGGTCAAAAAATGTATCTAAATTCAAAATACAAAATACATCTTCCATCCCAGCGAAATACAAATTACAAAATACAAAAAAGTATTTCAAATAAGTATTTCAAATACATGTATTTCAAATACTGCCCATCTCTGATGGGCAAAAAACTGTGAAAATGTATTTTGATACAAAATACAAATACTGGGTCAAAAAATGTATCTAAATACAAAATACATCTCATTTCTTCCATCCCAGTGAAATACAAATTACAAAATACAAAAAAGTATTTCAAATACGGGGTTTTGCACCCTCAGGGGTTTTGCACCCTCAGGTTAATTTGTTTATTATAAATGTGTTTTAGATTTATGTTCCTCCTTAAGGCCCAAACCCCACCAATGATTCGCCATGCAACTCTGCAAGTAGTTGCATGCATGAAACCATTATCAACAATGGCAGTTGCAAGGAGTTGCATTGGTGTGTCCTTAAAACTGTTTTGTTGCAAGGAGTTGCATTGGTGTGTCCTTAAAACTGTTTTGTTGCAAGGAGTTGTGACTAGTTGCATTGGTGTGGTTTGGGCCTGAAGTTCCCCAAATATTTTCTGTTCTATTTTTTAGCTTTTTTGAACATTTTGACAAAATAATGTGTAAAAAAAATCTTGGTGAGTCGGGTGAGTACTACATTGTGAATAAATAATGCTTAATTTGTGTTGTGCGCTACAAAAAGCTAATCTACAAGCTCACGACGTGTCACAGTGCAACGCGTTGTGAGCTTGTAGATCTACTAAAGTAGGCTATAAATCAGGCCCTGACAATCCTGTTCCAGCTGGTCACTTATTTCAGGTAACTTAAATAGTATAATAGTATAATAGTAATACCATAGCAGAGCATAAATACAATTCACTTGACGCTAAACGAAGACTCATAAGCTATTATTAATAACAGATCGACAGCGTATGGCAGAGAAACAAACAAAAATATATGACAGGGCAAATGCTGAATCTGATTAAGCACCTGGCTTGCTCCAGGACGGCGAGATTCAGACATGAGAAGAAAAGACTGGACTGGTTCTCTAGAAATAGATCAAAAATCTGAATGAATTGCCCTAGAGTAAACGACTGAGAAAATGCCAAACTATAGGCTGGAGAGGTAGATGTATTCAGCCTCAGAGCAGAATGCACGGAGTCAAACGATGAGTCTTAATTAGGGATGGAGCTCGTTTGTAGTATTTTGTAGAAAGCTGGGAGACAATAAATTCTGAACAGAATCAGAATATTTTACTAGGGCCTTCAAATACAGTACTTTTCTAGACAGACAGAAGGCAATTGACCTTTTTACCAAAACGGTTAACTGGTTAATATGTGTACCGTCACTTAAAAAGTGTGATTTTAACGTTTATTGATAATTAGAAATGGTAATAAATGCACTAAATGTACTGTAGTTGGATTGCATGTACAGCATCAATTTGTGTTTTACTGTGCAGAAGCACACCAAATAACAAAACCAACAAGCCCTTGGGCAAGGCAGCAAGTGTCAGGAGAGTGACTAATTAACATTTTGACACTTGTTTGAACTTGGCATCTTTCCTTACTTGTATTACTCTAGTAAAAGAATATTTCAAATATATATTATTATTATCACTATGTTTATGATGTTTTTAAATGTTTTAACGTAAAATATTTAATGAGACGCGTATGTGTGTGCATGTGTGAATACTTATTGAGCCACTTCTTGTCTGGTGATTATGACACGTGTGTCTCTGTCTCTCCACATTCCTCTTAACACTAATCTTGTAACTATGTAAACTATAGACACGTGGGGAGCAGAGGAGAGGTAATCGGGCTTGAAAAGTGTTTTTATGTCAAGTTGTGATGTATTCCTACTTTGTAACCAAAGGTCTTCCTCATATTTTAACCACTTTCAACCTGGTGCCCCTATTGGGCATGTAATTATAGGCTAAACTGGTTTGACGTAAACCAGGAAAGCATCTGTCATTTTAGTTTTTTGCCGTTGGCTATTCAAAAATACAATAGGCTGTAAAAGCTCACAGTGCATCACTTCGTGCCACACTGTGAGCTTGTGCTATTTTCTACCATTTTGTGAAAAATGTTGAGAATTACTGATTTAGAAAAGCATTTGCAGAATCAAGCTCAGGTCTTAATGGGTTAACCCATTTTGACCTAACCCATTTTGTGTTTAGTTCACACATTGAACTAAACACAAACATTAAACCGGTGTATAGGAGGGGCTGGCGACCCTCAAAAATGTAATACTGTATGTTTCGAACCCCAAGAGGGGTTCCTGTCCAGAAGGGTTAGAACACCAAAAGGAGTTCCCACCCAGAAAGAGGCTAATGTGAACTAGAGCTCATTATAATATATTATTATGATGGAGCTCTAGTTCACATTTTCTGCCTATATGTAAGCTTGGTACAGTGCACGTGGAAGGGACATCAGTCCAGCTTTATCAGTCTGGCCTAAGTGGCCTTTATACCCTTACAAATATTTACACCACAATCTGATTTAGCATGCAACTCTAAACAAGAAAAGCAGTGTTTACATGCTACACTGCACATTTCTAATACAATTTCCTGGAATCGTTACTTGGTTGGGATCCTTCCCAAAGTATTCATCCTGTTTCCCAGAATGGACGGTTCTATTACTTTCTGAAGATGATGTGGTTCTTCCAGCTGTTCAACGGGTGCGTTTCATTCTAAAAGGTATTTGCAGTGAGAAGAACGAGTACTGATGCTGGAAATCATCGGCGTCCACAGGGGACCGGCGTGGCTCCATTGTAGAGCCAGCCTGTGAAGTCAACCGTCTATGACATTTCTATGACATTCCCAAAATTTGGCAAGGTTTCAGCCTGATCCGAGGCTGTAAAAGAGTTACTTTGGATGAGGGTGAGGGTGCACAGAATAGACAACCAAGTCTTCATGTTTGGTTCCCTAAAACAAGCATTAAAAGTTCATAGGGGCACGGTGGCACAGTTGGTAGTGCTGTCGCCTCACAGCTAGAAGGTCCTGGGTTCGATTCCCGCTCGGGGCACTGTGGGTGCTGGCGGCGTGTTTCCTCCTCCGCGTCATCAGTGCCCATACCCGAAGGCGGGGTTGGTGAAGGGGCCTTTCTGTGTGGAGTTTGCATGTTCTCCCCGTGTCCCCTAGGGTAGGTACCCTCACAAAAACATGCAGTAATCCTGGTCTCTAAACTGCCTCCCCCTGGCCGGCCGGGGTGCCTGATGGAAGGGAAAGGAACTGGTTGGAATAACGTGTTCCTTCCACACGCTACGTCCAACCAGGGAAACTCCCCCCTGTCAGGTGCAACTTGGACACTCAAGCATGAAGGAAGCATGAGTTAAGTCCGTTGCTCTCCCCAGGTTGGCGGAGGGTGTGTAGAGCCCAGGATCACAGTAGATGATTGACACAGGGGTGAAAAATGGGTTACAAAATCATGGGATAAAACATATAATAAAAAAAAAGTTCATAGACTTTGCTGCCATGTGACAGGAATTGGAGGGGCTAGCTATAGCGCCCCTCAAAAAAGGTGTTGTTATTTATGGGACTTTTAAAATACTGATGACAGCACAGTTTAATCTACAGTATATGATTGGGATATCTGTTCCTTCTTTCTTTTTCTCACTTCACTGACAACATTTGAGGTTTGTCCCAGTGTGCTTTTATATTTTATTTAATTTTTTCCAAGTTCCCTTTCTTCACCATAACTGTGCACTCGTTGCTGATGAGACAAATACTATATACTTAAACCCTATAAACTAAATACTATACAGTACTTAAACCCTATATACTTTGCTGAGCGTGGTCCCCCAGGGGTACAATGTACTTGTGCAGATCTATAAGCTCACAGGCTTGTAGCTCATTGTTGGCCTATTATGACATGCCCAGAATAGGGGTGCTGTATACTAGGATTCATGTGGTTCAGATACCGATGACGGTACTTGATCCAGTTTCATGTGGTTCAGATACCGATGACGGCACTTGATCCAGTTTCATGTATAGTTTCACAGCATGTGGCTGAGAATTCAGTTCCTTCTATTTTCTCGTCTGGAGAAGTCAAATGATTTGTGGTTCGTCATGTCTTTCCAAGTTCCATTTTTTTTTCACCATCGCTGCATATTTTTTGCTGATACATTACATTTTACATTCCTTCCTTGTATGTCTTCTGTTCCAAACTCATTCTACTGGACTGGTAGATGTGGATGAATGAATGATTGTGGATGAAAAATGGTATAGCAGCCTATAGAAGCCTAGATAAACGGCTAACACACCTGTGTTAATTCACACCTCCCCTAAACGGATCTGCTGCAGTTCACATTAGAACCAGCTATGAGCATGAATGGAAGGTGGACGATATGAATGGATTTGTTTTGTCTGCGTTTAAAAATTGCTCCGTGATCGACTAAAAAGCCCCTCTAGGATTGACTGGTCGATCTTAAAGACATTGTTTTTTAGCAGCTAGAATGTTTGTTTGTTTTTTTCTTGAAAGGCAGCTGGTTGTCAGTAGTTGATGGCAGGCCACTACAGTAAGGCCTGATGTGCATGTGTCACTAGAGCACTTTAGCTCCTCAGAGGTTCTCAAAATTTTTCATCCACGTCACCCCGGACGTACATTGATACTAGCACCTTAGATTTATGCCATATTATGGTACATAAATATCAATCTTTCCCCCTGAGATACAGTATGTCACGAGGAAAATGAGAATATCCGTTTCCATTTTGGACAGATTGAAAATAACTTTGTACATTGAGATACTAGCACCTTAGATTTATGCCATATTATGGTACATAAATATCAATCTTTCCCCCTGAGATACAGTATGTCACGAGGAAAATGAGAATATCCGTTTCCATTTTGGACAGATTGAAAATAACTTTGTACATTGAGATACTAGCACCTTAGATTTATGCCATATTATGGTACATAAATATCAATCTTTCCCCCTGAGATACAGTATGTCACGAGGAAAATGAGAATATCCGTTTCCATTTTGGATTTGGACAGATTGAAAATAACTTTGTACATTGAGATACTAGCACCTTAGATTTATGCCATATTATGGTACATAAATATCAAAATCTTTCCCCCTGAGATACAGTATGTCACGAGGAAAATGAGAATATCCGTTTCCATTTTGGACAGATTGAAAATAACTTTATAATTGACATTTTAACCTCTTGAATCCCATCATCATCCCTTACATTCTGGGGCGTTCTCACAACGTGTTACAGCGTGATGCGTTGTGCACTTGTAGATCTGCTATTTTTGGTGAAGAGATTTAGTGTAAATTGAAAAAGAACGCAGAAAAGTGCAACTCTTCTTCGTATTGATAAATTAAGTATTCTGCGGCACCCCTGGACACCATGGCTCCCTAAGGTGCCACGTACTGTATGGCACCCACTTTGAGAAACCCTGCCTTGACTATTGTCATCTTTCTAACTGTTAGATGTCCCATGGCTGTTGAAGACCCCGTACATTTGGCTGTTTGTAACGAGCCTTTTCCTTGCCAATGTCTACTCACTGAACCTAAAATACTATATCTCGCCAATGGAAATATAAAACCTGTGTAAACAATTACCATGTTATTGTATTAATGGCATGCATTGATGATGTATGTATTCAGACATGCATTTCTGAGCTCCCTGGCCTGAGGCAGTATACGTCCCATGCAGGCCCCACCATGGACTCGGGATCTGGCCCTGGATTTATGACGTGTAAACACACACGGGTCCTGAGATGGACTCAAACACACGGGTCCTGAGCTGGACTCAAACTACTGTAGGAAGTTGTGGTTGTGCCGTAATGCAGTAATCCTTTCCCCCTCGCTATAACTGCAATATAGGCCTATCTAATTCATGAAATCATATTTCCATTTGTTAACACTGTCACCACATTAGGACGCACGCTATGAAATGGCAATTTACAGTAAATGCATTAACTCTCTCTGAGCTTATTGCCTCTGTAGCTTGGCCAAATACTCGCCATCAAACTCAACCTCTTAATCATGTTTGTAATTGTAACGCGATTAACGGTCAGGAAGAAATGTGTTAATCAGTGTCAGCTTGGATACAGGGTTTGTATTGTTTTGTTTTGCTCCACTGGGAGGCGGGTAACTGTAGTGATGGTGTGTGTGTGTGTGTGTGTGGGGGGGGGGGCGCTCTATCTTTCACGGCCCTGCGGTTGTGAAGTCTGCTCATTATTAAGTGACGTGCGCGGGCCCGCGCACACAAACACACGATCACTCACGCCGCAGGGAGGGCAGGGGAGGTAAGGCAGATTGCTGATAGTGACAGAGGAGCAAAACAGGCCCGGCCGGGTGCTCTCCTCTCCCTCATTGGAGCCGATTCCATCGTCCCAATACCAAAATAGGACTGAGAGAGAGAGATAGACGGAGACAGTGAGGAACACCAGACAGACGGACGGACAGATAGACAGTGTTGGAGAGAAAGATAAAGGCACGTGGGTCTTGAACTTATTGCTGAGTGCCCTCTTTTTTTCCTGTGACTCTCTCTCTCTCTCTCTGTGTAGTCTCTTTCACCGTTTCCACTCCACCTACACTTCTCTCTTCCATTTGTTTCCCCCCTCCACCCCCCCCCCCACCCCCGTTTTAACCCTTGAGGTGCTGTGACTCTCTCTACCATATAAAGCCACAGAGAAATTTACGAGCGCCTGTGGACTGCAGCAGGGCCAGATGTGACAGATGTCATGGTGACTGATGTGGCATCTACAGTATTCTCCCCGCAGCACCTAATATGGGAAAGCGACACTCGCAGGGTCCTCTGCTCGATTCATCACATCATATATATGTTCCGTGTAAATCCTTTCACATGGTATTCACATGTACTGTAATTGGAGCGATGGTGCAAACATGCAGGCGTAGACTAGCCTTGTCTCAAAACCCCATGAGGAGTTGTTCGGAAAACCAATGCTGTATTAAAGGCTTATTTAGAATGATATATGCAGCCGTAGTTCTGTGCCAGTGTCGTGCACCAAATACTGTATGTGAAGCCCCTTGGATAAAGGTGCAATATACTGTAAATGCACCATCACACCGGATGATGAGCTTGTAGATCTGACTTGATAACGTTTCAGTGCGCTGGCACCAGTGTTGTGAAATGTACACAGATGAGATGGTTCCATTCTGCATGTGAATTATGTAGGCGTCAATTGACATATTCTAAATGTCAGCCGCAAAATTTTCACATTCAATTTTCACACATATTTTAATGGTTTCTTTTTTAACGTCCATATGTGGAGCTTCAGCTATCTAAGTAAAACACATTTTCATTGACACGATTAGATATTCTGGTCAATTCATCTAGTTGTGCAAGAGGCTTCATCACCATGCGTACCAATAACATAATAATATCAATAACATTATAGTCACATCTCACATGATGCTTTCTAGGGTCGTAGGTTGTCTAAATTCAAGAAGAATTCTTGACAAAACTGGTACTTAACACTAACAGTGATAGGAAGCTTCATATCACTACTGCACTAAGTGTGCTCTCATCTAACATTGTGTTAGCGTGTTTAAACTTGTGGCGAATAGCAAAATGTTTCTTGAATTATCAGTTGAAAGCAAAGTGACACATTGTTGATGAGGAAAAGACTTTGGTGTACCCGACGTCTCTCTCTCTCTCTCTCTCTCTCTCTCTCTCTAATTGGCTGACAAATCTCTCAAGCATGGATGTAAGATGAAACACAACCCATGATTAGTGGCATTGCATTTCAGTGTGATAATTATTATATCGACTGATGTAGATGTAGTATAGTAAACTGTAACTTACATTTAAGTAATGACAGTGATTAAAATGTTGTCACGTAACACATTTTAATACGTATGCTCTTTAAATGTTATCAGATAATTCTCTAATTACTGCTGCTCTGTTGTTTAGCTTTTTCCAGTCCTATATTAAATTATAAAGAAAGATCTGCTGCTTCCGTAGAAAAAAACCCCCCACAAAACCTGCCCACTACCACTTTAATCATGTTTTTGATCCGGCACCCAGCCTAATAGGTTTTAGATGTGCGTGTCTTTTTTGGCTGTTTTTTAGCCTGATTTACGAAAGGTAATTGGACAATGAATTTCTAATAATTTCTAATTAGCAGAATCAATATTTATCACATCCATGATCAAATTATGCCATAGCCCAACCAGTTATCTGTTATCTTTTAATTTTCTTTTTCTTCTATTAAACTGTATCATATTGGCATATATAGTGTCCAATATCATTTGTGAAAGTAAAGGGACTGACTTACGGTATGCCACTAAATCCATGAACTAAATGCCACATGAGTCTAGTGCCAAGCAGACCTTCTAGATGAATGAAGGTCAAAGGTCCAATTGCTGGTATTGCCCAGGCAATACCTCCAGCAGGCCAAAGGGCCCTTGAGCAAGACACTGAACAAATACCCTTTTTGCACTGTACTCAAGTTGCTCTGGCTGTAGGCGTGGACTACAATGAGGAATGCTTCACTTCACTTCATACTGAATCGCACAACGTTGTCGCATTGCTGACTACGGAGTACAAATTAAGCTTAAAGGACAACTTCAGCCATTTTCAACCTATATCTTCATATAATTGGTCCTCAAGACCTCAACTAATGCTCATTATAATATGGTGTTCAGAGACCAGTGCTTTTTTACCCCTTTTCCTTTCAAAGGATTTCAAATTTGTATTAAAGCAGGGTTTCTCAAAGTGGGTGCTATGTGGCACCCTAGGGTGCCTTGACGCAAGTCCAGGGGTGCCTCAGAATATGTTGTATATTCTTTTTCAGTCTACAGTACACCTTGGGTGCGTTCGGAAATATGCACCTGGAGCGCACTCGCCTATTAGGTTCTATTGGCAGTGCACTCAGTGTGCCTATATCCGAACACGCCCCAGGTCTCTTCACCAAATATAGCCGATCTACAAGCTCACAACGTGTCATGACGTGACGTGTTGTGAGCTTGTAGATCAGCTATTTTGTTCCCCCCAGAATAGGGATGCTGCATGGGGGTTCTAAGTGGTGAAAAGTTATCTTACCAAAGCCATCAATGTCTAGGCTCTGCTTGACCACCACGTCCAGCAGACTGTCTCCTACAGCTCCTGATGCTGTGAGCTTCCCTCCATCACGGTTTATGAAGTGGACCGTCACCTTCTCCTCAGACCTACACAGAGTGAGAGGAGGGGATGAGTGGATGGATGGAGAGATGAGATAAATGACTAGTGCATATGGCAAAAGGACAAACGAGGACAGCTTATAGGTTTTTTTTATAACCACAATATGCCTGACATAACCTTCTGGTCAAGTTCTGTTTTTGGTTGTCGTTATTCCATTTGCCACTACAAGCTGAAGTAGAAAAATGTCGGTGCGGCATTTCCGCAAGACTCTGCAACAGCAGCAACAATATAGAAAAGATAATGGAAAAGTAGGAAAGACCCACAAACGGCAGCAAATAACCGTAGCAGCAGTTGAAGATGTGACGAGATAACAATTGTATCAAATGACCAGTCCATGGCTCAATGCGTATCAAAATGGAATACTGGAAATGAAAAATATTGATAATCACTGGTGTAGAGAGAGACGGCCCTGTGTGGTAAACATGCCAGTTAAAATCTTGATCAGACTGGAAACACTTAGTCACAACGGTTACAGCTTGCATTGCTTGGTCAATGGAAAAATAATGTCAACAGTAATAATCTCACTAAACCATAATAATTTAACTTTATATACAGTGCTCATCATCCGGCCTGGAGGAGCACATGTGCTTTCCAGTTGAATGATGATATTTGGCAAATCGTAATTTATATTGTAAGATCACTGTTAGTTAGTTCGGTTTGTACACTCTCAGAGTTTTACAGACCCATAAGGGTCCATTTGGTTACAAACTATCATTTAGCTGGGGACCCAGTGGAACTCCCCCAAGGACCCCTGGGGGTCCCCGGACCCCACTTTGGGAACCACTGCACTACACAGCAGAACATTGGTAAACAACATAACGTCATTCTGCCCAGAAAGCCAAGCGCTGTGTGTGTGTTGAGGACCCAGAGCCTGAGTTGGCTTTGCTGCAGTGCCAGAACTCAACGTCCAAGCACACAGCTCCCATAAATGACTTTTACAAGACGAGCTGCCTCTGCCTAATATACGGAAAAAGATGGCTATCAGATATGAAAGATAGGTTTCTCTGTTGCCTTAGGAGATTTTTATTTATCTTTAAGACATTGACGATAAGTCATGTCTCCTCCTTAACGACCAAAACATTATTAAAGATGAACTGAAAAAATAATCTTTTGGATGTTGAAAAGAAAATAACTAGGTGAATTGCCAGGACTCCCCACCAGAAATCTTTTAGTAGAGTACAACCGTATAAACTTCAAATTGAAAAACACTTTTTTAACCACTACACCAGTGGCGAGGAATGACTTTTACAAGGTGGACTGTGTGTATATAATGCGCGTTGTGGTTTGCCTCAAGCCAAATGTATTTCATGTTTGTTTTTGTTTTTTTTAAGATTTGACGATTGTCCCCACTAATGTTTGCAGTTACCTTGTAGAATGAAATGAACAACTCCAGACGAGGCAATGGACAATAGTTACAGGGAATGGACTCCAATTAATTTCTGTTTAGTGTCTGTCCCTTAAGAGAAACTTGGTTTGCACACGGTTTGCAGTACAAATCACTAACGTTACAAATGTACATGACCACATACAGTGACTAGACTGGAAGTCAATAAATGGAATTAATGGATACAGAGCAAAAGCTATTACTATCTCCCGCACGCGCACGCCACCCATGCACGCACGCACGCACACAAAAATCATTCCATGTGCAAGGCATGCCATAAATCCTAGCATTCCTTTACATCTTGGGGGCAAACATTGAGCATATAGCAGATCTACAAGCTCACAACACGCTGCAACATGGCACTAGATATCTTCGGCAAAGATATATAGTGTAGTCCTATATTATATAGAGAGCCCTGGGGGACACCCTATGTCAACTACTACTACTAAATATAATATAGGGTCTATGGTGGTTCAAGGAGCACTCGACTCATTTTCAACCATATAATTGCTCCTCACTAGAGCTCATTACTGATATGGTAAAAAGTTTGGTCTACTCACTCTGCGTCTCATTTCCAAGTGAAACGAAACAGCCTTTTTCTTCCTGAAAAGGTCAGCCATTGTTCTTGCATTCATAAAAATTACAAGAAAAACGAGTTGAATTGACACAATTTACCTTCTCATTATGTCACTGGTAGGCATGTTTTTGAGGGGCGCTAGCCCTCAGCTTTGGTCCCCACATGTCTCAATATTTGCCATTGACAATGAAAGGAGAAATTAGGTCAAATGTGCCTAGGCTACGGTCCCCCATTTAATGGCATTTCTTTCATCTAGGACCCAAATGTATATTGTAAAATCAAAGTTAATTTAACTCGGTGTACAAATGGAACCAAATGGACACATTGGGGTCCATTTGGTTCCATCCGAGTTACAGACCCTCAAGGGTCCATTTGTTTCCTAATCATCATCTAGCTGGGGACCCCCTGGATCTATCTCAAGGACCCCTAGGGCAGGGGTTCACAACGCTTTTGGCTGGGGACCCCCGGAAATGTCTCGCAACCCCCACTACAATAACCTTAATAATAGAGAAAATACATTTTAACTAAATAAAATATAATTTGTGGACCCCCCAAATAATTTGGGGACCCCCCGAGCAGTCGCGACCCCCAGGTTGAGAACCCCTGGCCTAGGGGACCCCGGACCCCACTTTGGGAACCACTGGTTTATATATATAGGCCACTGCTATAAACTCCTTTTCTTCTGCTGTAACTTTCACCTGAATCAATACCAAAGAGTTTAACAGCGGTCAGACAGAGACTTCAGCTAACAAACAATGGCAGACCAACTCCATATGCAAACATATTCAAGTACGGTATATACACTATAATGGTATTTGGCAAATGCAAGCACTGTAAAGTAACCAACAACGGGAAGTGCGTATGATATTTACTCCTGTCAAAGAAGGCAAACATCTGCACACAAAGAACAAGAAGGTAACAGCCTATAAGTAAAGAATGACACAAATGTAGTATTTATCTACTCGGCAATGTTTTATGTGTTATTTTGCTGCCCTCTTGTGGTTTTCTTGTGGAGTTTACACAGCTATCACAAAGTCTGTAGTGATACATACTGTAGGCCTACATTTCCAGTGTCAAATTCAGCAATGTACTATCCTGACTGTACAGGTGCTGTATTTTGCCCCCCTCTTGTGGCTTTTGTGGAGTGTGACTGAGCTTTCACAAAGTTTGTAGTGATACGCTTGAGCAAGTATTGTGGTCGGCTGGACCAAAAGTGGTATGTACTGTATTGTATGTATGGTATGCATGTATGTCTCTAATTGGCTATTGATGGTGACGTAATTAAGTTTCAATGTTGGGTGGGTAAAAGGTAAATGTCGGTAAGAATGGTGGTCCCTTATTGGCTGTTGATGGTGACGTAACTAAGGTACGCTTCGAGGTTGGTATAAGGTCAATAACGGGTCTAAAGGATTTAGAACAGCAGTTGTAATAGACATTAGTAGCGGTGCTCTGCGCAAGTACAGAATGCATTTCCAGTTTCATACTGTAATTGCAGTGTCAAATTCATCAATTTACTACTGTGTAGTGTGTACTGGTGCTGAACAGACATGCAAATCCTCTGGAGCAGTTTATTCCAATTCAGACCAATCAGTATCCACACTGTTCCTAGATAGCACCTGCCTTAAAGCCACGACAGAAATGACGGTGCCTGGCTTATTGGACTTCCAAATATGTCTGGAAGCATCACTGCATTTTTGAGGGGTGTGCTATATAGCCCCTCCTATGCCCAGCTTTGAGGGTTTGTGAAAACACAAACGTTGTGTAAACGCAAACGTTGAAGACAAAAGTGAGGATGAAAACTGTGATTGGCCAGAATTAGATGATGTATGGTGATGTATGATGATGATAAAGAGCCCCCTCACTTCACACAGGTGTGATTTTAAAATCAGCTTTTTTTATGGTTTGTCCACACATGTGGGAAAATACAAATTTTCTAAACAAATATTTGCCCCCAGTAGTATTTCCAGAACATGGAAAAGAGTTTGGTTGGCTTATTATGCCATGAAGACTGAATAACCTTAAACGGAATTATACCAGCGGTTCTCAACCTGTGGGTCTTTTTGGTGGGTTCCCAGATGATCGTGAAGTGACAATTTAAAATACAATCAAACAAAAAATGTAATAAGAAAACAAGACCATTACTGAATCAAAACTATACTGATTTGACTCAACACGGGGAAGCTCACCCGTCCTGGACAAGGAATGGATTGACAGATTGACAGCTCTTTCTCCATTCTGTGGGTGGTGCATGGTCGTTGATTTTGTGGGTGGTGGTGCATGGCCTTCTTAGTTGGTGGAGTGATTTGACTGATACGATAACTCCAGCTTGTTAAAAATCACACCTGTGTGAAGTGAGGGGCCCTTTTATCATCATACACCGCCTGTCACAAAGCAAGTTCAGTCAGGAAACTCGGTGCAGTTTCTGCCGGCCTCACACTCATCCAATCACACACTTATTCCATCTTCATACCGGCTATTTAAACTGGAAGTTTGCACTGCTCATCCCGCTTGCTTGCTGCTCCACACTCCGATTCCGCTGTAAGCTTAAACTTTTGCTGCTCACCCTCCTCCACCTCAGTTACCACCTGTCGTTTTGGATCTGCTGTTTAGGTAGTCCTAATATATTGTTGGGACTGATGCGCTTGATCAGAGTACCTAAAAAGCAGATCCAATTAATCGCCAAACCATAATGTATTGCTCATTTTATAGTCAATAAATATATATTTCATCCATTCATGAGTTGTCCTGACTGAACTGGGGTTCCGGGGTAGTGTTCAGTCCCACACCAGAAGTCTGGAGGCTGTGAGATCTCCATGAGCCGGACCTCCTGCGGGTCCCTGGCCTCGCTCTCTGCGCCGGCCGGCGGTAGTAAAGCTTTGTAGTAATGACAGTCTCGTCCGCCGTCCGGGTCGTAAGGCGGAGCCAGGATGTCCAGGAATGCCGTGGGTCCGTTCACGGCGTCTATCTGGTGCAGGTTGTTGGTGTCCGGGCCCAAGACACAGAGCCCGCTGTCCTCCGTGAACTCCCCGGTGAAACGGAGCTGCGCACACTGCAGGGCACCTCGGGTCGAACGAGGGTCTGTGGTGCTTGCGGCGGCGGCGGCTGTGGCCGCACTCGGGTGCGTTTTGTCCATCTTGTCGAAGCAGGTGATTTGGACGGTGCCGTACATGACCTTGAGCATGCCGTGCATCTCTGGGTGGTCGTGCAGGGGGATGGAGGCCCCCCTCCTCAGCAGGAACACGCCCATGCTGAAGTCGTCCGTCTCACATATGTGCATGTAGGTGACCGGCGGACCGGGCACTGTGGCCGCGGGCGGGGAGCCGTCTCCTCCCCTCGGGGTGAGCTTCAGGTCCGCAGCCCTGACCTCCGTCATCAGGCTCTTCAGTTTGCTCTGGTTGTCCAGGAAGGCCTTGGCAGGACACGGCTTTCTGAAGGTGATCTGTGCCTGACGGGCGATTCCCTGCATAATGCATGGAATGTTGTTGTTGTTGTTGTTGTCCTGGTGCGTCATAGCCAAATCATCGACCTGCAAATGTGTGTGTGTGTGAAAACAAATATCTAGTATATTTGCAAAAGCATATGATATATAGCCTACAGTACATGCACTGGTGTGATGGCTCCGTCTAGAGCGCCTTTTCGCATCTCGACCCGTCAGGATTAATGACCAAAACAACCACAATGAAACAGATTGATTGAAATTAATTCAATAGAATAGGTTCAGTAGCAGGTCATGTTGTTTCCTCTCAGATGCCCCACTTTCAGGTAAATATCACACAGGTCTAGAGAGACACGCAATAACCTCTGTGGTGCCTTTCACATAGTTTTATACTTTATGACATAGTTAACTCTAATTTACAATGGAAGATCAGGTCATACGTCATAGACCTGTGACGACATCAATGACGTCACAGGATGGCCACAGGGCATCTGACATCCACAATCAAGCCATGCCATTCTAATGATGATCCTGGGATCACTAAGCAATGATTAAAGGTCTAAATTATTAAAATTATTAGCATTTTGACCAAATTGACATTGTGGCTGAGGGTAGCGCTAGAAGGCCATGGGATCAGGCAAAACCAGTAGGCTCATCCTATCCTCCAGGAAGCATCAATGTTATTATTTGGGACCAAAGTGTATATGAACTGACTGATCTCTCAATAACAGAAGACTGCCCAACCGAACAACACACGTCACACATACAGTCCCCAGATGACAGTACAGTGACAATAAGGTCTAAAGAAAGAAAAAAGTAATCAAATCAAAAGTAACCAACGAATATATCAGAAAGAGGCACAAAGAAAAGAAGAAATCACACAATGAACATGAAATATGACAACTGAATTTATGTGATTGGTTAGCTGATTTTCTTGTCTACATACTGTATGACAGAAATTTTCCCTTCGTTCGTCAAATGTTTAATTTACGTCATATTTGACAGACATTTGACCTAATTTCTCCTTTCATTGTCAATGGCAAATGTGGGGGAAAGCTCTATATAAGAGGGGCTAGCGTAAAGAAGCCAAGCTTGTGGATCTGGGGGGTCCCCGGCCTGAAAAGGTTGAGAACGACTGCCATAACAGACCAAATCTGGAGTTAATTTAACTCCATGAAGTAAAATCTGACCTTTGCCCTGATAGTTCCACATTACAGATAAGAAGTAGGGAGACTGATGAAGCTTGATTTATTTCAGCCACAGTCATACTTAGTTGCATCCAGATGTTGATGTCAAATTGTCAAATATTAAATAATAATTCAAATGACATGACAGCTGGACAAAATACAGAGGAAGCCCACACCAGCCATCTCTCGATCATGATCAGGGTTTCTCAAAAGTGGGTACCGTTGCACCCTAGGGATAAATATTAGCAATATCACATTATGTTTAACCACAATTTACACCAAATCTCTTCTCCAAAAGTAGCAGATATACAAGCTCACAACACAACGTGTCACTGAGCTTGTAGATCTGCTATTTTTTGGAGAATGTCCCCCCCAGTATTGGGATGTTGAGCCTCAAGTGGTTAATGGAAACGGATATTCTCTCAAGTTTTCCTTGTGACATAAACATTTTACTATTTCCCTACTGTAATATGGCGTTATGATTCAGGGGTGCTGTGGATGAAACAGTTATTTTCCTCCACTGCCTTGAACCAAAACGTTTTGAGAACCATTGCTCTAGATTAGGCTCAGTCTCAAAAGCTTGTAGCCTATATTGCTTTTAGAGAAAAAGAAAACAGCTCAGGGATCCAACAAAGAATGTTAAGAATGTTCCCCTGTGGCCTTAAATAGCTTCATTGATGGGCAAAGTAAAAATAGATATTATAGTCACTATATAGAATATATAGTTTCATACCTGAGAGGCTGAGGACAGCTGCTGAAGAGGACTTTGTTTCCAACATGTGGCAACGTCGCCAACAGTGCAACGTGTGACACAGCAGCAGCAGCAGTGGCTTTCGTTTGACGATATAATACAAAACGTGGATTGAATTTCATCAGTCTGCTTATTACAGATGCTGCTGACATAGTTTAGGTGCTGTGTGGAAATAAAACAAACAGAGAAAACTCACATAAAAGGCAGTCTAGACTGTTGTCTCAACAACAGTGTCCCACTGTCCCAATTCAAACTATGCGGAATGAATGACCAAGTGCACTTTGAATGGGTCACCTCGGGTGAATTGCTCAACAGCACCAGTGCCAATTAAAGCAGCACAAATAATGGCTATTGTCCATTAATGGCCACACGGTGTCAGCGTTGCACCACAAGTGAGCAGATTTCCCTGCAATGTGACTAAAGAAAGTAGTAAAAGACAACATTGCAGGCAGGTGAGGTGTAGTGGGTCACCAATGTACTTTTTCCCATCACTTCCAATTAAACTTTTTTTATCCCCGTAAGCCTATCCTGTATGAGTCATGTAAGTCACAAACCTTTATTGATTCATTCATTCATTGACTGACACAATAAAATATGACATGGTATGGGGCAGCCCGTGCCCTATAGAATTGAATACATGCACAATCAAAGACATGTGTACATCTGACATTTTAAAGTAACTCACAAGGATTGAATTAGTAAAAAAATTGTTTATAAGGTTATCAGATGAATATAACACATTTTAAGGTAAACCAAAAAACACAATTTTCCCATTCTACCGTGGCTAATATTTGTGAACAAGCGACTGGTGATTTGTTTTAGGTAAATAAAATACCCCACATGTATTTGTGGACCCTTTTGCTTTATGGAGCCTCGGCCAGCCTATAATCATATCTTTGTAATTATTTGTCAAAAGAATAAAACAATAACGCCTGAGAGCTTATTTCCCTTCAAGGTCAAGGTGTTTCTCGGCTTGCTGAATAATCGTGACTATGGTGAAGTTAACCTTGATTATTTGATTCAACAGCCAGTGTTATTAGCCGTCTGTGATGGCCACTGTGCACCAAAGGTTCTAAGGAGGACCAGATCCACAGGATGGAGGGTGGGTCCATCCCAGTTAGGCTACAGTTCACAGTGAGTGAGTAGCATCATAGACCGTAAAAGTAGCATTGAGATCATGAGCACAGCATTTATCAAAGTAGGGTCCTGGGACCCCAGTGGTTCCTTGCAAGTTATCCCAGGCAGTAGTTTGACTTTGACTTTGAGTTTATTTTATTTGTTAGAAGTTATTGTACATAATTTGGTCAATATGTAAAATTATAAAGAAGAAAGAAGATTATAGGTACTGCATGTACAACTCAACCTTATGAACCAATTCAACCCTTTAAAGTACATCGGATGAATGAAACATATTTTAAGGTAAACCAAAAACACAATTTTCCCATTATACCGTGGCTAATATTTGTAGACAACCTGATAGTGTATTAATCTCTTAATTATTTGATCATGAAGAAAGAAAAAAAGAAGTTGGGACTGAATACTTTTTCTTTGCAGTCTACTATACTATATTTACTCTACCATTTATCCTTTGACCATCGTTTATGCCAATTACACGTAGTCGCTCTGGATAAGACTGTCCGCAAATAACTAGTCTTACTCGAGTAGTTTTATTTGCTCAAAAAGTCAATGTGATTTCTGTGAAGCCAAATTTGACTTGAAACTGTAGTAGTGTAGTATTTGGCATCTCATTGTCAAATGAGTTAAGTTCTTCTATTCCCCACTCCTCTACATATTGAGGATTCTTCCTTTCTGTGCGATAAAATCCAAAATGTACTGATGTCTGGTTTCTATCTGTGGGCTGGAAGATGTGGTCTCTGGTTTCATCCCAACCCACATCTTCATCTATTGTCACCAGTGTTGAGAAACAACCACGACACCAGTCACCCTCGTCGTTGGAGTACAACTTATCAGCCTTATGCTTTGATGCATCAAACCCTTCAGAGACTGCAATGCCATAAGTAAAGGCACTCTACCGCAGGGGTTCTTCCAAACATGATGGCTCCCTTCATATTCCATCCTGATTGGCTAAACTTGGCTTTCAAAGTTTGCAGGATTGGCCCTTTTGAAACAAAAAGCCTCAAATCATGAACGGAGCGTGCAATTTACGTGAAATCTTTCACAGACTTTCCTACTATGCTGAGGAATATATCCCACCCTTTTCACATTGGCCTGTTATAGCGCCACCAACGGGTGGATTTTTGCAAAACACATTTTTGGAACAAAATGCCTCAAATCATCCAATTGCCAATGGTGTAAGAACAAATGGCACCCTTTTCACATTGGCCTATTATAGCGCCACCAGGAGGCCCCAACCTATGACCTGTCCTGGTAGAGACCTGTGCCCCGAGGGGCACTTTTTCTAGTTTTAATAATATCCTTGTGTATGTTATAACAACATGGAATTGCCTCAGTCGCTGCAGGTTAATGTTTTGCTAAAGCATTAAGCATCTGCAGGAGGAACAGTCAGAACACAGGACAGGTAAAGTCTGTCGGATGCAGTTTGAAGGATGCACAGACTTTCTGTGATGAGTCTGACTTTCAGGGCTCAAATTAGCCATTTATGGCAGAAGGCGTGTGTGTGTGTGTGTGTGTGTGTGTGTGTGGTAAATGGTAAATGGTAAATGGTGCATTTATATAGCGCCTTTATCCAAGGCGCTTTACATAGATTGTGCATTACATTCACCCATTCATACACCGATGGCAGCGGAAACCATGCAAGGCACCAACTAGCACATCAGGAGCAATTAGGGGTTCAGTGTCTTGCTCAAGGACACTTCGACAGTAACTCTGGGGGAGCCCGGGTTTGAACTGGCAACCTTGCGGTTCCCATCCAGGCACTCTACCCCTGAGCCACCGCCGCCCCCTGTGTGTGTGTGTGTGTGTGTGTGTGTGTGTGTGTGTGTGTGTGTGTGTGTGTGTGTGTGTGTGTGTGTGTGTGTGTGTGTGTGTGTGTGTGTGTGTGTGTGTGTGTGTGTGTGTGTGTGTGTGTGTGTGTGTGTGTGTGTGTGTGTGTGTGTGTGTGTGTGTGTGTGTGTGTGTGTGTGTGTGTGTGTGTGTGTGTGTGTGTGTGTGTGTGTGTGTGTGTGTGTGTGTGTGTGTGTGTGTGTGTGTGTGTGTGTGTGTGTGTGTGTGTGTGTGTGTGTGTGTGTGTGTGTGTGTGTGTGTGTGTGTGTGTGTGTGTGTGTGTGTGTGTGTGTGTGTGTGTGTGTGTGTGTGTGTGTGTGTGTGTGTGTGTGTGTGTGTGTGTGTGTGTGTGTGTGTGTGTGTGTCGCCACCACGCCTCTTTCGGCAAGTTCGTCAGTCAGCCATATTGACTAGTTCTTACCTTCTCCGGTAGGTTGAGCAACTAAAGCAGCCTAGCGGGGGAGTTCTCTCTCTGTAGCAGCATCATCACTCTCCCTGCCTGCTGGGAAATAACGGTGGGTGAAGAGGAGAGGACTCGGGGAAAAAACAAACGCTTTATTTTATTTATTTTTACGCGCGGGGAGGAAGGAGTATACAAAGAACTGTTTACAGCTCGGCCGGGGGGATTTGGGAGACAGTTTTTGAACGCGGTCAACGCGTAGAAGCGGTGAGTTTTCCTTTCTACGCTTTCATAGACTCGGGGGTGTCGCTATAATCGCTTGCCCAAAAAGAACAGATCCTATCCGTGACTTGACAACAAGGCGAGCTCACTCACACACGGCGCGTCTGCGTCACCGTCCTAAGCCGTTCAGGTCTTCAGGGGGGGATTTTCTCGGGGTTTCAACGTTAACAGTGTGTGGTGGTGACTGACTGTGGTCCCGTATTGGTGACAAGCTCCATACCAGCCAGGAGCAAACTGTTTGATTAGATATACTGCAGACTGTGTCTGTCTGTCAGCCTCCTTGGCGACAAGTTGACAACACAACAGCGCTACTACGGAACGGTAACTTGTCGCTTGAAATACTATTATAGGATACAACCTGCGTTCAGGCGCAGGGAGAGAGAGAGATCCACCGTCCGTGACAGTAGCATAACATATAGGCTACTTCTACACCCGTTTCACAAAGAAGACGGCCGGGTGAGTAACCCTGGTGACAGTTGACGCTGTTATTAGCCTGCACTTGACTTAAGCCCCGTTGTGTAGCCAGCCGAGCTTTGTAGCGTTTTAGTTATTCAGGTTAAAACGTTTTAATTGAAGAATCTTGAACATTTGTGATTCTATTTTATTTTATTTTGCAGACCATATTGTCCTAAATTGTCCCCAAAGTAGGGACGCCGGTCAGGGTGGATGTGGTGTCATTTACATGGTTATTATGTAACGGGACAGGACCGTATAGTAGCAGGTAGTCTGTTTCAAAATAAAGTCACCGGCATAAAGGCACCATGACAACTTCCCAGTTCCCACACAGGCACTTCAGTTATAGCTAATATCAGCAGCCAGGTGACCAAAGTGGCGTATCTGGCGGTGTTTCAATTATTGTTTGTTCTTCTTCAATATTAAACCGTTCACGCTCAGACAGAGCGTCATGAAAGTAGTAGTAGCGGAAAAAGTGTTTCTATTGCGCGTCTGCAACTTTAACATTGTTATGAATCTGTTGTCTAATTAGGCCTACTACAATTCTCTCATTTTGCACGTGTTGTACACGTCTTATTTTAAGCCAAGAAGAGACCGATATTCAAAATAAATTCCGCTATAATTTGCGGTAGCCTGTGGAAACCACGCAACATTCGAGCGCAGGTGTTACGGACGGTGCCGTCTGCGCTACATGTACTGTACTTGTGCGTAAAACACGTCCGTGAATACGAACTAGCCAGCGGCCTGTGCGCGCTGGCAAAAAAAACCAAACAGACAAAACAGATGCTACCATGTTTGGCTAATTAGTGCTGCTGATTGGCCACGTTACGAGGGACGTGGTTTTTGATTGGATATTATGTCAGTCAGTCTAAATCCTCCTGTTGATTTATGTTCGTCCCCCCCCGTGGGACCAAGTTAAAGTTACAGCTCATTTAGGGAAAGAAGGCTCTCTCCTTCATGAGATAAGATGCCTTCAACGGAGGGTTTTAAGTTTCTCTTTTGTACGGTACTAGAAAACCTTGTGGCTAATGATCAAGAATGAAAAGAATGTGAATGAATGAAAAAGGTGGACCCTGTTGTAAACAAGTAATGCTTCATCAGTGTAGTCCACAGTGCCTATTTTGTGCCTAGTTGTGCTTTCATGTAAAATGTAGCCTACTACCCGGGTCATTCTGCAAACTGTTAATAATAATCATGTCTGTTGTCATTCACTATGACAGTGTAATCATGTCAAAAGCTGCTTCTATTTAGTTCATAGTAGCTTATTCTGTGTTGATTGTTTGCTGTATGGAAAGGTTCCGTTTCAGTTACAACTTGCATTAAACCCTATATTTCCCTGGGGTAACAATCCTTGGCCCCTCATTTTCAAACATGCAGACGTGTATAGCCTATTTAGAAACAGGGTTTAAAATGCTTAATCGTATCCATAAAGGTAAATGACAAGTCAAAAAACATATTTGGCAAACAACCCATATTGTTTGCGATGTGGACACTTGAAAAAATCTGGAATGAAATTACAGTCCTGGACAGGGCAGCCTAAATTAGGCTACACATTTAGCACAAGTGGTGCCTACAAGAAATGACCGGGTCACCAGTGCTGGAGGCTACACATTATACCTCAGATATTTTACCAGACAAGTACATTTATTAAAGGAAACAGAAGCTTGGCGGTCTGCCAAAGAAGGGTAATACATTTGCCAGTTGGTGGCTGACTTGTGGTAATGTTTTTACCACCCTGGTTGTCAAATGGTACTCCATGTCAGTGTACATTAATGATAGCGCTAATTCGGACAATATTCTGTTGAGGTTGCAGGTGCAGGACGTGTGTTTGCTTTGTACCTGAGAGAGCTCTACGAGTCTACGGTATCATGAACCACGTCAGAGCCAGGGTCAGAGAGACCAGCTATCTGGTTTCTCCCTCTCTCTCGGGAACTCTCTCGCTGATCTCTCTCTGGAACTCTCTCTCTGGAACAGCTCTTTCTCTATCTCTCTGTACACTTTTTGGGCGGTGCCAAGAGCTACCCTGTGTATGTCCATTTGTCTGAGTAGTGAGTACGACCTATTGACCCTGTCTGAGTACGACCTATTGACCCTGTCTGAATACGACCCATTGACCCCTGCAGTGAGTTGATGTCTGAGCACGACCCAAAGTATAGTTGCACCGCTCAGTTCGCGTGGGTGCTATTTTTGAGGGGCACTAGTCCTATCACTAGCCCCCCTCAGTATTTGCCATTGACAGTGAAAGTAGAAGTAAGGTCAAATGTCTGCCAAATCTTGTCCCCACACGTCTCAATATTTGCCATTGACACTGAAAGGAGAAATTAGGTAAAATATCCGCCAAATATGACGTAAATTTGTGGCAACAGGCATTCTGATTGGCCAGTATGAGATGATGCAAATACATAGTATATTTGTCTTTTCCTGTATTTAAAACAGCAGGAGATATAGGCCACCGGCTCTGCACAGAAAAGGCTGTGACCCATTCGGGTCCAATCAGAGTTACCGGTAAATTAAGACCAAAGATTTGATCAAACCCTTGTCCCCTAACAAACTTCAAAGTTCGCAAATTCACATTGGGCAGATTTTGTTTGGCCACAAACATGTTTCCAGCAGGCCTATACAACTGTATTAAAACGCTTGTGGCCAAAATGTGCCAAATGTTTACAGCTGTACTGTAAATGCACAGGGAAACCAAGGCTCCACACCATTTGGCCTTGCAGTGTTCATTAGCTGCACCACTTTCACTCCCTCAGTGAAGGAGGGGGGGGGGGGGTCTGGAGGACGAAGGGGAGGGGTGTACAGGATCTTCTAGACAAAGCGCTTGTTAATTTCAGGGCTCCCAATAAAACAGAGGTAGAGAGTTTTGGCTGTGACTTGTACAATGATACTGTGTGTCGGTGACAGAAAGACAATCTTGAAAAGTCGTGAGGAGAGAGAGAGAGAGAGAGGCTAAATAGAAAAGTAGAAGGGAAAGATGAGATGGCAGAAAATGTACAGGGTACAGAGTTTGTTTCCGCATGAATGGTGAACTGGAAGCTTCATCCTCCTCAGAGCGAGACACACACACACACACACACACACACACACACAGCGGAGTGAGCAATCGTTAGGCAGTCTGAACTAGAGGAAGGTTTTATGATGTGTGGGGTGACGGGGGTTCTGAACAGCGGACAACCTGTGTGCTATTAGAAAGTTCCGGATACAGTTTAACAACATCACACTCAAGCCTAATATAGTTCAAACCCATGTGTGTGCAGTGCGTGTGTGCGTGCGTGCATGTGTGTGTCAAAGTTTGTGTTTTATAGAGTGAGGAGATCCCCTATTAAATCTGTTTGTTTCCTAATTGACCATTATAACTTGATCCTTGGTGTCAAAGAGTTTGTTGTTTTTCGTCCGTGGAGGTCAATCTCATCCACCTGGCCTGGCTGAGATTGAACAACATGGATATGATCAGTTTCCTTAATCCTTGGTTCAGTCCCAGCTGTTCACTGCACAGATGTAATGTCACAATCTTTGTTTCACAATGAATAAACGTGTGAATTGAGTAATGGCAAAACAACTCCTATACCATTCCACTTAGCTGAAAAAGTGCTGTATAGACAAGTTCTCCAGTATAATTGAGAGATTACAGTAAAATCATCATCATCATTTTTGTACTTTCATTTTCAGTGTGAGAGAGACTTATATGCCGTTTTATATTCATGTTTTTAATCTTAAAAAGTTCCTGTGACCTTTTAATGGGGTCATCTGTGAGACTTTGTGAGTTCTGGTTTTTCAAAAAGGATTAAGGCTAAGTCCATTAGCCATTTGACCACCAGGAATCCCTATCTCCATACCGCAGCTATGTGGACCAAGAATAGCTTAAAGTTCTCCCCATGGACTCTCTCTCTCTCTCATCTCACTCTCTCATTTGGCTTGTCCGTCTGTAAAGTTGGCCGAGTGGCCAAGGCTCCAAAAAGTGACAGAATCCAGCAATACCATTTAGAGGGTTTTATTTCTCCCCGATGCAGCAGTATTTACAGTGGAAGGTCCTAACAGACCAACAAAAACACTGAAGACTAAACTCACAGAAAAGACAGATGAAACTTAGCTTGAAAGCAAATTAGGAAACAAAACCCCAGAACATAAGAAACTGTATTAGGCTATATAAACCCTTCCAAAAAGGGACCCCTAGCAGCTCTCCTCTCCCTGGATGTTACCTGCTTGTTGCCCAAGCCACTACTGAACCTCAGCATCCTGCAGCCTCCCTTTTATACTAGGTGAGAGCATACCAAGACACAGAACTAATATTTGGTAACCACTTAACTAAAATAATGCAAACTATGGCCCATGAGTTGATTTACACAATTATATATGGTTTTACTAAACTTATTCCAAATACACAAACATTTCAGGCGCCACATTATTAACATAAGAGAACATATAACACAAGAGCTCTTTGAAACACAAGACAGACACCCCTCCTGCCAGTACTGCAGGAGAGCCAGGTGCTAGACAATCATAAATAAACACAATTCCCATTCAAAAGAAATGCTGTTAAAACACCATCTTTGTGTCCTTTTATAATTCATTGTTTGTACAAATAATAAAATAAGAACAACATGCAACACTAAATGACGGTCCAGTCACACAGTCCTCCAAGCCGGCTTGCTGTTAAATGGAAGCAGCTGTGTAGTAGTGTATGCCGGTTTGTTCCTCGTTAGTCTATAGGGCACGGGCTGCCCCGTCCCTCTTCTTTAAATCTTTTAGCCATGGGA
>NC_137877.1:11796846-12021383 GCF_963924005.1 Protomyctophum bolini | reverse complement strand
AGAATCACAGTTGTCTGTACGTAACATTTGTGTGGTTTCATAGCGCAGACAGATTAATACAGCCGACAAGTTAATAAAATATAGTTGTTAGTATAAGTAAGTCAATACGTAATAAAATAGCAAAGTACTAAAAGTAGCAATTACAAAAACAATCTCCAACAGCATACACATGATGTGACTCCTTTTTTACAATGCATAACTTTCAAACTAACCATGGGGAAATTAAGGCAATTAATAAAACAATAATAATTGGTATAATAGGTAATGTGTTTACGTATGACATAAAACAACAACTTACCAATTCCAGTGAGAAATGACAAAAAGGACTGACTTCCTAGAACTGCTCAAATTGAAATATCTTTGGTAATTCCAGCAAGCTGAGAAACCACACACTGCACTTCTTTCTGCATGAATTCCCCAAATGTGGCAGCAGAGGATGAAAACTCCTCTAGGCTTTAATCTATCTCTGGAATCCAGCAGAGATTCTAAAGTAAAGGAAACAAGGCTGCCAATCCAAATAGCCTGCGAGGAGATGAGAGGAGCAGAGTGTCCTTCCAGGCAGCAGCAGTCCTCCTTGGGTCTTCTTTGTTGTAGTTTATTTGGTAGAGCTGCAGAGTGCAATGGCCCCAGACAGGCAGGTTCAACAGTGTGACTGAGACAACAAATGCAGCTGCAAAACTTCTACCATTCCCTCTTCGCAACAGAGACTGCCTCCTGGCCAATGGGAACGCAGTGACTTCACAATGAGGAGGGCGCATGCATGCATCCGTGCGCGCGCGCACACACACACACACACACACACACACACACACACACACACACACACACACACACACACACACTGCCAGTATGCTTGCTCATACACATAATGCACATATCACACAAAAAACATAGTATATGCAAGTCAGTTCACTTTCTTCCAGACCTACTACTATACTATACTTGCATACTGTCATGCACTGCTCTACAATTCAGTTCAAATCAAAGGGGCTTTTTTGGCGTGTAAAACATGCATTGCCAAAACAGAAAACAAATGTGAAGCATAGCCCTACAAGAAGGAAATGTATGACGCATGCATGCTCTCTCTCGCACAAGCCCATACAACTTTAGACCCAAACTCCTACCCCTCACCCACAGCCAAAAAGGACACATGAACTCAATGCTCCACGACTACTATCAGCAACCCCCCACCCCCCTCCAACCACCCCCCCCCCACCAGCCCATCCGCTGGCTCGAGCCGTGAATGGACAAGGGGGCGTGTTGACAATTGTGTGTGTATGTGTGTGTGTGTGTGGGGGGGTGGGGGTGGGGACACAACACAAAGGAGGACCCTCGGAGGGCAGCTGCACGCAGACACACCAGGCCCAGGGCCATCACACACACACACACACCCACACACACACTGAAGGATGTATGCGCACACATACAAGACACCAAAGGATACATGCATGCATCGTACGCTCACACACACACACACACACACACACACACACACACACGTACGTACGTACACTACATGACCGAACGCACATACGCACACAAACACACAGATCTAAGAGAGAGAGGGCATGTTTCCCTGGACCTCTTTGTCCATTGGGGGGGGGGGGGGGGGGGGGGGGGGTGTAGCTGAACTCAGACAATGAAAGAAATTCTGTGTTCACCTTTAAATAGGTGTTAGGGGGCGTGTACATAGTTGCGTGCGTACTGCGTAGCCTACGTGAATGTATGCATGTGTGGGTTGAACAAAGTTCAAATAAGTTGTGGACGTGTGGGACGTGTGGGACAGGACTTAATACCAAGATCCTTATTTACCCTAGTCTGTAGTACAGCGGAGTCACTTACCAAAAGGAGCTCTACTTCAGAGATCACACCTCACGCCACCCTGCCCTGACCCTGCATAAAGGAGCTCTACTTCAGAGATCACACCTCACGCCACCCTGCCCTGACCCTGCATCAAGTGCCTCAGTGCTTACTTGGGGCACCGAGGCCAAGAAAGCCTGGGCACGCCTGTCATTTTGAAGGATTTTTTCTTTATTTCTTTTTAGTGGCAAGCGACTCTGCCTCACTTAAGCTTTGAGCTGAAAGAGAGAGTAAGAAACTGGGAGGGAGAATGTTGAATAATCAAGGGGACGACGACAAAAGAGCGGAAGGGGGGGGGGGCATTTATTGTTTGGACAGGTTTGACAAAATAGTGGTGTGTCTTCAAAGGATTCGGTGCTGTGCTGTTACCCCATGCAGCACGGAGGGGTACCGGGGGTGCGTATTATCCCCCTCCCCACCTGCCCCTTGTGGCAAATATTCTGGCTCGTAATGATGTGACGATCATAACTCATAAGTCATGTTGTAGTCACTGATTTGTAGTCATCAGGCAGAAAACCTCAAGGCGGAATAAGAAGTACCCATACATAGTTAGCCTAGAATGCTGCCCAAGGCAAGCTACTATCGAGTAGACCTCTAGACCTACTACTGTACATGTAAACAGAGCTGCTGCTTTGAGGCTTTTTTTCCCTTTTGTATACTACCGTATAGTTTTGAGGAAAAATGCTATTTTTTCCAAAATGGCTGCCAAAGATTGGTGCTATTCGTTTCAAAAACCTTTATATACTCTGTATAACATGTATATAACGACGCATTGTCACATAGCTCTGTTTACTCAATGCTGTACCCCCTCCAACTGTATATACTTTCTCCATTTTGTGTTTTAGTGTTTTAGTATATTTTGACACAACTTGCTTTGGCAATGTAAACGTATGTTTTCTCATGCCAATAAAGCTCTCGAATCAAGAGGGAAGTCCATAACACTAAAAGACATTTAATCATTTAATCATTAATTTACATAAATGCAGTGCAAACCTGACCAACACCGCCAGCGATGCACTCAAGATAGCAGTCTTAACAGCCCCTGCACAAAAAAATCTAACTGGTTTGATTTTCCAGTGGTGGAAAGTAACTGCGTTACTTAACTTAGTTACTTTGCGGAGTGAATTTCCATTTCTATTAGTGATGCACCGAATATTCGGCCGCAGAAAATGTTCGGCAGAAAATGGCTAAAATTGCATTTTCGGCCTATTCGGTTTCGGCCCGAATAGGCAGAAAATATATCACCGAATAGTGTATGCAATGAATGGATTCAAACGAGCTGAATAAATGTTTTATGGACCCATAATAGTGATTATTATTTAAGTTAAGTTTTGCCATAACCATTTATTTAGCCATAAATCAGGTCACTTTAAGGTACGGCCATGACCGCAATGGTAGGGGAAAAAAATATATAATATTAATCATATTCGGATATTCGGGATTCGGTTTTCGGCCAACAGTTTCCTATATTCGGTATTCGGTTTCGGCCAAGAATTTCCCTTTCGGTGCATCCCTAATTTCTATATATGCTGAGTTGCTGACCTATATCTTCCTGTAGCACCAGTCCCTGTCCTATAGTTTAGAGTCTTACTAGACAGGTCAACAATGGGTCTAAAGTTAAGTTTAGACCCATTGTTGACCTGTCTGTCCAGCATCAAATGCTGGATGAGTGAGAACTTTCTCAAGCTGAATTGGTTCTAGTGAGCATAAAGAATCCATAAGTAGACTTGGCAATCTGACTGTAGTAAAAATATTGTAAAGGCCTTGGGGGTCATTACTCATTATTGATTCTGAGTTGAATTTTAATACACGCATTAATTGCCTTTTTCACCTTTTATAAATATTGCCGGACAATGCAAAAACGCTGATTCACGCCTTTGTTTTCTCCCGGCTTGATTACTTCAATGAACTTTTTTCTGGCCTGCCAAAGAAAACGACTGACAGATTACAACTTGTCCAAAATGTGGCAGCTAGAGTTTTAACTAAAACTAAGATGAGAGAACATATTACTCCAGTTTGAGCTTCACTCCTTAGGCTCTCAGTTGTTTTTAGGATTGATTTTAAAATTATTTTACTTGTTTATAAAGCTCTCAATGGCCTCGCACCTTCCTACCTACGTACATGACTGCCTGCCTATATATGTCCCAAACCGCCCCCCCCCTAAGGTCCTCCACTGCTCGAGTATTTCCTATTTCCAATACTTTTACTTCAACTACATCTCGGATCCTATGTACTGTAAATGTGCTAGTTACTAGGTACTATGTTTTATTATTAACCACAGATTAACCACTTAAGCCAGCCCTATATTTAACATTTCAGCCATTTTAAAATAGCAGATCAACAAACACACAATGTGTCACAGGGTGAGCTTGTAGATCGGCTATTTTCCAAAGAGTTGTATGCTTGAAAACGTTTCGTACTTAAAAAGTACATTTTGATGCCAATACTTTTGTACTTTGAAGTATTTTGAATTCCAGACTTAGTAATACTTTTTCCACCACTGTGATTTTCTCGGCAGTCTTGGAGGCGGGCTCTCGTGTCCGAGACAGTCAAGTCAACAGCCAATGAGCTCTCAAGTAGAATCCCATCTAGTCATAGTAGATGTGCATATTGTCTGTGCACAATAGACTACTATTTTCCAGTCCTCTAGACTAGAGTGATGTTCACTCAATGCTACTCAACACAAACCTTTTCAAACATTTTCAGAAGTTTTATAGAAACTGTAAAAACAATTGTCCCAATACAAAAAAAGAAAAGAAATCACAACCGTGTGAAGTGAGTGGTGCAACTCTGTGTGGGGGTCCCCGGGGGATCCCCTCGAAGTTTAAATTCTGTCAGCAGGTTGTGGGTGTGGGTGTGGAAGGCCCTTTTCTTCTGATTTCTCTCTCTCTCTATCTTGCTCTTTCTTAACACTGTATTTCTCTCTATATATCTAATAAACTACCCGCAAGTCTCTCTCTCTCTCTCTCTCTCTCTCTCTCTCTCTCTCTCTCTCTCTCTCTCTCTCTCTCAGTGTCTCCACTGTTTGACTTGTGGTGACTCTTTAATTGGGGCTCAGCTGACAGTGTCTCCCTTAGGGGACTGTAGGGGCAGCATGGACCATCTGCTTCCAGAGCTAACATAAACAGGTGTCCCTACTTCCTCGCAGTCGCAGACTTCCCCCACTTGCACGCGAGCACACACACACACACACACACACGCACGCACGCACACACACGCACACACAATCAGGATGCACAACCTGGTTGCCCCAAGGTGGATTTATATCTCTAGTCTGAATAAACATGTTCTCCACTCACTGAATTGTTGCCATAACGTGTCCCCTTATGGCACACACTTCAGTTGTCGTCGTCCCCCAAGCAGGGTAGGAATCAGTCTTTAGTATTTCCTTTATGGAGACAGATCAGCGCTGAAGTTAAAGCCTAACTTATACTCCGTAGAAGGACAGTGACAGTTCTTGCCTGAAAGAACTGATCAATCAGTTCTTTGAGTCAAGTGACGCTGTCATTCTACATAGTGTAAATTAAGCTTTTAAGGGAAGAGGCGAGCACAATGGAGATGCATGCGAGAATGCTCCGGGAAGGGCTTCAGGCTTATAGAAGTGCAGGCGAACATGTGGTGGCAGGGTTATAAAATAAACGCTACACTATCTGTGGGCACAGCACAGATGCTGTTTGCACAAGTAAACCCTGGCAAAGCTTTGTTTTCCCTTCTGTGGTTTAAATATTTTCCAGGCAGTGGTTAATAAACACTGACTTGTGCTCATCTCACTTCTACTTTGTGTTGTCCACGCCACAGGGGACTTCCTATTGCATGTCTTAAAGCAGCACTGGTTCTCAATCTCCAAAATTTATATTAACATGGACCGACATTTGAAAGTATTTTGTGCCATAGATTTTGTGCCATTGATGCTAGATTAAATTTAGTACGGGTTTACTGTAGATGGGAGGTAAAAGTGAACAGTTCTTAATATACATTCTCTCATTTGGCTAACTTCTAGTAGTCATATTAACTACAAATGTACGTTGAACCTGGCGTCCATTTTTTGGGCATGTCTTCATGGGGAAAAAAGTAGATCTTCTAGTTTTAAACATTTTTGAGAATAAACAAATAGGGCCTAAGTGGTTAACTGTTCCTCCATTTTGTCGGGGACCCCCTTGGAACCCCCTGAAGGTCCCCAGGTCTCAAAATGGGATCCGGGGACCTTCAGGGGGTTCTAAGGGGGACCCATGGTATTCTGTACGTGACATCACTGCTGACTCTCCAAAGCATCCTGTGGTTTCTTTGATTTTGAAGGAAGCCACTGGGTGTGTAATGGAGTAGCCCTGGGTGTTACATTGGTGGCTTCTCAGTGGAGGAGGTCAAAGGGGGTTAATGAAATGGAGTAGCCCTGCCATCTACTCTCTCTCCCCTGGCCTTTGTCTGAGCGGTATCAATCTGAGAACCCATCAGCAAATAAAGGACAATGGCGTTACAGATACCATATTGAAATCATCGTGCAGCCACTTGAAACCCAGAACTTTATATGGCACCTTTTGATCTTTTATTTCATGGTTAAACACATCAAGATGTGTTTCACCATGTTAATGATTTCTTTCAGACCTCCAGTTCTAGGAAACACAGAATGGGGGGGGGAGACTTATTTTTAAAATTATTTCCACACAACAGCTCTAAGGTATAATATTAATTCATGACATCGTAAAATGTTGAAAATGAGTGGTATTCCCCTTTGAAACTTTTTTGTTGCAAGGAGTTGTGACTATAGTTGCATTGGTGTGGTCTGCATGGGCTTCAGGTAAACAAGAATAGGAAAAAGGGAGTTTAGATGAATGAGTTGTAGTGGAGGAACAGAAGGACAGCCTATGGCTCTTATTCCCACTGTGGAAACACCTTTTCAGGCGGTGGGGATTACTCCAGCCCCCAGGCTGCACGAGGCCTTCACTGGAAGCAAAAGACACCAGATAATGTTACGCACGCACACACACACACACACACACACACACGCACGCACGCACGCACGCACACGCGCACACACACGCATGCACGCACACACACAAGCACGCATGCACGCACACACACACACACACACACACACACACACACACACACACACACACACACACACACACACACACACACACACACACACACAGCAATACTAACAGCTCTAACACATGCTCCCACCTACAGGGAGGGACAGCAAGCCAGACAAACCTAGCTAGTCATACTACCACATATTGTAGTGTGTGCGTGTGTCAGGGGAGGTGGGTTGACTGGGTTCGGGGTCATAAGAATTGGAAGGTACAAAAGGATGGCCTTAGATGGCCTTAGGCCTAGTGCCCTCTGGGTCACTCAAGGAGGGCTGCGTATAAGCGCGCGCACACACACACACACACACACACACACACACAGCAATACTAACAGCTCTACCACATGCTCCCACCTACAGGGAGGGACAGCAAGCCAGACAAACCTAGCTAGTCATACCGCATATTGTAGTCTGTGCGTATGTGCGTGCGTGCATGTGTCAGGGGAGGTGGGTTGACTGGGTTCGGGGTCATAAGAATTGGAAGGTACAAAAGGATGGCCTTAGATGGCCTTAGGCCTAGTGCCCTCTGGGTCACTCAAGGAGGGCAGCGTAGAAGCGCGCACACACACACACACACACACACACACACACCACCTGCTGTTTGCAGGCCTGTGTTTGGGGAAACGCTGATGGAGTGAGCGAGAGCCTTCATACCAGAACCAGACCAATATATATATGAGCCAGACTCGTATATCTGCCATTATTTGCCTTTTTTAATTAAGCTTGTAGATCTAATATTTTAGAAAGTCTTTGAATATGTGTGTGTGTGTGTGTGTATACTGTAGTTTTCTAAATTGTTGCACTTTTTGAACAAATTTTGGTAAAAACTTCAGCTACGGTGTCGGTGACCATCTGACCACTTAACGTAATGTTCAAATGGGTGCGCTGTGAACTCTTTTCAAGTGGGCCCTGATAAAGAAAAGATGAGAATCACTTCCTTGTTGCCAGGACCTCACGGTCTAAATGTCGTATTACTGCCGTTTTGTCGATAACCAATATGTTTGGAGCATGTGCACGTCACAAAATCACCATTCATGACTTAAATTATAAACATGGAAACAAACCTTAAACTGGTCGTATCATTATATTTAACAAACCGCTGCAAGATATTGTTGTATGTCACAAGAAGTTAAGGCCTTATCAACTCTGATGCCCATGCTTTATTTGTATGCGCGCGCACACACACACACACACACACACACACACTACGCAGTCATACTGCCTATTCAGTAGGTCAAGCCTTTAGGGGACGATCTATCATGACTTAATCAGAAAGATGTGTGTGCGTGTGCGTAGGCGCTGAGACGGGCATGTATACTGCAACAAGCATGATCTGTTATATCAGTTTCAAATACAGTAGGTGCGCACACACCCACACACAGACTGACATGTGCACGTGGGTAGACTTGCATTTGGAGCACTTTTATATGAACCATCAAATACAGTTTTCCAGATCTGTGGTAGGCAGGCTATCATTTGTGCAAGCATATGACGGCAGGTGTGCGTGCGTGCGTGCGTGCGTGCGTACGTACGTGTGTGCGTGTGTCTGTGTGTGTGAGACAGAAGGGCGAGTGCCATGTCACCGGGTCCTGAGGGGACAATAGCAGGGGCCATGTCCCTAGTGATCTGGAGCCAGCTGCTGGAGCCAGCGTCATCAGTGACAACCCCAGCCTTCCACTGTTCAAGACCCCGTCCCTTTCAATGGGAGTGTGCCGGTGTGTGTGTGTGTGTGTGTGTGTGTGTGTGTGTGTGTGTGTGCGTGCGCGTGTGCGTGTGTGTGTGTGTGTGTGTGCGTGTGCGTGTGT
Organism: Protomyctophum bolini; assembly: GCF_963924005.1. NCBI lineage: Eukaryota > Metazoa > Chordata > Actinopteri > Myctophiformes > Myctophidae > Protomyctophum > Protomyctophum bolini. Next base: position 12,012,629 of record NC_137877.1, on the reverse strand, counting down.
GTGAAGTGTGAACCCTATAACCCTGAAAATAGCTGATCTACAAGCTCACAACACATGGCGCTGCGACATATTATGAGCTTGTAGATCTGCCATGTCCAGTGAGTGACACCGGCGCACAGCTACGTATAAATCTGGCTCCAAATCTCCAACCCTTAAACCTAACCTCTAATCCTAACCCAAACCTTAATTGTAAAAATTCTCAAATCCTTTCTTTTAACCATAAAAGAACAATTTCTCTTGAGAGGACCAATTTCTTTTTTTTTGTACTAAAATTGTATGTCTATTTCTCAAATTCTATACATTATGGAATAGAATGGAAGTACAGTATTACAAGTACACACACACACACACACGAGCACGTACTGTAGGTGTGCTGTCATATGGTTGGAAATCCATTGGTGTGGTATGTATGGATTTTAGGATTGTAAAGTCCAGATTGTAGTCCCACAGATAACATATTGTAGATTGTATTCCCACAGATTGTAGTCCCACAGATTGTAGTGCCACAGATTGTAGTCCCACAGATAACACATCTCTGAGTTACAGATCCATAAGGGTCCATTTGGATCCCTGGTGGGCCCTGGACCACATTTTGAGAAATAGTGATTTTTAGTATTCTGCCAAATGTATTTGTTTTTTTATACTTTTGTTGTTAGGTTTATTATTACTATTATTTTAACAGTTGGTTTCTTGATAAGAACACTACTATGTGATTGAGACAAATACATCAGTGTTATAGTTTTTCTGACTAAGACTAAAATACTATGGTTTTTGATATTTAGCCGACTAAGACTAGACTAAGACTAAACAATTTCAGAAGACTAAATAGGACGACTAAAGAAGGCTGAAAGAGCCCAGAAATATATATATAAGAAAAAAAAAAAGAAAATACACAAAAAGAAAGTACACATAATGATTCACTTAAACCCCATAGTGTTGCAGCCCCACCCCTTTCATGACGACGAGCGTCCTGGAAGACAATGTCCAAATCCGAACGTGTCTTCCGGGCGGCTCGTCGGTGGCGGGACTGCGACGCTCTATATACAAGTACTTAGGCCTTGTCCACACGTATCCGGGTAAACGGATAAACGTAGGTTTATATATGCGTTTTGGGGGGGGTCGCCCACACGCAAACGCGTTTTTGGTCCATATAAACGCATCTTTTTGAAAACTCCTGCCACAGTGTATTTTTTTTAAACTCCGCCTGTGTGTTCCCGTGTGGACAATGTAAACGGAGTTTTGCATGGGTCTTGCCATTGGTCATATGGACAGAGAGATTTATCAGATTTAGCAGATTTACAAGCTCAAAATGCATCACAATGTACCGTAACACGCTGTAGATCTGATATTTTCATATAATCATATACTTTACAATACTTCAGATAAGTATAAATTATAAGCACACTACAATAAAACAGACAAGAAAAACAAAAAGCACAGAAACAAAACAAAACAAACAAAAAAGAAAATGACGAGCAGCACATACACAATACAGTCAGTTATTCATTATGGAAAAAAATATGAATACAAATATATACACATATTTATACACAACACACATGGGCACATCAGAACTTAAGGCTGGGGCTCTCCAATCCAATGAATCACTTCCTTTATAAATCACAGTAGATAAATCCCTGGGCAAGTAATATATCTAACCACCATTTCCAGTGTTTTCCGAATCTGTCAATCATCTGCCGAAACTCGTCGTTTGGCTCCCGAGGCTGAGAAACGGGGTTTAACGGCACCTAGTCTGACTCTAGACCACAGTAGTGAGGGCTCTCCCCCCAGGCACTGGGGGCATGTTGTACCTCAGGCACTTCCAGAAATATCCATTAGAGGGCAGTGTGGTGCATCTTTGGTTCGCAGGAGAGGCTGTGTTCCATTGTAGAGCTCCCTGTTGCTTCCTGATGTAGCGTAGTGACGCAGAAAGGCCACTGTAATCCAGGGGACCATCTGGAACAGGACAGGATACACAGTCCAAGATTAGAACAAAACAAAACAAAGCAGCAGAGATGATTAAAAGAGGATGGAATGAAACGGAATACATAATTTATTTGGCAGCGACAGATTAAGCAACCTGTAAACTGATCTGTCACAACGCAGGCTTACATGACTTGGTTTTATCCAGCATTTAACTTATTCTAGAAACGGATCACCCGATTAAAACTTGTGTAACCATTAGACCAGTGGTTCTTAAATGGTGTGCCCTGTGCAGAGGCACAACGGTGTGCCATATGTGACAAGTCCAGGTGTGCCTTGGCATTTCAATGTATAAAAACTATTCGAAGAAGTTCTAAATTATGTTTGTGCATTATTTCCCAATCCGGTGGCAAATTCTATATCCGAAAAATATATTTTTAAACCACTTTCAGCCTGGCGTCTGTATTTTGCGCTTAAAATTATAGCCAATCCCAACAGCATTTCTCAAATAGAAATAATAGCAGATCTACAAGCTCATTGTGCCTTGAGATTTTGACTCGAGGCACTTGAGTCTTCTACCCGTTTTTTTTTGTCGTTACCCATTATTCCACATGTGTACCATGGTCCCTAGTACTGTTGCCAACCCCCACAGTGTTATCTGGTGGAGGATGTGTAGACTAAAGGCTCATACATAGTCTGGATTTTCGGTGGTTAGGTGACCACCGAAATACAACATGACGTCACGAGCCGCAGTGAAGAGCAAACCACCGCTCCAGCCCTTCTCTCTGTTTTTACTCACCACCACTCAACGTTATTTCAGCTCCGGTGGTCACCTCACCACCGAAAATCCAGACTATGAATAGGCCTTAACATGCCTCCTCCGATACACCTGAATCACCAGCGCCATGACGCCTGCAATAACACTGCCAGTTGTGCTTATCAGAGTGGCCGGCCAAGCCGGAGGCATTGCTAACAGAAAATGAAACGGTCGGCAGGAGTTTTAAACATCAGTGTCCAATGCAGTCTCACCCATTTCCACCAGGATCACACGAGGGTCATTTTGCATCAAGGCGTCATGCAGGCCTATCTTCTGCTCGTAGCTTTCGTGGTCTTGGCTGTGCTTCAGCGGCAACACTTCTTCAGCGCCAGCGCTTTTGTAAGACTGAACGTCTGCAGACAGGATGATGATCAGTCTGCGACACCTGCGCACTGTCGCCGATATCTCATCATGTATCGCTGCAAGGAACCAAACACACCTGTCACTACATATTTTTATTACATAAACTCGATAATAAAGGTGGACTGCGCCCACTGTCTCTGACCTTCTCCTGGACAGTCATCTCGTCCTCTGATGTAGAGGCTGTGGCCATGTTGTTTCTCCAGCACCTCAGGAAGAACATGCAGGGCAAAGGTCGCTGTCCCAGACGAACTCACATCGTCAACATGGAGATAGCTCACATAGGCATCGTACTCTTTACCGTCTGGAACTAGAGAGGAGAAGGGAGGAGATTGTTGTCAGCTCTGTTGTGTTGAATGTTGTGCTTCCTTTAATAGCCTCTCCCTACTACACCATATCAGCCCAATAATGGCCCGATATGACAGAAGCTTGTCGTCCCTGACCTCCAAAATGAGTCTGGGACGACAACTGGTCGTTTAATCTTGTGCAGCATGACATGGTGGAAGACAGCTACCAACGCGTTAGAATCTAATTGTCTAGTAAGTTTGATCCCTTTGTGTGACAGGTTGGATCGCGCCCGAGACGAGTTCGGTGATGTTGACCAATCAGGTTGACGTCAGAGATCCACAGGTAAGTCGTTATTTATTTTATATACAGGTTTGTTTTTAGTTCAATGTTTCTTTTAAAAACGCCATTGACAATGAAGGGAAAATGTATGTTATATTGTCTAATTCATTGTTAATGGCATTTAATGATTGAGTTGGCACCGTTCGTTTTACATCACCATTACATCACCTAATCAACATGAGTTTACACTTTAAAATATTAGCGCCTCTCACGTCACTCGGGTGTGATTCTTTACGATATACTCACTTTGTTGGGCCAGTTGAGGACACAGCTTCCTATAGGCCAAGACCAGATCCACCCTGAAGAAGTACCCAGACCACAAAAGCACAACAGCAAGGCCGAAGGCCAGGCCCGCACCTATGCAGGTGTGCAGTTCAGTGTGGTCAGCTAGTGAAAAATGGTGAGACCAACATTACAGTCTGTCAGAATGTGCTGCAAACAGCACAAGACCAAGTGATGCCTGATGTACTTGGTTGCGTACCGTGTTGCGCAGCAGAAACAGCAGATCTACAAGTTAACGATGCGTTTTTGGTGCATGACAGCGGCATTGAATGTTAGATCATCTAGAATTCAGCAGGGCTATAACTATTGATTATTTTCATAGCTATTATTCTATGTATTACTTTAAAATACATTTACATCCACAAATCGATGCACCCTTATGCACAGCACATTGATACAAGTGTTCTGCAATAGAGCTTTCCCTCCTGCAGAAATCACACACGCTAGAAACTTTAACACAGATCAGAATGAGAAAGACCATTAATAATGCTGTACCTTTCTGAAGCCACAGCAAGCCCTCGGCCTGGTCTGTGGGGTTCATCACAATGCAGTGGATGGGCACGTTCAGGAGGTCAGGGATGACATCAGAGATGGACAGTGTAGAAAGGCCATACACTCCCTCATCCTCATGGATACTAAAGAGTAAGTTCATGATAAATCAATCAATCAATCAATCAACTGACCATTATTCACTTGATTGCCATTTTGATATAATGACATATACTTTTCTCAAAGTACTCATGGATTATAGTTGCCACGACTGATTTCAGTCATATGGATTCCATTGAAGTCTTCTATAGAAGTGTGTCCTGGCTATCTACAAGCTTACAACACGTGCCATTTCGACCCTAAGGATCTCAGCTATCTCATAACCGCAATCGTTGCTAAAAATTGGTTAGCTGTATGTACCAAAACATCATCATTTTACATATTATTAGGACTTGGCCAAGCAACATTTTTCCGTCGTGAGATTTTATTTTGCTTTAATCCATGAGTACTTAAATGCTTTATGAACTAGAGGAGAACTCACTAGACCCAGGACTCTGTCGCCAGGATGTGGTCGTCATCGTTGTCGGGGAGCACCCAGTACATTAAGTTCTCGTCATGCTCGCCGAGACCCAAATGGGCCAAACATCGTAACTCAGCACTGGAACCTGTCATAGATTACAGTAAGTACAGTAAGGTGGCAGGCACTTTATATTTCATAGTATCACTAGTATTACGCATGTACTGTACATTCTGTACGTGTAACAACAAATACCAATATAAACGACTTTTGGCCTGGCAGAGATAATTAAACAACGCTACCAGGCAATAATACGTTAACATAAACTAGATATTATTCTTAGTTTAAATTCGACTTACCTAGTTCAACCAGCACCGTGTCATTGATAGGATACACCAGTGCGGGTGGTAAAAAAAGTGGATCTGATCGAACAGAGAGTAAAGCAGAAGAGGAGAAAAATAAATGTATATAATCTAATTTAGACAATAGCAAATATAATATATTTGCTATTGTCTAAATGACATTAAACATCTTATATTATACATTTTAAGGTGAATCTCACCTGTAAAATGTTATCAAGAAAAAAAGCATGCACGCACGCGCGCACACACACAGACTCACACACACACACACACACACACACACACACACACACATTTGATATTTGAACTGGCAGCTCTCTGGGGACATGCTCGCTAACCGTCCATCAGCCAACCATCAGTCCATCACTCAATCTAATGTACCATTATTAATGTGGAGCTGAATGCTACGTGCAGAGGTGTGGGTCTGTCCATCCAAGGTGAAGTTAATCAGACAGGTGTAGACCCCTGCATCATCCTCTGAGGCTCCATAGAGCCTGAGTCTGCCCTCCTGGTCCACTTCAATAGTCCCTCCATCCCGTTCCAGTGACTTGCAGTCCTACAGTAGACAGACACAGAACGATGGAATTTAAAGAGGTTTTTCATGTGTCTATGAGGTGACGGTACTTCATTAGACACCCTGGAGTCGTTTTTATGTGCAATGGTGTATAGAGCGTCGCAGTCCCGCCCCCTCGAGAGACCCGGAAAATAAATCCCTGTTCATTTTCCTCATAGACTTTTCAGAAAGTATTTATTTAAAGACGTTTACGCCACGGACAAAGCTAACAAACACAATTTTTCGCGCTGAACAAATAATTAGAAAAAAGAAGAAAACGGCAGGTTACAACACTTTTTTTGTTGTTTTTCTTCTTTGTAATTATTTGTTTGGTCCAAAATATTGTGTTTGTTGTCATGATTTGTCACGACAAGAGTTGGCTTTGTACGACGCTTATAAGGTCTTTAAATAAATATGTTTTGAAATGGTGGGCGTGCCCACATAAAAACAACATTTTAACAAATACTGTAGACTTTTTTGAAAAAATTATACCTCCTAAGACCTGATGATCATTTCATCATTTTAGGGTGGAAAAAAATCACGGCACTCCATCTTTAAGTAATTTCACAAAACTGTGTATGTGTTTAAGTGTGTATGTCACTCCGTCTGCAATGACTCAATGGTTTTAACGTAATGCAGTGTAAGAACATTTTAGTACTGGAATTGAATTGTCTCTCGTTGCATCAATTCCTCTCACTCCTTTGTCCATTTCTTTATTAATAATTTCATGAGTGGCCGAGTCAGCTGTGCAGAGTATCCTACCTTGAGCCAGTTTACGTGTGCTGTGGTTTTATTCAGTCCAAGAATGTCCATCTGTTTGCAGGGCAGAACATTTCTGGTTCCCTGTTTGAATTCTCTGCGCTCAGCTGGATGAGGACACTGTCCACTAGACACTGACACCATGAACTCCATCTCCCATGCTCCTCTCTGGTCCCTGCAGACAAGGGTATGTAGTAAAGTAACCCATTCTGTCCTGAGATCAGATTCTATAAATGTCTTCTACATCCTGACAGTTTTCCATTCTGACCTGAGATCAGATTCTAAAAATGTCTTCTACATCCAGACAGTTTTCTGAAAAGGCTATGTTTCTATGTTAGTCGTTCTTCGATTTTTCTAAAATAGCAGACCTACAAAGCGCTATGTAGATCAGCTATTTTTCAATAGCTAAAGCATAACATAATGCAAACACCAAAAGCGGTTCCCACCCAGAATGGGTTAAATTCTGCAGTACTGATTTAAAGTTTGGCTATTATTTTGTCTTTGTTATATAGCGATTAACATTGCATGTAAGAACTAAGATACATGACTTTTGCTCTACAATTACTTCCTTAAATTGTGTATTTCATCATTATTTTATCATGATGACAAGCAGTGTAAGGTAACTAAGTAGATGTACCCAAGACACAATTAAGTAGCCTACATTTTGATGCCAATAGTTTTGTACTTTTACTCAAGTACATTTAGAATTTCACACAAAGTCACACACGTTCACTGTGTAGGCTACCTTCTTTCACATGTGTAAGTGCCATGATGAGAAGCGTCCACGGGTAAAAACCACAGGTCCCCATCCCTGACCTCGGTTCCAGATGGGAGGCCCACCATGGTGCGGTTCTCCTCCGCTCTGCTCCATGTAACATTGGGCAGGGGACCCATGGTGCTCCCACACCTCAGCACGAACATGTGTTCAGCACTCGCATAATGGCGCCGTGCTGCCCTCCTGTGGCCTGGATGTGACGGTGACAAAAGGAAGATTAAACCTTCAATGTATGTCACAGTCACAGACCAAAACCTTCCCAGCAGGAGCTCTTTATCATGACTGAAACCAGAAAGGTAGTAAGACTAAATAACTCAGGTTGAAGTCGTTGGACAGCAGCAGACAGTTTAATTAGGGTTCAATTGGACACACTTGAACATAGCCTATAGGCTAGGTTATTATTTTGTATCTGTTTTATTGCGAGTTACTTAATTCAGCTTGTTTTTATTTTTGTTTTTATATGGCCATCATGTTGTTGCTGGTCATCCTTGACTGGAAAGCAGTGGCTGTTGTTTTTACATGTGGTATAGGATATAGGCCTACAGTATACTTTGGTTTATATAAATTGTATTTAATATTATTTTGTTCAGACAGCGATATAAATAGAAATATATTTAATAATAATAATAATTTCTAAGTTACCCAGGGAGAAACCTTTTTTTCTAGTCTTGTTAGGAAATTACCGTTAGTATGAATTGATAAGTACCGTAAAAGAAAAGTTCTTTGAGACAGTGGAATCAGGAAATGAAAGCAGCACGGCAAGCAAAGTTCAGGCTTTGAAGAACCAACCTCATTCAATTCCACTGTTTGCTCGTGCAGAATGTGCACTGTAGCCTATGCATTCAAGATGGAAACTCCCTGCTCCCTAATACCATAATTATAGTCTACCTTAGCAGTAGGCGTGGTTTTCTGGTGCCACTGAAACATTGGCCATTCATTTTTTCCCCATATAGAGATTTACACAAAAAAATAAATAAATTATTTTTAAGCCTAGAATCAAGCTATCCAGGATCCTGGTGATTCTGTGGGGGGGGAGAAAACCGCTAAACAAAGATTATTTTTTAAATATAAAAAAAGCTAGCTGCCTTTTAGCCGTGAACCCCAATTAAACTCTGTTTCTTTGCTGTCTAACGTTACTTCAACCTGGGTCAGGTCTCTCAGCATAACATATTGTTTAATCACCTAATTATAGTGGTTGAAGTTTGTTCTATAAATGGCCTATTTTTTCCCCAATATATCGCTTGGATTGTGTCATTGTCATTCCTTCCACCACTTCATTCATAAACTATAGACTCTCAGCCACACAACAGATTAGAACGTAAACTGCGTGTGTGTATGTGTATGCGTGTGCGTGTGCGTGTATGAGAGAGAGAGAGAGAGAGAGAGAGAGAGAGAGGGGGGGGGGGGGGGATAATAGAATCATTAGGATGTGTGATTGTGGAGTGACAGTGCGCGAACAAACCAGTATGACCGCCTACCCTGTACTGCAGCGAACCCATAATATGCCGATCTACAAGCTCACAACGCGTCAAAGCGCGATGCGTTGTGATCTTGTAGGTCGCGCAGTAGCCAATAATTAATTAGAGTACTAGTAGGTAGGTAAATCATTCAGATAATTGCGGAATTTATCAGGTGTTTGGTCACTAGGGTACTTACTGTGTCCATGTGCGACGAACAGAGCGCTGATTATGTAAAGACCGGAGGCGGAGCCCAACAGTGTCATGATACTTCCTCGTGCCTGCATAATAAAAAGAAAGATTAATAATAATAATAAAAAGTTTGTGCTTTTTTATCCTCGACGAGAAGAAGAAAGGCTTCTTAAGGAGGAGTTTCCTATACTGAAAGTGAGACCATTATTAGGAGTCGGACGAGTAACTTCCCATAAGGAAGTGATTTACAGACATTACAGGAAATTTCCCCACCCATGCAGTGTCATAAATCTGAACATCTATATATTTCTCAAAGGAGGTCGTAAAATCTTGAGAGTAAATGTAATTGCATAATATGTGATTAAATTAAATGAGAATGAATTATGATTAACATGAAAACAGATTAAGCTATTAATAATAATAATAAAACTTTATTTGTATAGCACCTTTCATGACATGAAATGCAGCTCAAAGTGCTTTACAGAAAAATGGAGAATAAAAGAAAAGCAAAGCAACAACATTAAGAACAAGCAGTAATGCAATACAGTGATTACATGAATAACAAAAATAAAAAATAAAAGATCAATTAAAAGCAATGTTGTAGAAGTGGGTCTTAAGCTGAGCTTTAAAAATGTCTACAGAGGCTGCCTGACGAAGGTACAGTGGGAGCTTGTTCCATGCCGAGAGTCATATATTCACTGTCCATTTATGTAATTTAGAAGTATTTAACAAGTAGGCCTGTCCTGTAATAATGACCTTTTTTAATCAATCAAATCAGATATGGCAGCTCACTCAACAGGTTAGCCCTTTAGAGCAGCTAAGCGCAAACTTACCGGTTAAACTTAAAAGATTAGCCTTCTGTCGGTGTGTGTGATTCATACAGAACACCTTTGCTGTGAATTTTCCGGCATGCACACAAGTTCACAAGTCACAACCCACTATTGCACAGTTGTGTTTTGTCTTGACCTATAAAACATTTCCCCATGATGAGATGTGCTTTCATCTGTTCCATGAAACATCTCTCTCAACACAATGAACACATGACTTAAACTAAGTAAATATCACAGCATTGGGCTTACAATATATTTCATTATCATTATCATAATGATCAGTGACTGGCACCAGCACATATTGACTATAGCGGGCGAAGGCATAACACAGTCATGTAACATGTTTTTTTTTTTTTTAAGTTGTAGATGGGCTACTCAGTGCATGACATACCAGCAAATTATAGGCTATATCAAGCCCTTTAACATTTTACATTTTTCCCCACACTACACCTATGAGCCTCATGGCTTGGCAAGGCTTACTTACACCCATTAGTTAAACAGATATGTGGTATATTTGATGGACTTATGAAATATATTTTAAAATTCTGTATTTTAATTAATGGATATTTCACTATAACAGTCATTTTGTGAGCACCCGGCAGTTAACCCCTTTTAGTGTTTTAAATTATGTTATAATTTAGCTATTGAAAAATAGCAGATGTACAAGCTTGTAGGTCTGCTATTTTTGAAAAATCGTAAAAATGTGGCGTAAATCTTTGAATATATATTCTTTCAAAGGGAATGTTTTAAATCGGGTCTAAATGGGTTAAGTGGCTTGATTCAGTATTTCGATATGTGATATTTTTTTTATCATACGCCCCCTTAATTATACAAACTATATATTCATTGAAAACACATGTCCTTGGTTCTGGTGACTGATGCCGTTAATCAAAACATTTATTTAAAAAAAACATGGCGTCCTCACGTCATGTTAGGAATGCAGTATGAGTCACCAGAACCAACATAATCATACATTTGAAGTGGGTACCCCCCCCCCCCACCCTGACAAGCACTTGGAATTACTAGGTTGTATTGTCTGTTTACACACAGTCAGGACAACAGTGGCTAGTAACCATAATTATGGTGCCAAGAAAAACCCAAAGCTATTTTTTTCCTTTTTCTTTGTGCTTTTCTGTGTGCTTTTTCTCTAAATGTCCATAAGACAAAATTATTCATTGTTGACTTCAGAAAGATAAAAAAAAATCATATTTCCATCAATGAGTCTCCTGTTGAAAGTTTTGATAATTGTTTTAGTTTTTTAGCAAGTATGTGTTTTAATCTTCTGCGTAGCTTTGCGTCTCTCGGCTGGTGTGTGTCTCAGACACCCTCGTGTGGTCTCTCAACAGTAACACCAACTAAATCCTCAAGAAAGCACATTGATTGATTGATTGATTGAATACGTTATTACAGAAATGTATCGGTAAACAGCAGAAAGTACAGTCAAACACTTAGTTTAAAAGGATATATATCTTTGCGGTCTTGTTTCCATTCAGGTCCTGGGTATTAATTCATAATCATGACATGACAAATAACAACAAAATTCAAATCATCACAAAAAAACACAGATCCCATCCATGTACAGGTACAGGATGGGGGGGGAAAGGAAGGGGTTTATGGCAGATTCAGTACTTTCTGAGGGGCCTCAAGACAAGCGTTTGTTTTTTGTTTTACCCCTGAGGCTTCTGTTAACTTCAGTCAATGTACCATTTGAGCGTGTTTGAGAGGCGGTGTCACAGGTTTGGCAACGTGACTGCTCTGGGCTGCAGACTGCTGGGAAGCTGACTGTAAAGGCTGCAGCAAAAATCATTGTTACAGAACTAACCCTCCATCTAAGGGAATATCAAATCACACACCACCTGTATCCATAACAGTTTACATCCACAGGCAGTCAGGTTGCTGAACAGTTGACACTGATCTGGTTTCGAGCTGTGTTGAATTAAATTAATTTTAATGAGAGATAACCAACAGTCTGCAAGGCAACTTGTGGGTGTGATGCAAAATCGGTCTAGAGACGTAAATATTTTATCAGTTGTGTTTTCAATTAATAATTTACAACATTACTTGTAACTAAAGTAAATTTGTATTTAGTAGAAAGTAGTTTGTGACCATACATACAGTGGTGCTTTTAGAAGCAACAGCTTGGACATCTTGTCTTTTTACAACTGGCTTTAAAAAGGGGAATTTTATGTTTTTTATTATGGCCCAACATTGTTCTTGTCTCATCCCATCTCTAGTTGTCAGCAGTGCAGCATTGTAAAGGACCATTCCAGCCAACCATGCAAGGTCAGTACAACTCGGTTGTCTTCATTGCTGCAACTTTACCTCTAGGATGACCATGATGACATTCCAGTTCCACAGTTACCCTGTCAGTTTGCAAGTACTGTTCTCCTGTTGACCCAATACGACACTGATAACCCTGAATCATTTCAGGTGTAAGGTGATCTATTGGGACCCTGATGGGGAGCGGTGACTGGTTGTGAAAATGACTGAAACCATTTCTGAGCATGTCTCCAAAACCACATAATGCTGGCCCTGGTAATGCCGCAGTTTATTCATTGCAAAACTTGCTTTTTATCTCAACAGTTCTCAACACCCAATCCTCCTAGAGATTCTGGCTGAAGATGGCAACAAGTTTGACCCCTGCGGGCTCTGCAATTGGTATGTGCTGATCTCTTGACGGATTTAAGGATCCCAATTTGTGATGTGTTATGCATTACCACTACTGAAAGTGATGATCTTGTTACCGCCCCAGTCTGACAATTCATGACTGACTGGTATTTTCACTGATCCTGAATTGTATTGTCAAGTGTGTGTGTGTGTGTGTGTGTGTGTGTGTGTGTGTGTGTGTGTGTGTGTGTGTGTGTGTGTGTGTGTGTGTGTGTGTGTGTGTGTGTGTGTGTGTGTGTGTGTGTGTGTGTGTGTGTGTGTGTGTGTGTGTGTGTGTGTGTGTGTGTGTGTGTGTGTGTGTGTGTGTGTGTGTGTGTGTGTGTGTGTGTGTGTGTGTGTGTGTGTGTGTGTGTGTGTGTGTGTGTGCTCTAACTAAGCTTTTCATTCAGTTTGGCATTGTGCTTTTTCATTTTTGGGCTCTATGCTGCCATTTACCCTGAGAAGCTTATTTTTGTATGGCTCATTATGTTTCCATCCAATTTCTAGTGTCCTGAGCATTGAAGAGAATCCTGCCAAGCCAGCCCTACAAGGTCAGTGTCATTCTGGGTGAAACTTAATCATTTTGCAGATTTGTGTAGAGTTGTGTACATTTCTTTAAACACTTGTGAAATCATGGGACATTCTGCATAATGAGTACATTTGATACCAATAGTTAAGTAGATTTAGATTTGGGACTTTTACTTGTATTTGAATATTTCTACATTAAGTACTTTTTCCACCGCTGGCTACGATGTGTCTCTTGAACTCTCTCACTGAAATAATTTGAGGGAGGAAAATGTTATATCAAATGCTGAGTAGCCTAAACTTAGGTTGCTATATTGTATTAAAATTGACTTTAAATCATGCTAAATTGCTAATGGCTACTCTTTATTTTTTTTATCTGGGAAATGGGGAGAAGACCATCTCTACTGAAGGTGATTGTCCTGGAAAGACTATACATGCTTAATTTGACCCAATGTGTCTTTACTGTTAAGAGCTAAATGCTACATTGATGATAACTGAACTCTATCTTACTGAATGAACCTTTGAAGAAAACCCTTTACCAGATTCTGAGTAGCATAGAGACTCCCTAGTGAAGCACATTTAGATTTTGTAATTGTACAAATATTGTATGTGTTTAATGTGACCCACCTAGAAGGTAGTCACATTATTATTGTTTGTTTTATTTATTTTATTTTGTGATTTGAAATAGTTTTGAGAGCTGTCACTTGTCAATGTATTGAGTTCACCTTGGACAGTAGGGGGCAGTATAGGAGCGTCTTACCTTCTCTTTCTCATGGGCTGGTATTACCTACAGACCGGAAGCTCACCGTCATTCTATCGAGAGCAAGCAGTCTGTAAACAACAAAAACGATTGTGTGCTTCTTTCTCCTGTTCATCAGGTGGGTTTTGGTGCATAAACTCACTGAATGATACCTATGTGATTATGATAACATTAAGTACACGTTCTGGTGGTGGAGCCTAACTCTGAAGTGTTTGCAAGATGTGATTATTGTTTGTGAGTGAATTCAGGGCAGAACACACTAGTTTGGCTGTGGCAATCAATACAAAATGGCGACGTCCATGTACAAGGTTTTACAAGTGTACACTCCCAAAGTAGAGCTCCCGTTTTTGGTATATGATTTTGGTAATGTGTTTTTGGTAAACTATGTGTGTTTTGTAAGAAGTGTGACCAGCTATTTTATTGTATTTGGACATGGTAATGAATAAGTTCCGCTCTCAGGATTAACTCCAAAGGTGTTATTGCAATAACCAAGTATATAAGAATATAGTTACTGGAATGAGCATTAATAAAGTGCACAGAGTTAAAAAGGTGAATATTCCTGAGACAAACAAGACAATGAATGAGGGTCTATTATGGTACTTTCTTGTATGTTTTTGAGTAATGAAGTGTACCAGGTTGCTATGTAAAATAATATGGGAAGAACATGCAGTATTGTAATGGTGATAACTCCAGTGGTACAGTAATGGTTTATGGTGTATTTTAATGAAAACTGAGTTGAAGTTAAAGTAAAATACATTGACATAATACCAGGAAACAAAAGAAATGGGAAACAAAGTGGATTTGTGATTTTGAGAATAAATTCTATCGAGAGCAAGCAGTCTGTAAACAACAAAAACGATTGTGTGCTTCTTTCTCCTGTTCATCAGGACATTAATACTGATTGCTCGTCTCAGCCACCTGGGACCTGCAACATTAACCTCATGTAATATCTCAATAGATGATGTCTATGAGATGCTATAAAGAGCCACCCTGATTGGTAAGTAACCACATGTTGACGCTAATTGTTTAGAGTTTCACATGGGTTCTAAATGATGAAACCTTTTTTAAAGACAAGCATATGCCTGATATTTGTGATGACAGCCTTTACCTGACTTGGACCCTACTGAAGATGGTGCTATTTTCCCAACATGTTTTTTTTGCTAACAACTAACTTGTCCTGCAGATAAGCTTACTGTGTTGTCATGTGGCATCTTCTGGCTGTTCCCTGAGTGCCTTAACTGCTACTGGAATGCTGGCCTATAGGTGAGTTTCATAGAAGCTGCTTTACTTTATAAAATAGAAATTCTGTTTAATATGATGATGATTTCATAGACCAGCATATACCTGAATTCATTGATGTCACTTTTGACTCTGCTTATACACAATCATGCATTAAAATCCATTATGTAGTTGATGCTGGATTGTATTGAATGACTTGATGTGTTGAATCGGTGGCTGGCTATTGGACAAGGGAATATGATGGTGATTGCTATCTGGTAAGCTGCCTTAATGCTCATGAGTTGGTTCAAAGTAAAAATATCACCAAGGGCAGGCTAGTGGTGGAGTAAGCTGCAAATTAAAAATGTCATCGAGCAGGCCGTTCTTGAAATTTTGCTTGCCTATAAACTCTACTGGCATAGATGTTGTCTAGAATGTTTTGGACAAACAATGTTTGTTAAAAGGGAAGGCTTCTCTGACCAGTGTTTGATAGGATGAAATGGGGTAAAACCCATAAAACTTCTGGACGACATATGGCAGTCTGTCACCAAAGCCCTGATCATAACGCTTGTTATCTTATAAGCCAAATGGTGCTACAATTTTATTTCTAATTGCTTAATGTCTTTCCAGAATATTTTCTGCCTGGGACTGATCATTGGAGTGGTAATGTCGCCAATCTTGTCCAAAGGTAAGAACTACTGGAGTCTTGTTACTTGTAGGCTAGTGCAGTTTCTGTGATGATCAACTTAGCTCACTTTGAACCGATGTGAAACGACACGAACAACTGAGAAACTGCATCGCTTTAGGAAATGTCTATGTCAAAACTATTAGACCACATGCCTACTTGATATGTTCTCCTGTTGCAGATTGCTGTGACATGTATTATGGCTAGAGCCTAGAGGACCATCAAAGGCTTTTCAGGTAGGCATGTTTTATTTATTTGAGCAATGTAAATCTCTCCAGACAATGATGATAGAATTTGGAATCTCGTTCGTCTGAACTACTGTTGAATAACCATTACTGATGTCAGTGGAGGCAGTAGGTGAGGCTGACTAAACCTAGCTCATTTACACGATACTGAATGGCTTTCTTCTGTTCCAGATGACCTAGCAGTGATGCTGTTGCACCTTGAGCAGTGTTTATTAACTCCTGCTGCGACTGGAATCTGACCAGAGGAAGGACCACCAAAGAAATTTCAAGTAGGAATGACTTTATTGGCAGTGTAAATATTATTGCCTTCACAGTGATGGTATAATTTGGAATCTTCTTTCTTCTGAACTGCTGTTGAGAAACAATTGCTGATGTTAGTGGAGGCAGTAGGTGACACTTGACTAAACGTGGCTAATTTACACAGTACTGAAAATGTCTTTCTTCTGTTCCAGATGACCTAGCGGTGATTCTGGTGCATCTTGACCGTTGTTGGTTGAACTCGACTATGGCACGTTAAGGTATATAAATGTTTGCAGATAACACGTGACTGAATGGCACTCTTTAGACATGAACACCAGGTTCCTTTGTGATGACATCCGCAAATGTCTTACGCCTTGTTAATGCCAGAACCTGAAAAGGTGGACCCACTGGTGTTGCCTTGGCAATAAGGGGATATAATGTTGGGGTTACCAACAGTCTGCAAGGCAACTTGTGGGTGTGATGCAAAATCGGTCTAGAGACGTAAATATTTTATCAGTTGTGTTTTCAATTCATAATTTACAACATTACTTGTAACTAAAGTAAATTTGTATTTAGTAGAAAGTAGTTTGTGACCATACATACAGTGGTGCTTTTCGAAGCAACAGCTTGGACATCTTGTCTTTTTACAACTGGCTTTAAAAAGGGGAATTTTATGTTTTTTATTATGGCCCAACATTGTTCTTGTCTCATCCCATCTCTAGTTGTCAGCAGTGCAGCATTGTAAAGGACCATTCCAGCCAACCATGCAAGGTCAGTACAACTCGGATGTCTTCATTGCTGCAACTTTACCTCTAGGATGACCATGATGAATATTCCAGTATCGCAGTTACCCTGCCAGTTTGCAAGTACTGCTCTCCTGTTGACCCAATACGACACTGATAACCCTGAATCATTTCAGGTGTAAGGTGATCTATTGGGACCCTGATGGGGAGCGGTGACTGGTTGTGAAAATGACTGAAACCATTTCTGAGCATGTCTCCAAAACCACATAATGCTGGCCCTGGTAATGCCGCAGTTTATTCATTGCAAAACTTGCTTTTTATCTCAACAGTTCTCAACACCCAATCCTCCTAGAGATTCTGGCTGAAGATGGCAACAAGTTTGACCCCTGCGGGCTCTGCAATTGGTATGTGCTGATCTCTTGAGGGATTTAAGGATCCCAATTTGTGTTGAAAAATAAAAAAACGATGGGTTATAGCCCATGTTTTTTGAAATTTTGGAAAAAAAAGTTAGCCTCGTTTCTCATCATTTTGGACCATGGGCTATAGCCCATATCGTACGGCATACTATAGCACGCCGTTTTTCATCATTTTGGAGGATTTGAAAAAAATGAAAAAATAAAAAAACGATGGGTTATAGCCCATGTTTTTTGAAATTTTGAAAAAAAAAGTTAGCCTCGTTTCTCATCATTTTGGACCATGGGCTATAGCCCATATCGTACGGCATACTATAGCACGCCGTTTTTCATCATTTTGGAGGATTTGAAAAAAATGAAAAAATAAAAAAACGATGGGTTATAGCCCATGTTTTTTGAAATTTTGAAAAAAAAAGTTAGCCTCGTTTCTCATCATTTTGGACCATGGGCTATAGCCCATATCGTACGGCATACTATAGCGCGCCGTTATTCATCATTTTTGATGATTTGACAAAAATGAAAAAATGAAAAAAACGATGGGTTATAGCCCATGTTTTTTGAAATTTTGAAAAAAAAAGTTATCCTCGTTTCTCATCATTTTGGACCATGGGCTATAGCCTATATCGTACGGCATACTATAGCGCGCCGTTTTTCATCATTTTTGATGATTTGACAAAAATGAAAAAATGAAAAAAACGATGGGTTATAGCCCATGTTTTTTGAAATTTTGAAAAAAAAAGTTATCCTCGTTTCTCATCATTTTGGACCATGGGCTATAGCCTATATCGTACGGCATACTATAGCGCGCCGTTTTTCATCATTTTTGATGATTTGACAAAAATGAAAAAATGAAAAAAACGATGGGTTATAGCCCATGTTTTTTGAAATTTTGGAAAAAAAAGTTATCCTCGTTTCTCATCATTTTGGACCATGGGCTATAACCTATATCGTACGGCATACTATAGCGCGCCGTTTTTCATCATTTTTGATGATTTGACAAAAATTAAAAAAACGATGGGTTATAGCCCATGTTTTTTGAAATTTTGAAAAAAAAAGTTATCCTCGTTTCTCATCATTTTGGACCATGGGCTATAGCCTATATCGTACGGAATACTATAGCGCGCCGTTTTTCATCATTTTTGATGATTTGACAAAAATGAAAAAATGAAAAAAACGATGGGTTATAGCCCATGTTTTTTGAAATTTTGAAAAAAAAAGTTATCCTCGTTTCTCATCATTTTGGACCATGGGCTATAGCCTATATCGTACGGAATACTATAGCGCGCCGTTTTTCATCATTTTTGATGATTTGACAAAAATGAAAAAATGAAAAAAACGATGGGTTATAGCCCATGTTTTTTGAAATTTTGAAAAAAAAAGTTATCCTCGTTTCTCATCATTTTGGACCATGGGCTATAGCCACTATCGTACGGCATACTATAGCACGCCGTTTTTCATCATTTTGGAGGATTTGAAAAAAATGAAAAAATAAAAAAACGATGGGTTATAGCCCATGTTTTTTGAAATTTTGAAAAAAAAAGTTAGCCTCGTTTCTCATCATTTTGGACCATGGGCTATAGCCCATATCGTACGGCATACTATAGCGCGCCGTTATTCATCATTTTTGATGATTTGACAAAAATGAAAAAATGAAAAAAACGATGGGTTATAGCCCATGTTTTTTGAAATTTTGAAAAAAAAAGTTATCCTCGTTTCTCATCATTTTGGACCATGGGCTATAGCCTATATCGTACGGCATACTATAGCGCGCCGTTTTTCATCATTTTTGATGATTTGACAAAAATGAAAAAATGAAAAAAACGATGGGTTATAGCCCATGTTTTTTGAAATTTTGAAAAAAAAAGTTATCCTCGTTTCTCATCATTTTGGACCATGGGCTATAGCCTATATCGTACGGCATACTATAGCGCGCCGTTTTTCATCATTTTTGATGATTTGACAAAAATGAAAAAATGAAAAAAACGATGGGTTATAGCCCATGTTTTTTGAAATTTTGGAAAAAAAAGTTATCCTCGTTTCTCATCATTTTGGACCATGGGCTATAACCTATATCGTACGGCATACTATAGCGCGCCGTTTTTCATCATTTTTGATGATTTGACAAAAATTAAAAAAACGATGGGTTATAGCCCATGTTTTTTGAAATTTTGAAAAAAAAAGTTATCCTCGTTTCTCATCATTTTGGACCATGGGCTATAGCCTATATCGTACGGAATACTATAGCGCGCCGTTTTTCATCATTTTTGATGATTTGACAAAAATTAAAAAAACGATGGGTTATAGCCCATGTTTTTTGAAATTTTGAAAAAAAAAGTTATCCTCGTTTCTCATCATTTTGGACCATGGGCTATAGCCTATATCGTACGGAATACTATAGCGCGCCGTTTTTCATCATTTTTGATGATTTGACAAAAATGAAAAAATGAAAAAAACGATGGGTTATAGCCCATGTTTTTTGAAATTTTGGAAAAAAAAGTTATCCTCGTTTCTCATCATTTTGGACCATGGGCTATAGCCTATATCGTACGGAATACTATAGCGCGCCGTTTTTCATCATTTTTGATGATTTGACAAAAATGAAAAAATGAAAAAAACGATGGGTTATAGCCCATGTTTTTTGAAATTTTGAAAAAAAAAGTTAGCCTCGTTTCTCATCATTTTGGACCATGGGCTATAGCCTATATCGTACGGCATACTATAGCGCGCTGTTTTTCATCATTTTTGATGATTTGACAAAAATGAAAAAAACGATGGGTTATAGCCCATGTTTTTTGAAATTTTGAGAAAAAAAGTTAGCCTCGTTTCTCATCATTTTGGACCATGGGCTATAGCCTATATCGTACGGCATACTATAGCGTGCCGTTTTTCATCATTTTTGATGATTTGACAAAAATGAAAAAAACGATGGGTTATAGCCCATGTTTTTTGAAATTTTGAAAAAAAAAGTTAGCCTCGTTTCTCATCATTTTGGACCATGGGCTATAGCCTATATCGTACGGCATACTATAGCGCGCCTTTTTTCATCATTTTTGATGATTTGACAAAAATGAAAAAAACGATGGGTTATAGCCCATGTTTTTTGAAATTTTGGAAAAAAAAGTTAGCCTCGTTTCTCATCATTTTGGACCATGGGCTATAGCCTATATCGTACGGCATACTATAGCGCGCCGTTTTTCATCATTTTTGATGATTTGACAAAAATGAAAAAATGAAAAAAACGATGGGTTATAGCCCATGTTTTTTGAAATTTTGAAAAAAAAAGTTATCCTCGTTTCTCATCATTTTGGACCATGGGCTATAACCTATATCGTACGGCATACTATAGCGCGCCGTTTTTCATCATTTTTGATGATTTGACAAAAATTTAAAAATTAAAAAAACGATGGGTTATAGCCCATGTTTTTTGAAATTTTGAAAAAAAAAGTTATCCTCGTTTCTCATCATTTTGGACCATGGGCTATAGCCTATATCGTACGGCATACTATAGCGCGCCGTTTTTCATCATTTTTGATGATTTGACAAAAAAGAAAAAATGAAAAAAACGATGGGTTATAGCCCATGTTTTTTGAAATGTTGAAAAAAAAAGTTATCCTCGTTTCTCATCATTTTGGACCATGGGCTATAACCTATATCGTACGGCATACTATAGCGCGCCGTTTTTCATCATTTTTGATGATTTGACAAAAATTAAAAAATTAAAAAAACGATGGGTTATAGCCCATGTTTTTTGAAATTTTGAAAAAAAAAGTTATCCTCGTTTCTCATCATTTTGGACCATGGGCTATAGCCTATATCGTACGGCATACTATAGCGCGCCGTTTTTCATCATTTTTTATGATTTGACAAAAATGAAAAAAACGATGGGTTATAGCCCATGTTTTTTGAAATTTTGGAAAAAAAAGTTAGCCTCGTTTCTCATCATTTTGGACCATGGGCTATAGCCTATATCGTACGGCATACTATAGCGCGCCGTTTTTCATCATTTTTGATGATTTGACAAAAATGAAAAAATGAAAAAAACGATGGGTTATAGCCCATGTTTTTTGAAATTTTGAAAAAAAAAGTTATCCTCGTTTCTCATCATTTTGGACCATGGGCTATAACCTATATCGTACGGCATACTATAGCGCGCCGTTTTTCATCATTTTTGATGATTTGACAAAAATTTAAAAATTAAAAAAACGATGGGTTATAGCCCATGTTTTTTGAAATTTTGAAAAAAAAAGTTATCCTCGTTTCTCATCATTTTGGACCATGGGCTATAGCCTATATCGTACGGCATACTATAGCGCGCCGTTTTTCATCATTTTTGATGATTTGACAAAAATGAAAAAATGAAAAAAACGATGGGTTATAGCCCATGTTTTTTGAAATGTTGAAAAAAAAAGTTATCCTCGTTTCTCATCATTTTGGACCATGGGCTATAACCTATATCGTACGGCATACTATAGCGCGCCGTTTTTCATCATTTTTGATGATTTGACAAAAATTAAAAAATTAAAAAAACGATGGGTTATAGCCCATGTTTTTTGAAATTTTGAAAAAAAAAGTTATCCTCGTTTCTCATCATTTTGGACCATGGGCTATAGCCTATATCGTACGGCATACTATAGCGTGCCGTTTTTCATCATTTTTGATGATTTGACAAAAATGAAAAAAACGATGGGTTATAGCCCATGTTTTTTGAAATTTTGAAAAAATAAGTTAGCCTCGTTTCTCATCATTTTGGACCATGGGCTATAGCCTATATCGTACGGCATACTATAGCGCGCCTTTTTTCATCATTTTTGATGATTTGACAAAAATGAAAAAATAAAAAAAACGATGGGTTATAGCCCATGTTTTTTGAAATTTTGAAAAAAAAAGTTAGCCTCGTTTCTCATCATTTTGGACCATGGGCTATAGCCTATATCGTACGGCATACTATAGCGCGCCGTTTTTCATCATTTTTTATGATTTGACAAAAATGAAAAAATGAAAAAAACGATGGGTTATAGCCCATGTTTTTTGAAATTTTGGAAAAAAAAGTTAGCCTCGTTTCTCATCATTTTGGACCATGGGCTATAGCCTATATCGTACGGCATACTATAGCGCGCCGTTTTTCATCATTTTTGATGATTTGACAAAAATGAAAAAAACGATGGGTTATAGCCCATGTTTTTTGAAATTTTGAAAAAAAAAGTTATCCTCGTTTCTCATCATTTTGGACCATGGGCTATAACCTATATCGTACGGCATACTATAGCGCGCCGTTTTTCATCATTTTTGATGATTTGACAAAAATTTAAAAATTAAAAAAACGATGGGTTATAGCCCATGTTTTTTGAAATTTTGAAAAAAAAAGTTATCCTCGTTTCTCATCATTTTGGACCATGGGCTATAGCCTATATCGTACGGCATACTATAGCGCGCCGTTTTTCATCATTTTTGATGATTTGACAAAAAAGAAAAAATGAAAAAAACGATGGGTTATAGCCCATGTTTTTTGAAATGTTGAAAAAAAAAGTTATCCTCGTTTCTCATCATTTTGGACCATGGGCTATAACCTATATCGTACGGCATACTATAGCGCGCCGTTTTTCATCATTTTTGATGATTTGACAAAAATTAAAAAATTAAAAAAACGATGGGTTATAGCCCATGTTTTTTGAAATTTTGAAAAAAAAAGTTATCCTCGTTTCTCATCATTTTGGACCATGGGCTATAGCCTATATCGTACGGCATACTATAGCGCGCCGTTTTTCATCATTTTTTATGATTTGACAAAAATGAAAAAATGAAAAAAACGATGGGTTATAGCCCATGTTTTTTGAAATTTTGGAAAAAAAAGTTAGCCTCGTTTCTCATCATTTTGGACCATGGGCTATAGCCTATATCGTACGGCATACTATAGCGCGCCGTTTTTCATCATTTTTGATGATTTGACAAAAATGAAAAAATGAAAAAAACGATGGGTTATAGCCCATGTTTTTTGAAATTTTGAAAAAAAAAGTTATCCTCGTTTCTCATCATTTTGGACCATGGGCTATAATCTATATCGTACGGCATACTATAGCGCGCCGTTTTTCATCATTTTTGATGATTTGACAAAAATTTAAAAATTAAAAAAACGATGGGTTATAGCCCATGTTTTTTGAAATTTTGAAAAAAAAAGTTATCCTCGTTTCTCATCATTTTGGACCATGGGCTATAGCCTATATCGTACGGCATACTATAGCGCGCCGTTTTTCATCATTTTTGATGATTTGACAAAAAAGAAAAAATGAAAAAAACGATGGGTTATAGCCCATGTTTTTTGAAATGTTGAAAAAAAAAGTTATCCTCGTTTCTCATCATTTTGGACCATGGGCTATAACCTATATCGTACGGCATACTATAGCGCGCCGTTTTTCATCATTTTTGATGATTTGACAAAAATTAAAAAATTAAAAAAACGATGGGTTATAGCCCATGTTTTTTGAAATTTTGAAAAAAAAAGTTATCCTCGTTTCTCATCATTTTGGACCATGGGCTATAGCCTATATCGTACGGCATACTATAGCGTGCCGTTTTTCATCATTTTTGATGATTTGACAAAAATGAAAAAATGAAAAAAACGATGGGTTATAGCCCATGTTTTTTGAAATTTTGGAAAAAAAAGTTATCATCGTTTCTCATCATTTTGGACCATGGGCTATAACCTATATCGTACGGCATACTATAGCGCGCCGTTTTTCATCATTTTTGATGATTTGACAAAAATGAAAAAATGAAAAAAACGATGGGTTATAGCCCATGTTTTTTGAAATTTTGAAAAAAAAAGTTATCCTCGTTTCTCATCATTTTGGACCATGGGCTATAGCCTATATCGTACGGCATACTATAGCGCGCCGTTTTTCATCATTTTTGATGATTTGACAAAAATGAAAAAATGAAAAAAACGATGGGTTATAGCCCATGTTTTTTGAAATTTTGGAAAAAAAAGTTATCCTCGTTTCTAATCATTTTGGACCATGGGCTATAACCTATATCGTACGGCATACTATAGCGCGCCGTTTTTCATCATTTTTGATGATTTGACAAAAAATAAAAAAATAAAAAAATGATGGGTTATAGCCCATGTTTTTTGAAATTTTGAAAAAAAAAGTTATCCTCGTTTCTCATCATTTTGGACCATGGGCTATAACCTATATCGTACGGCATACTATAGCGCGCCGTTTTTCATCATTTTTGATGATTTGACAAAAAAGAAAAAATGAAAAAAATGATGGGTTATAGCCCATGTTTTTTGAAATTTTGAAAAAAAAAGTTATCCTCGTTTCTCATCATTTTGGACCATGGGCTATAGCCTATATCGTACGGCATACTATAGCGCGCCGTTTTTCATCATTTTTGATGATTTGACAAAAATGAAAAAATGAAAAAAACGATGGGTTATAGCCCATGTTTTTTGAAATTTTGAAAAAAAAAGTTATCCTCGTTTCTCATCATTTTGGACCATGGGCTTTAGCCTATATCGTACGGCATACTATAGCACGCCGTTTTTCATCATTTTTGATGATTTGACAAAAATGAAAAAATAAAAAAAACGATGGGTTATAGCCCATGTTTTTTGAAATTTTGGAAAAAAAAGTTATCCTCGTTTCTCATCATTTTGGACCATGGGCTATAGCCTATATCGTACGGCATACTATAGCGCGCCGTTTTTCATCATTTTTGATGATTTGACAAAAATGAAAAAATGAAAAAAAACGATGGGTTATATCCCATGTTTTTTGAAATTTTGGAAAAAAAAGTTATCCTCGTTTCTCATCATTTTGGACCATGGGCTATAACCTATATCGTACGGCATACTATAGCGCGCCGTTTTTCATCATTTTTGATGATTTGACAAAAATTTAAAAATTTGAAAAACGATGGGTTATAGCCCATGTTTTTTGAAATTTTGAAAAAAAAAGTTATCCTCGTTTCTCATCATTTTGGACCATGGGCTATAACCTATATCGTACGGCATACTATAGCGCGCCGTTATTCATCATTTTTGATGATTTGACAAAAATGAAAAAATGAAAAAAACGATGGGTTATAGCCCATGTTTTTTGAAATTTTGAAAAAAAAAGTTATCCTCGTTTCTCATCATTTTGGACATGGGCTATAGCCTATATCGTACGGCATACTATAGCGCGCCGTTTTTCATCATTTTTGATGATTTGACAAAAATGAAAAAATGAAAAAAACGATGGGTTATAGCCCATGTTTTTTGAAATTTTGAAAAAAAAAGTTATCCTCGTTTCTCATCATTTTGGACCATGGGCTATAGCCTATATCGTACGGCATACTATAGCGCGCCGTTTTTCATCATTTTTGATGATTTGACAAAAATGAAAAAATGAAAAAAACGATGGGTTATAGCCCATGTTTTTTGAAATTTTGGAAAAAAAAGTTATCCTCGTTTCTCATCATTTTGGACCATGGGCTATAACCTATATCGTACGGCATACTATAGCGCGCCGTTTTTCATCATTTTTGATGATTTGACAAAAATTAAAAAAACGATGGGTTATAGCCCATGTTTTTTGAAATTTTGAAAAAAAAAGTTATCCTCGTTTCTCATCATTTTGGACCATGGGCTATAGCCTATATCGTACGGCATACTATAGCGCGCCGTTTTTCATCATTTTTGATGATTTGACAAAAATGAAAAAATGAAAAAAACGATGGGTTATAGCCCATGTTTTTTGAAATTTTGAAAAAAAAAGTTATCCTCGTTTCTCATCATTTTGGACCATGGGCTATAGCCTATATCGTACGGCATACTATAGCGCGCCGTTTTTCATCATTTTTGATGATTTGACAAAAATGAAAAAATGAAAAAAACGATAGGTTATAGCCCATGTTTTTTGAAATTTTGAAAAAAAAAGTTAGCCTCGTTTCTCATCATTTTGGACCATGGGCTATAGCCTATATCGTACGGCATACTATAGCGCGCTGTTTTTCATCATTTTTGATGATTTGACAAAAATGAAAAAATGAAAAAAACGATGGGTTATAGCCCATGTTTTTTGAAATTTTGAGAAAAAAAGTTAGCCTCGTTTCTCATCATTTTGGACCATGGGCTATAGCCTATATCGTACGGCATACTATAGTGTGCCGTTTTTCATCATTTTTGATGATTTGACAAAAATGAAAAAATGAAAAAAACGATGGGTTATAGCCCATGTTTTTTGAAATTTTGAAAAAAAAAGTTAGCCTCGTTTCTCATCATTTTGGACCATGGGCTATAGCCTATATCGTACGGCATACTATAGCGCGCCTTTTTTCATCATTTTTGATGATTTGACAAAAATGAAAAAATAAAAAAAACGATGGGTTATAGCCCATGTTTTTTGAAATTTTGAAAAAAAAAGTTAGCCTCGTTTCTCATCATTTTGGACCATGGGCTATAGCCTATATCGTACGGCATACTATAGCGCGCCGTTTTTCATCATTTTTTATGATTTGACAAAAATGAAAAAATGAAAAAAACGATGGGTTATAGCCCATGTTTTTTGAAATTTTGGAAAAAAAAGTTAGCCTCGTTTCTCATCATTTTGGACCATGGGCCATAGCCTATATCGTACGGCATACTATAGCGCGCCGTTTTTCATCATTTTTGATGATTTGACAAAAATGAAAAAATGAAAAAAACGATGGGTTATAGCCCATGTTTTTCTAAATTTTGAAAAAAAAAGTTATCCTCGTTTCTCATCATTTTGGACCATGGGCTATAACCTATATCGTACGGCATACTATAGCGCGCCGTTTTTCATCATTTTTGATGATTTGACAAAAATTTTAAAATTAAAAAAACGATGGGTTATAGCCCATGTTTTTTGAAATTTTGAAAAAAAAAGTTATCCTCGTTTCTCATCATTTTGGACCATGGGCTATAGCCTATATCGTACGGCATACTATAGCGCGCCGTTTTTCATCATTTTTGATGATTTGACAAAAAAGAAAAAATGAAAAAAACGATGGGTTATAGCCCATGTTTTTTGAAATGTTGAAAAAAAAAGTTATCCTCGTTTCTCATCATTTTGGACCATGGGCTATAACCTATATCGTACGGCATACTATAGCGCGCCGTTTTTCATCATTTTTGATGATTTGACAAAAATTAAAAAATTAAAAAAACGATGGGTTATAGCCCATGTTTTTTGAAATTTTGAAAAAAAAAGTTATCCTCGTTTCTCATCATTTTGGACCATGGGCTATAGCCTATATCGTACGGCATACTATAGCGCGCCGTTTTTCATCATTTTTGATGATTTGACAAAAATGAAAAAATGAAAAAAACGATGGGTTATAGCCCATGTTTTTTGAAATTTTGGAAAAAAAAGTTATCATCGTTTCTCATCATTTTGGACCATGGGCTATAACCTATATCGTACGGCATACTATAGCGCGCCGTTTTTCATCATTTTTGATGATTTGACAAAAATGAAAAAATGAAAAAAACGATGGGTTATAGCCCATGTTTTTTGAAATTTTGAAAAAAAAAGTTATCCTCGTTTCTCATCATTTTGGACCATGGGCTATAGCCTATATCGTACGGCATACTATAGCGCGCCGTTTTTCATCATTTTTGATGATTTGACAAAAAAGAAAAAATGAAAAAAACGATGGGTTATAGCCCATGTTTTTTGAAATTTTGAAAAAAAAAGTTATCCTCGTTTCTCATCATTTTGGACCATGGGCTATAGCCTATATCGTACGGCATACTATAGCGCGCCGTTTTTCATCATTTTTGATGATTTGACAAAAATGAAAAAATAAAAAAAACGATGGGTTATAGCCCATGTTTTTTGAAATTTTGAAAAAAAAAGTTATCCTCGTTTCTCATCATTTTGGACCATGGGCTATAGCCTATATCGTACGGCATACTATAGCGCGCCGTTTTTCATCATTTTTGATGATTTGACAAAAATTAAAAAATTAAAAAAACGATGGGTTATAGCCCATGTTTTTTGAAATTTTGAAAAAAAAAGTTATCCTCGTTTCTCATAATTTTGGACCATGGGCTATAGCCTATATCGTACGGCATACTATAGCGCGCCGTTTTTCATCATTTTTGATGATTTGACAAAAATGAAAAAATGATAAAAACGATGGGTTATAGCCCATGTTTTTTGAAATTTTGAAAAAAAAAGTTATCCTCGTTTCTCATCATTTTGGACCATGGGCTATAGCCTATATCGTACGGCATACTATAGCGCGCCGTTTTTCATCATTTTTGATGATTTGACAAAAATGAAAAAAACGATGGGTTATAGCCCATGTTTTTTGAAATTTTGAAAAAAAAAGTTATCCTCGTTTCTCATCATTTTGGACCATGGGCTATAACCTATATCGTACGGCATACTATAGCGCGCCGTTTTTCATCATTTTTGATGATTTGACAAAAATTAAAAAATAAAAAAAACGATGGGTTATAGCCCATGTTTTTTGAAATTTTGAAAAAAAAAGTTATCCTCGTTTCTCATCATTTTGGACCATGGGCTATAGCCTATATCGTACGGCATACTATAGCGCGCCGTTTTTCATCATTTTTGATGATTTGACAAAAATGAAAAAATGAAAAAAACGATGGGTTATAGCCCATGTTTTTTGAAATTTTGAAAAAAAAAGTTATCCTCGTTTCTCATCATTTTGGACCATGGGCTATAGCCTATATCGTACGGCATACTATAGCGCGCCGTTTTTCATCATTTTTGATGATTTGACAAAAATGAAAAAATGAAAAAAACGATGGGTTATAGCCCATGTTTTTTGAAATTTTGGAAAAAAAAGTTATCATCGTTTCTCATCATTTTGGACCATGGGCTATAACCTATATCGTACGGCATACTATAGCGCGCCGTTTTTCATCATTTTTGATGATTTGACAAAAATTAAAAAATAAAAAAAACGATGGGTTATAGCCCATGTTTTTTGAAATTTTGAAAAAAAAAGTTATCCTCGTTTCTCATCATTTTGGACCATGGGCTATAGCCTATATCGTACGGCATACTATAGCGCGCCGTTTTTCATCATTTTTGATGATTTGACAAAAAAGAAAAAATGAAAAAAACGATGGGTTATAGCCCATGTTTTTTGAAATTTTGAAAAAAAAAGTTATCCTCGTTTCTCATCATTTTGGACCATGGGCTATAGCCTATATCGTACGGCATACTATAGCGCGCCGTTTTTCATCATTTTTGATGATTTGACAAAAATGAAAAAATGAAAAAAACGATGGGTTATAGCCCATGTTTTTTGAAATTTTGAAAAAAAAAGTTATCCTCGTTTCTTATCATTTTGGACCATGGGCTATAGCCTATATCGTACGGCATACTATAGCGCGCCGTTTTTCATCATTTTTGATGATTTGACAAAAATGAAAAAATGAAAAAAACGATGGGTTATAGCCCATGTTTTTTGAAATTTTGAAAAAAAAAGTTATCCTCGTTTCTCATCATTTTGGACCATGGGCTATAGCCTATATCGTACGGCATACTATAGCGCGCCGTTTTTCATCATTTTTGATGATTTGACAAAAATGAAAAAATGAAAAAAACGATGGGTTATAGCCCATGTTTTTTGAAATTTTGAAAAAAAAAGTTATCCTCGTTTCTCATCATTTTGGACCATGGGCTATAACCTATATCGTACGGCATACTATAGCGCGCCGTTTTTCATCATTTTTGATGATTTGACAAAAATTAAAAAATAAAAAAAACGATGGGTTATAGCCCATGTTTTTTGAAATTTTGAAAAAAAAAGTTATCCTCGTTTCTCATCATTTTGGACCATGGGCTATAGCCTATATCGTACGGCATACTATAGCGCGCCGTTTTTCATCATTTTTGATGATTTGACAAAAATGAAAAAATGAAAAAAACGATGGGTTATAGCCCATGTTTTTTGAAATTTTGAAAAAAAAAGTTATCCTCGTTTCTCATCATTTTGGACCATGGGCTATAGCCTATATCGTACGGCATACTATAGCGCGCCGTTTTTCATCATTTTTGATGATTTGACAAAAATGAAAAAATAAAAAAAACGATGGGTTATAGCCCATGTTTTTTGAAATTTTGAAAAAAAAAGTTATCCTCGTTTCTCATCATTTTGGACCATGGGCTATAGCCTATATCGTACGGCATACTATAGCGCGCCGTTTTTCATCATTTTTGATGATTTGACAAAAAAGAAAAAATGAAAAAAAACGATGGGTTATAGCCCATGTTTTTTGAAATTTTGAAAAAAAAAGTTATCCTCGTTTCTCATCATTTTGGACCATGGGCTATAGCCTATATCGTACGGCATACTATAGCGCGCCGTTTTTCATCATTTTTGATGATTTGACAAAAATGAAAAAATGAAAAAAACGATGGGTTATAGCCCATGTTTTTTGAAATTTTGAAAAAAAAAGTTATCCTCGTTTCTCATCATTTTGGACCATGGGCTATAGCCTATATCGTACGGCATACTATAGCGCGCCGTTTTTCATCATTTTTGATGATTTGACAAAAATGAAAAAAACGATGGGTTATAGCCCATGTTTTTTGAAATTTTGGAAAAAAAAGTTATCCTCGTTTCTAATCATTTTGGACCATGGGCTATAACCTATATCGTACGGCATACTATAGCGCGCCGTTTTTCATCATTTTTGATGATTTGACAAAAATGAAAAAAACGATGGGTTATAGCCCATGTTTTTTGAAATTTTGAAAAAAAAAGTTATCCTCGTTTCTCATCATTTTGGACCATGGGCTATAGCCTATATCGTACGGCATACTATAGCGCGCCGTTTTTCATCATTTTTGATGATTTGACAAAAATGAAAAAATGAAAAAAACGATGGGTTATAGCCCATGTTTTTTGAAATTTTGAAAAAAAAAGTTATCCTCGTTTCTCATCATTTTGGACCATGGGCTATAACCTATATCGTACGGCATACTATAGCGCGCCGTTATTCATCATTTTTGATGATTTGACAAAAAATAAAAAATGAAAAAAACGATGGGTTATAGCCCATGTTTTTTGAAATTTTGAAAAAAAAAGTTATCCTCGTTTCTCATCATTTTGGACCATGGGCTATAGCCCATATCGTACGGCATACTATAGCACGCCGTTTTTCATCAGTTTGGAGGATTTGAAAAAAATGAAAAAATAAAAAAACGATGGGTTATAGCCCATGTTTTTTGAAATTTTGAACAAAGAAGTTAGCCTCGTTTCTCATCATTTTGGACCATGGGCTATAGCCCATATCGTACGGCATACTATAGCACACCGTTTTTCTTCATTTTGGAGGATTTGAAAAAAATGAAAAAATAAAAAAACGATGGGTTATAGCCCATGTTTTTTGAAATTTTGAAAAAAAAAGTTAGCCTCGTTTCTCATCATTTTGGACCGTGGGCTATAGCCCATATCGTACGGCATACTATAGCGCGCAGTTTTTCATCATTTTTGAAGATTTGAAAAAAATGACGAAATGACAAAAACGATGGGTTATAGCCCATGTTTTTTGAAATTCAATCAATCATGTAAAAGGCTAATATAACCGATTCTGACCTGAGATCAGATTAAAAAAAATGTCTTCTACATCCTGACAGTTTTCCATTCTGACCTGAGATCAGATTCTAAAAAAATGTCTTCTATATGTCAGTCGTTCTTCGATTTAAAAAAAAAATAGCAGACCTACAAGCTCTTAGCGCGCCACTCGGTGGCGCGCTAAGAGCTTGTAGATCTGCTGTTTTTCAATAGAGCGCCTCAGTCCCGCCCCCTTTCAGAAAAGCGAGTGGCCCAGGAAGTGGAAGCCCCATGCATTCTCCCATCGGCACTTTTAATATAATTTATTTAAAGACGGTTACGCTGCGGACAAAGCCAATTCGGATCATGACAATGAACACAATATTTTGGGCCGATCAAATAATTTATAAGACGAAAAATAAAAAAATAGTGTTGTCTCCTGACTTTCTTTCTGAATACACAAAAGCTAAGGCACTGGTACTGGTACTTCTGGTTTACCGGAACGGGGTTCAACTCCCTGCAGTGCCCTACTCAATGTGTTGTATTTACCGGAAAGGATGGGAAACATTATCAAATTTAGTGTTTAAAAAAAAACGATGGGTTATAGCCTATGTTTTTTGATTTGTTTTTTTAATTGGAGTATTGCGGAAAGATTGCGGAATTGCGGAAATTGTGGAAATTGCGGAAATGGTAATTGCGGAAATTGCGGAATTGCGGAAATGGTAATTGCGGAAATTGCGGAATTGCGGAAATGGTAATTGCGGAAATGGTAATTGCGGAAATTGCGGAAATGGAAATTGCGGAAATTGCGGAAATGGTAATTGCGGAAATTGCGGAAATGGTAATTGCGGAAATGTCGGAAATGATAATTGCGGATATTGCGGAATTGCGGAAATTGCGGAAATGGAAATTGCGGAAATTGCGGAAATTGCGGAAATGGTAATTGTGGAAATGAAAATTGCGGAAATTGCGGAAATGGTAATTGTGGAAATGGAAATTGCGGAATTGCGGAAATGGAAATTGCGGAAATTGCGGATATTGCGGCATTGCGGAAATTGCGGAATTGCGGAATTGCTGAAATGGAAATTGCGGAAATTGCGGAAAAATTGCGGAAATGATAATTGCGGAAATGGAAATTGCGGAATTGCGGAAATGGAAATTGCGGAAATTGTGGAAATGATAATTGCGGATATTGCGGAATTGCGGAAATTGCGGAAATGGAAATTGCGGAAATTGCGGAAATTGTGGAAATTGCGGAATTGCGTAAATGGAAATTGCGTAAATGGAAATTGCGGAAAAATTGCGGAAATGGAAATTGTGGAATTGCGGAAATGGAAATTGCAGAAATTGCGAAAAAATTGCAAAATTGCGGAAAAAACACTCCGCAACACTCCGCAATTTGCTAATGTTTCTCATCCTCCGCAACACTCAATTTTTCCGGTAAATACAACACATTGAGCAGGGCACTGCAGGGAGTTGAACCCCATTCTGGTAAACCAGAAGTCCGACACCAGTGCCTTAGTTTTTGTGTTGTTCATTTACAGGTCCAGGTGTGCATACGCATGTGCGCCTGTGCGTGTGTAGGTGCACGCTTCAATATAACCCATCGTTTTTTTCATTTTTTCAATATTGTCAAATCATCAAAAATGATGAAAAACGGCGTGCTATAGTATGCCGTACGATATGGGCTATAGCCCATGGTCCAAAATGATGAGAAACGAGGCTAACTTTTTTTTTCAAAATTTCAAAAAACATGGGCTATAACCCATCGTTTTTTTGTTTTGTTTTTTTTTTTAATCCTCCAAAATTATGAAAAACGGCGTGCTATAGTATGCCGTACGATATGGGCTATAGCCCATGGTCCAAAATGATGAGAAACGAGGCTAACATTTTTTTTTCAAAATTTCAAAAAACATGGGCTATAACCCATCGGTTTTTTATTTTTTCAATATTGTCAAATCATCAAAAATGATGAAAAACGGCGTGCTATAGTATGCCGTACGATATGGGCTATAGCCCATGGTCCAAAATGATGAGAAACGAGGCTAACTTTTTTTTCCAAAATTTCAAAAAACATGGGCTATAACCCATCGTTTTTTCATTTTTTCCAAATCCTCCAAAATGATGAAAAACGGCGTGCTATAGTATGCCGTACGATATGGACTATAGCCCATGGTCCAAAATGATGAGAAACGAGGCTAACTTTTTTTTCAAAATTTAAAAAAACATGGGCTATAACCCATCGTTTTTTTTTTTTTTCATTTTTTTCAAATCCTCCAAAATGATGAAAAACGGCGTGCTATAGTATGCCGTACGATATGGGCTATAGCCCATGGTCCAAAATGATGAGAAACGAGGCTAACTTTTTTTTTCAAAATTTCAAAAAACATGGGCTATAACCCATCGTTTTTTTATTTTTTCATTTTTTTCAAATCCTCCAAAATGATGAAAAACGGCGTGCTATAGTATGCCGTACGATATGGACTATAGCCCATGGTCCAAAATGATGAGAAACGAGGCTAACTTTATTTTTCAAAATTTCAAAAAACATGGGCTATAACCCATCGTTTTTTTATTTTTTCATTTTTTTCAAATCCTCCAAAATGATGAAAAACAGCGTGCTATAGTATGCCGTACGATATGGGCTATAGCCCATGGTCCAAAATGATGAGAAACGAGGCTAACTTTTTTTTTCAAAATTTCAAAAAACATGGGCTATAACCCATCGTTTTTTTATTTTTTCATTTTTTTCAAATCCTCCAAAATGATGAAAAACAGCGTGCTATAGTATGCCGTACGATATGGGCTATAGCCCATGGTCCAAAATGATGAGAAACGAGGCTAACTTTTTTTTTCAAAATTTCAAAAAACATGGGCTATAACCCATCGTTTTTTTATTTTTTTCAAATCCTCCAAAATGAAGAAAAACAGTGTGCTATAGTATGCCGTACGATATGGGCTATAGCCCATGGTCCAAAATGATGAGAAACGAGGCTAACTTTTTTTTTCAAAATTTCAAAAAACATGGGCTATAACCCATCGTTTTTTTATTTTTTCATTTTTTTCAAATCCTCCAAAATGAAGAAAAACGGTGTGCTATAGTATGCCGTACGATATGGGCTATAGCCCATGGTCCAAAATGATGAGAAACGAGGCTAACTTCTTTTTTCAAAATTTCAAAAAACATGGGCTATAACCCATCGTTTTTTAATTTTTAAATTTTTTTCAAATCCTCCAAACTGATGAAAAACGGCGTGCTATAGTATGCCGTACGATATGGGCTATAGCCCATGGTCCAAAATGATGAGAAACGAGGCTAACTTTTTTTTCCAAAATTTCAAAAAACATGGGCTATAACCCATCGTTTTTTTATTTTTTTCAAATCCTCCAAAATGATGAAAAACGGCGTGCTATAGTATGCCGTACGATATGGGCTATAGCCCATGGTCCAAAATGATGAGAAACGAGGCTAACTTTTTTTTTCAAAATTTCAAAAAACATGGGCTATAACCCATCGTTTTTTTATTTTTTTATTTTTTTCAAATCCTCCAAAATGATGAAAAACGGCGTGCTATAGTATGCCGTACGATATGGGCTATAGCCCATGGTCCAAAATGATGAGAAACGAGGCTAACTTTTTTTTTTTAAATTTCAAAAAACATGGGCTATAACCCATCGTTTTTTCATTTTTTCATTTTTTTCAAATCCTCCAAAATGATGAAAAACGGCGTGCTATAGTATGCCGTACGATATGGGCTATAGCCCATGGTCCAAAATGATGAGAAACGAGGCTAACTTTTTTTTCCAAAATTTCAAAAAACATGGGCAATAACCCATCGTTTTTTTATTTTTTTCAAATCCTCCAAAATGATGAAAAACGGCGTGCTATAGTATGCCGTACGATATGGGCTATAGCCCATGGTCCAAAATGATGAGAAACGAGGCTAACTTTTTTTTCCAAAATTTCAAAAAACATGGGCTATAACCCATCGTTTTTTTATTTTTTCATTTTTTTCAAATCCTCCAAAATGATGAATAACGGCGTGCTATAGTATGCCGTACGATATGGACTATAGCCCATGGTCCAAAATGATGAGAAACGAGGCTAACTTTTTTTTCCAAAATTTCAAAAAACATGGGCTATAACCCATCGTTTTTTTATTTTTTCATTTTTTTCAAATCCTCCAAAATGATGAAAAACGGCGTGCTATAGTATGCCGTACGATATGGGCTATAGCCCATGGTCCAAAATGATGAGAAACGAGGCTAACTTTTTTTTTCAAAATTTCAAAAAACATGGGCTATAACCCATCGTTTTTTTATTTTTTTCAAATCCTCCAAAATGAAGAAAAACGGTGTGCTATAGTATGCCGTACGATATGGGCTATAGCCCATGGTCCAAAATGATGAGAAACGAGGCTAACTTCTTTGTTCAAAATTTCAAAAAACATGGGCTATAACCCATCGTTTTTTTATTTTTTCATTTTTTTCAAATCCTCCAAACTGATGAAAAACGGCGTGCTATAGTATGCCGTACGATATGGGCTATAGCCCATGGTCCAAAATGATGAGAAACGAGGCTAACTTTTTTTTCCAAAATTTCAAAAAACATGGGCTATAACCCATCGTTTTTTCATTTTTTTCAAATCCTCCAAAATGATGAAAAACGGCGTGCTATAGTATGCCGTACGATATGGGCTATAGCCCATGGTCCAAAATGATGAGAAACGAGGCTAACTTTTTTTTTTCAAAATTTCAAAAAACATGGGCTATAACCCATCGTTTTTGTCATTTCGTCATTTTTTTCAAATCCTCAAAAATGATGAAAAACGGCGTGCTATAGTATGCCGTACGATATGGGCTATAGCCCATGGTCCAAAATGATGAGAAACGAGGCTAACTTTTTTTTCCAAAATTTCAAAAAACATGGGCTATAACCCATCGTTTTTTTATTTTTTCATTTTTTTCAAATCCTCCAAAATGATGAAAAACGGCGTGCTATAGTATGCCGTACGATATGGGCTATAGCCCATGGTCCAAAATGATGAGAAACGAGGCTAACTTTTTTTTTCAAAATTTCAAAAAACATGGGCTATAACCCATCGTTTTTTTATTTTTTTCAAATCCTCCAAAATGAAGAAAAACAGTGTGCTATAGTATGCCGTACGATATGGGCTATAGCCCATGGTCCAAAATGATGAGAAACGAGGCTAACTTCTTTTTTCAAAATTTCAAAAAACATGGGCTATAACCCATCGTTTTTTAATTTTTTCATTTTTTTCAAATCCTCCAAACTGATGAAAAACGGCGTGCTATAGTATGCCGTACGATATGGGCTATATAGCCCATGGTCCAAAATGATGAGAAACGAGGCTAACTTTTTTTTTTTTTTTTTCAAAAAACATGGGCTATAACCCATCGTTTTTTCATTTTTTCATTTTTTTCAAATCCTCCAAAATGATGAAAAACGGCGTGCTATAGTATGCCGTACGATATGGGCTATAGCCCATGGTCCAAAATGATGAGAAACGAGGCTAACTTTTTTTTCCAAAATTTCAAAAAACATGGGCTATAACCCATCGTTTTTTTCATTT
Source organism: Protomyctophum bolini (assembly GCF_963924005.1). Taxonomy (NCBI): domain Eukaryota; kingdom Metazoa; phylum Chordata; class Actinopteri; order Myctophiformes; family Myctophidae; genus Protomyctophum; species Protomyctophum bolini. The sequence continues at coordinate 11,975,067 of NC_137877.1, read as the reverse complement.
TTTCATTTTTTTCAAATCCTCCAAAATGATGAAAAACAGCGTGCTATAGTATGCCGTACGATATGGGCTATAGCCCATGGTCCAAAATGATGAGAAACGAGGCTAACTTTTTTTTTCAAAATTTCAAAAAACATGGGCTATAACCCATCGTTTTTTTATTTTTTCATTTTTTTCAAATCCTCCAAAATGAAGAAAAACGGTGTGCTATAGTATGCCGTACGATATGGGCTATAGCCCATGGTCCAAAATGATGAGAAACGAGGCTAACTTCTTTTTTCAAAATTTCAAAAAACATGGGCTATAACCCATCGTTTTTTAATTTTTAATTTTTTTTCAAATCCTCCAAACTGATGAAAAACGGCGTGCTATAGTATGCCGTACGATATGGGCTATAGCCCATGGTCCAAAATGATGAGAAACGAGGCTAACTTTTTTTTTTTTTATTTAAAAAAACATGGGCTATAACCCATCGTTTTTTCATTTTTTCATTTTTTTCAAATCCTCCAAAATGATGAAAAACGGCGTGCTATAGTATGCCGTACGATATGGGCTATAGCCCATGGTCCAAAATGATGAGAAACGAGGCTAACTTTTTTTTCCAAAATTTCAAAAAACATGGGCTATAACCCATCGTTTTTTTATTTTTTTCAAATCCTCCAAAATGATGAAAAACGGCGTGCTATAGTATGCCATACGATATGGGCTATAGCCCATGGTCCAAAATGATGAGAAACGAGGCTAACTTTTTTTTCCAAAATTTCAAAAAACATGGGCTATAACCCATCGTTTTTTCATTTTTTTCAAATCCTCCAAAATGATGAAAAACGGCGTGCTATAGTATGCCGTACGATATGGGCTATAGCCCATGGTCCAAAATGATGAGAAACGAGGCTAACTTTTTTTTTTCAAAATTTCAAAAAACATGGGCTATAACCCATCGTTTTTGTCATTTCGTCATTTTTTTCAAATCCTCAAAAATGATGAAAAACGGCGTGCTATAGTATGCCGTACGATATGGGCTATAGCCCATGGTCCAAAATGATGAGAAACGAGGCTAACTTTTTTTTTCAAAATTTCAAAAAACATGGGCTATAACCCATCGTTTTTTTATTTTTTCATTTTTTTCAAATCCTCCAAAATGATGAAAAACGGCGTGCTATAGTATGCCGTACGATATGGGCTATAGCCCATGGTCCAAAATGATGAGAAACGAGGCTAACTTTTTTTTTCAAAATTTAAAAAAACATGGGCTATAACCCATCGTTTTTTTATTTTTTCATTTTTTTCAAATCCTCCAAAATGATGAAAAACGGCGTGCTATAGTATGCCGTACGATATGGGCTATAGCCCATGGTCCAAAATGATGAGAAACGAGGCTAACTTTTTTTTTCAAAATTTCAAAAAACATGGGCTATAACCCATCGTTTTTTTATTTTTTCATTTTTTTCAAATCCTCCAAAATGATGAAAAACGGCGTGCTATAGTATGCCGTACGATATGGACTATAGCCCATGGTCCAAAATGATGAGAAACGAGGCTAACTTTTTTTTCCAAAATTTCAAAAAACATGGGCTATAACCCATCATTTTTTCATTTTTTTCAAATCCTCCAAAATGATGAAAAACGGCGTGCTATAGTATGCCGTACGATATGGGCTATAGCCCATGGTCCAAAATGATGAGAAACGAGGCTAACTTTTTTTTTCAAAATTTCAAAAAACATGGGCTATAACCCATCGTTTTTTTCTTTTTTTCAAATCCTCCAAAATGAAGAAAAACAGTGTGCTATAGTATGCCGTACGATATGGGCTATAGCCCATGGTCCAAAATGATGAGAAACGAGGCTAACTTCTTTTTTCAAAATTTCAAAAAACATGGGCTATAACCCATCGTTTTTTAATTTTTTCATTTTTTTCAAATCCTCCAAACTGATGAAAAACGGCGTGCTATAGTATGCCGTACGATATGGGCTATAGCCCATGGTCCAAAATGATGAGAAACGAGGCTAACTTTTTTTTTTTAAATTTCAAAAAACATGGGCTATAACCCATCGTTTTTTCATTTTTTCATTTTTTTCAAATCCTCCAAAATGATGAAAAACGGCGTGCTATAGTATGCCGTACGATATGGGCTATAGCCCATGGTCCAAAATGATGAGAAACGAGGCTAACTTTTTTTTTCAAAATTTCAAAAAACATGGGCTATAACCCATCGTTTTTTCATTTTTTCATTTTTTTCAAATCCTCCAAAATGATGAAAAACGGCGTGCTATAGTATGCCGTACGATATGGGCTATAGCCCATGGTCCAAAATGATGAGAAACGAGGCTAACTTTTTTTTCCAAAATTTCAAAAAACATGGGCTATAACCCATCGTTTTTTCATTTTTTTCAAATCCTCCAAAATGATGAAAAACGGCGTGCTATAGTATGCCGTACGATATGGACTATAGCCCATGGTCCAAAATGATGAGAAACGAGGCTAACTTTTTTTTCCAAAATTTCAAAAAACATGGGCTATAACCCATCGTATTTTTATTTTTTCATTTTTTTCAAATCCTCCAAAATGATGAAAAACGGCGTGCTATAGTATGCCGTACGATATGGGCTATAGCCCATGGTCCAAAATGATGAGAAACGAGGCTAACTTTTTTTTTCAAAATTTCAAAAAACATGGGCTATAACCCATCGTTTTTTTATTTTTTTCAAATCCTCCAAAATGAAGAAAAACAGTGTGCTATAGTATGCCGTACGATATGGGCTATAGCCCATGGTCCAAAATGATGAGAAACGAGGCTAACTTCTTTTTTCAAAATTTCAAAAAACATGGGCTATAACCCATCGTTTTTTAATTTTTTCATTTTTTTCAAATCCTCCAAACTGATGAAAAACGGCGTGCTATAGTATGCCGTACGATATGGGCTATAGCCCATGGTCCAAAATGATGAGAAACGAGGCTAACTTTTTTTTTTTTTTTTTCAAAAAACATGGGCTATAACCCATCGTTTTTTCATTTTTTCATTTTTTTCAAATCCTCCAAAATGATGAAAAACGGCGTGCTATAGTATGCCGTACGATATGGGCTATAGCCCATGGTCCAAAATGATGAGAAACGAGGCTAACTTTTTTTTTCCAAAATTTCAAAAAACATGGGCTATAACCCATCGTTTTTTTATTTTTTTCAAATCCTCCAAAATGATGAAAAACGGCGTGCTATAGTATGCCGTACGATATGGGCTATAGCCCATGGTCCAAAATGATGAGAAACGAGGCTAACTTTTTTTTTCAAAATTTCAAAAAACATGGGCTATAACCCATCGTTTTTTTATTTTTTCATTTTTTTCAAATCCTCCAAAATGATGAAAAACGGCGTGCTATAGTATGCCGTACGATATGGACTATAGCCCATGGTCCAAAATGATGAGAAACGAGGCTAACTTTTTTTTCCAAAATTTCAAAAAACATGGGCTATAACCCATCGTTTTTTTATTTTTTCATTTTTTTCAAATCCTCCAAAATGATGAAAAACGGCGTGCTATAGTATGCCGTACGATATGGGCTATAGCCCATGGTCCAAAATGATGAGAAACGAGGCTAACTTTTTTTTTCAAAATTTCAAAAAACATGGGCTATAACCCATCGTTTTTTTATTTTTTCATTTTTTTCAAATCCTCCAAAATGATGAAAAACGGCGTGCTATAGTATGCCGTACGATATGGACTATAGCCCATGGTCCAAAATGATGAGAAACGAGGCTAACTTTTTTTTTCAAAATTTAAAAAAACATGGGCTATAACCCATCGTTTTTTTATTTTTTCATTTTTTTCAAATCCTCCAAAATGATGAAAAACGGCGTGCTATAGTATGCCGTACGATATGGGCTATAGCCCATGGTCCAAAATGATGAGAAACGAGGCTAACTTTTTTTTTCAAAATTTCAAAAAACATGGGCTATAACCCATCGTTTTTTTATTTTTTCATTTTTTTCAAATCCTCCAAAATGAAGAAAAACGGTGTGCTATAGTATGCCGTACGATATGGGCTATAGCCCATGGTCCAAAATGATGAGAAACGAGGCTAACTTCTTTTTTCAAAATTTCAAAAAACATGGGCTATAACCCATCGTTTTTTTATTTTTTCATTTTTTTCAAATCCTCCAAAATGATGAAAAACGGCGTGCTATAGTATGCCGTACGATATGGACTATAGCCCATGGTCCAAAATGATGAGAAACGAGGCTAACTTTATTTTTCAAAATTTCAAAAAACATGGGCTATAACCCATCGTTTTTTTATTTTTTCATTTTTTTCAAATCCTCCAAAATGATGAAAAACAGCGTGCTATAGTATGCCGTACGATATGGGCTATAGCCCATGGTCCAAAATGATGAGAAACGAGGCTAACTTTTTTTTTCAAAATTTCAAAAAACATGGGCTATAACCCATCGTTTTTTTATTTTTTCATTTTTTTCAAATCCTCCAAAATGAAGAAAAACGGTGTGCTATAGTATGCCGTACGATATGGGCTATAGCCCATGGTCCAAAATGATGAGAAACGAGGCTAACTTCTTTTTTCAAAATTTCAAAAAACATGGGCTATAACCCATCGTTTTTTAATTTTTAAATTTTTTTCAAATCCTCCAAACTGATGAAAAACGGCGTGCTATAGTATGCCGTACGATATGGGCTATAGCCCATGGTCCAAAATGATGAGAAACGAGGCTAACTTTTTTTTTCAAAATTTCAAAAAACATGGGCTATAACCCATCGTTTTTTTATTTTTTCATTTTTTTCAAATCCTCCAAACTGATGAAAAACGGCGTGCTATAGTATGCCGTACGATATGGGCTATAGCCCATGGTCCAAAATGATGAGAAACGAGGCTAACTTTTTTTTTCAAAATTTCAAAAAACATGGGCTATAACCCATCGTTTTTTTATTTTTTTCAAATCCTCCAAAATGAAGAAAAACAGTGTGCTATAGTATGCCGTACGATATGGGCTATAGCCCATGGTCCAAAATGATGAGAAACGAGGCTAACTTCTTTTTTCAAAATTTCAAAAAACATGGGCTATAACCCATCGTTTTTTAATTTTTTCATTTTTTTCAAATCCTCCAAACTGATGAAAAACGGCGTGCTATAGTATGCCGTACGATATGGGCTATAGCCCATGGTCCAAAATGATGAGAAATGAGGCTAACTTTTTTTTTTTTTTTTCAAAAAACATGGGCTATAACCCATCGTTTTTTCATTTTTTCATTTTTTTCAAATCCTCCAAAATGATGAAAAACGGCGTGCTATAGTATGCCGTACGATATGGGCTATAGCCCATGGTCCAAAATGATGAGAAACGAGGCTAACTTTTTTTTCCAAAATTTAAAAAAACATGGGCTATAACCCATCGTTTTTTTATTTTTTTCAAATCCTCCAAAATGATGAAAAACGGCGTGCTATAGTTTTCCGTACGATATGGGCTATAGCCCATGGTCCAAAATGATGAGAAACGAGGCTAACTTTTTTTTTCAAAATTTCAAAAAACATGGGCTATAACCCATCGTTTTTTTATTTTTTCATTTTTTTCAAATCCTCCAAAATGATGAAAAACGGCGTGCTATAGTATGCCGTACGATATGGACTATAGCCCATGGTCCAAAATGATGAGAAACGAGGCTAACTTTTTTTTCCAAAATTTCAAAAAACATGGATTATAACCCATCGTTTTTTTATTTTTTCATTTTTTTCAAATCCTCCAAAATGATGAAAAACGGCGTGCTATAGTATGCCGTACGATATGGGCTATAGCCCATGGTCCAAAATGATGAGAAACGAGGCTAACTTTTTTTTTCAAAATTTCAAAAAACATGGGCTATAACCCATCGTTTTTTTATTTTTTCATTTTTTTCAAATCCTCCAAAATGATGAAAAACGGCGTGCTATAGTATGCCGTACGATATGGACTATAGCCCATGGTCCAAAATGATGAGAAACGAGGCTAACTTTTTTTTTCAAAATTTAAAAAAACATGGGCTATAACCCATCGTTTTTTTATTTTTTCATTTTTTTCAAATCCTCCAAAATGATGAAAAACGGCGTGCTATAGTATGCCGTACGATATGGGCTATAGCCCATGGTCCAAAATGATGAGAAACGAGGCTAACTTTTTTTTTCAAAATTTCAAAAAACATGGGCTATAACCCATCGTTTTTTTATTTTTTCATTTTTTTCAAATCCTCCAAAATGAAGAAAAACGGTGTGCTATAGTATGCCGTACGATATGGGCTATAGCCCATGGTCCAAAATGATGAGAAACGAGGCTAACTTCTTTTTTCAAAATTTCAAAAAACATGGGCTATAACCCATCGTTTTTTTATTTTTTCATTTTTTTCAAATCCTCCAAAATGATGAAAAACGGCGTGCTATAGTATGCCGTACGATATGGACTATAGCCCATGGTCCAAAATGATGAGAAACGAGGCTAACTTTATTTTTCAAAATTTCAAAAAACATGGGCTATAACCCATCGTTTTTTTATTTTTTCATTTTTTTCAAATCCTCCAAAATGATGAAAAACAGCGTGCTATAGTATGCCGTACGATATGGGCTATAGCCCATGGTCCAAAATGATGAGAAACGAGGCTAACTTTTTTTTTCAAAATTTCAAAAAACATGGGCTATAACCCATCGTTTTTTTATTTTTTCATTTTTTTCAAATCCTCCAAAATGAAGAAAAACGGTGTGCTATAGTATGCCGTACGATATGGGCTATAGCCCATGGTCCAAAATGATGAGAAACGAGGCTAACTTCTTTTTTCAAAATTTCAAAAAACATGGGCTATAACCCATCGTTTTTTAATTTTTAAATTTTTTTCAAATCCTCCAAACTGATGAAAAACGGCGTGCTATAGTATGCCGTACGATATGGGCTATAGCCCATGGTCCAAAATGATGAGAAACGAGGCTAACTTTTTTTTTTTTAATTTAAAAAAACATGGGCTATAACCCATCGTTTTTTCATTTTTTCATTTTTTTCAAATCCTCCAAAATGATGAAAAACGGCGTGCTATAGTATGCCGTACGATATGGGCTATAGCCCATGGTCCAAAATGATGAGAAACGAGGCTAACTTTTTTTTCCAAAATTTCAAAAAACATGGGCTATAACACATCGTTTTTTTATTTTTTTCAAATCCTCCAAAATGATGAAAAACGGCGTGCTATAGTATGCCATACGATATGGGCTATAGCCCATGGTCCAAAATGATGAGAAACGAGGCTAACTTTTTTTTTCAAAATTTCAAAAAACATGGGCTATAACCCATCGTTTTTTTATTTTTTTCAAATCCTCCAAAATGATGAAAAACGGCGTGCTATAGTATGCCGTACGATATGGGCTATAGCCCATGGTCCAAAATGATGAGAAACGAGGCTAACTTTTTTTTTTTTAATTTCAAAAAACATGGGCTATAACCCATCGTTTTTTCATTTTTTCATTTTTTTCAAATCCTCCAAAATGATGAAAAACGGCGTGCTATAGTATGCCGTACGATATGGGCTATAGCCCATGGTCCAAAATGATGAGAAACGAGGCTAACTTTTTTTTCCAAAATTTCAAAAAACATGGGCTATAACCCATCGTTTTTTTATTTTTTTCAAATCCTCCAAAATGATGAAAAACGGCGTGCTATAGTATGCCGTACGATATGGGCTATAGCCCATGGTCCAAAATGATGAGAAACGAGGCTAACTTTTTTTTTCAAAATTTCAAAAAACATGGGCTATAACCCATCGTTTTTTTATTTTTTCATTTTTTTCAAATCCTCCAAAATGATGAATAACGGCGTGCTATAGTATGCCGTACGATATGGACTATAGCCCATGGTCCAAAATGATGAGAAACGAGGCTAACTTTTTTTTCCAAAATTTCAAAAAACATGGGCTATAACCCATCGTTTTTTTATTTTTTCATTTTTTTCAAATCCTCCAAAATGATGAAAAACGGCGTGCTATAGTATGCCGTACGATATGGGCTATAGCCCATGGTCCAAAATGATGAGAAACGAGGCTAACTTTTTTTTTCAAAATTTCAAAAAACATGGGCTATAACCCATCGTTTTTTTATTTTTTCATTTTTTTCAAATCCTCCAAAATGAAGAAAAACGGTGTGCTATAGTATGCCGTACGATATGGGCTATAGCCCATGGTCCAAAATGATGAGAAACGAGGCTAACTTCTTTGTTCAAAATTTCAAAAAACATGGGCTATAACCCATCGTTTTTTTATTTTTTCATTTTTTTCAAATCCTCCAAACTGATGAAAAACGGCGTGCTATAGTATGCCGTACGATATGGGCTATAGCCCATGGTCCAAAATGATGAGAAACGAGGCTAACTTTTTTTTTCAAAATTTCAAAAAACATGGGCTATAACCCATCGTTTTTTTATTTTTTCATTTTTTTCAAATCCTCCAAAATGATGAAAAACGGCGTGCTATAGTATGCCGTACGATATGGACTATAGCCCATGGTCCATAATGATGAGAAACGAGGCTAACTTTTTTTTCCAAAATTTCAAAAAACATGGGCTATAACCCATCATTTTTTCACTTTTTTTCAAATCCTCCAAAATGATGAAAAACGGCGTGCTATAGTATGCCGTACGATATGGGCTATAGCCCATGGTCCAAAATGATGAGAAACGAGGCTAACTTTTTTTTTCAAAATTTCAAAAAACATGGGCTATAACCCATCGTTTTTTCATTTTTTTCAAATCCTCCAAAATGATGAAAAACGGCGTGCTATAGTATGCCGTACGATATGGGCTATAGCCCATGGTCCAAAATGATGAGAAACGAGGCTAACTTTGTTTTTCAAAATTTCAAAAAACATGGGCTATAACCCATCGTTTTTTCATTTTTTCATTTTTTTCAAATCCTCCAAAATGATGAAAAACGGCGTGCTATAGTATGCCGTACGATATGGGCTATAGCCCATGGTCCAAAATGATGAGAAACGAGGCTAACTTTTTTTTCCAAAATTTCAAAAAACATGGGCTATAACCCATCGTTTTTTCATTTTTTTCAAATCCTCCAAAATGATGAAAAACGGCGTGCTATAGTATGCCGTACGATATGGACTATAGCCCATGGTCCAAAATGATGAGAAACGAGGCTAACTTTTTTTTCCAAAATTTCAAAAAACATGGGCTATAACCCATCGTATTTTTATTTTTTCATTTTTTTCAAATCCTCCAAAATGATGAAAAACGGCGTGCTATAGTATGCCGTACGATATGGGCTATAGCCCATGGTCCAAAATGATGAGAAACGAGGCTAACTTTTTTTTTCAAAATTTCAAAAAACATGGGCTATAACCCATCGTTTTTTTATTTTTTTCAAATCCTCCAAAATGAAGAAAAACAGTGTGCTATAGTATGCCGTACGATATGGGCTATAGCCCATGGTCCAAAATGATGAGAAACGAGGCTAACTTCTTTTTTCAAAATTTCAAAAAACATGGGCTATAACCCATCGTTTTTTAATTTTTTCATTTTTTTCAAATCCTCCAAACTGATGAAAAACGGCGTGCTATAGTATGCCGTACGATATGGGCTATAGCCCATGGTCCAAAATGATGAGAAACGAGGCTAACTTTTTTTTTTTTTTTTTCAAAAAACATGGGCTATAACCCATCGTTTTTTCATTTTTTCATTTTTTTCAAATCCTCCAAAATGATGAAAAACGGCGTGCTATAGTATGCCGTACGATATGGGCTATAGCCCATGGTCCAAAATGATGAGAAACGAGGCTAACTTTTTTTCCCAAAATTTCAAAAAACATGGGCTATAACCCATCGTTTTTTTATTTTTTTCAAATCCTCCAAAATGATGAAAAACGGCGTGCTATAGTATGCCGTACGATATGGGCTATAGCCCATGGTCCAAAATGATGAGAAACGAGGCTAACTTTTTTTTTCAAAATTTCAAAAAACATGGGCTATAACCCATCGTTTTTTTATTTTTTCATTTTTTTCAAATCCTCCAAAATGATGAAAAACGGCGTGCTATAGTATGCCGTACGATATGGACTATAGCCCATGGTCCAAAATGATGAGAAACGAGGCTAACTTTTTTTTCCAAAATTTCAAAAAACATGGGCTATAACCCATCGTTTTTTTATTTTTTCATTTTTTTCAAATCCTCCAAAATGATGAAAAACGGCGTGCTATAGTATGCCGTACGATATGGGCTATAGCCCATGGTCCAAAATGATGAGAAACGAGGCTAACTTTTTTTTTCAAAATTTCAAAAAACATGGGCTATAACCCATCGTTTTTTTATTTTTTCATTTTTTTCAAATCCTCCAAAATGATGAAAAACGGCGTGCTATAGTATGCCGTACGATATGGACTATAGCCCATGGTCCAAAATGATGAGAAACGAGGCTAACTTTTTTTTTCAAAATTTCAAAAAACATGGGCTATAACCCATCGTTTTTTTATTTTTTCATTTTTTTCAAATCCTCCAAAATGATGAAAAACGGCGTGCTATAGTATGCCGTACGATATGGGCTATAGCCCATGGTCCAAAATGATAAGGAGAGGCTAACTTTTTTTTTCAAAATTTCAAAAAACATGGGCTATAACCCATCGTTTTTTTATTTTTTCATTTTTTTCAAATCCTCCAAAATGAAGAAAAACGGTGTGCTATAGTATGCCGTACGATATGGGCTATAGCCCATGGTCCAAAATGATGAGAAACGAGGCTAACTTCTTTTTTCAAAATTTCAAAAAACATGGGCTATAACCCATCGTTTTTTTATTTTTTCATTTTTTTCAAATCCTCCAAAATGATGAAAAACGGCGTGCTATAGTATGCCGTACGATATGGGCTATAGCCCATGGTCCAAAATGATGAGAAACGAGGCTAACTTTTTTTTCCAAAATTTCAAAAAACATGGGCTATAACCCATCGTTTTTTTATTTTTCAACACAAATTGGGATCCTTAAATCCCTCAAGAGATCAGCACATACCAATTGCAGAGCCCGCAGGGGTCAAACTTGTTGCCATCTTCAGCCAGAATCTCTAGGAGGATTGGGTGTTGAGAACTGTTGAGATAAAAAGCAAGTTTTGCAATGAATAAACTGCGGCATTACCAGGGCCAGCATTATGTGGTTTTGGAGACATGCTCAGAAATGGTTTCAGTCATTTTCACAACCAGTCACCGCTCCCCATCAGGGTCCCAATAGATCACCTTACACCTGAAATGATTCAGGGTTATCAGTGTCGTATTGGGTCAACAGGAGAGCAGTACTTGCAAACTGGCAGGGTAACTGCGATACTGGAATATTCATCATGGTCATCCTAGAGGTAAAGTTGCAGCAATGAAGACATCCGAGTTGTACTGACCTTGCATGGTTGGCTGGAATGGTCCTTTACAATGCTGCACTGCTGACAACTAGAGATGGGATGAGACAAGAACAATGTTGGGCCATAATAAAAAACATAAAATTCCCCTTTTTAAAGCCAGTTGTAAAAAGACAAGATGTCCAAGCTGTTGCTTCGAAAAGCACCACTGTATGTATGGTCACAAACTACTTTCTACTAAATACAAATTTACTTTAGTTACAAGTAATGTTGTAAATTATGAATTGAAAACACAACTGATAAAATATTTACGTCTCTAGACCGATTTTGCATCACACCCACAAGTTGCCTTGCAGACTGTTGGTAACCCCAACATTATATCCCCTTATTGCCAAGGCAACACCAGTGGGTCCACCTTTTCAGGTTCTGGCATTAACAAGGCGTAAGACATTTGCGGATGTCATCACAAAGGAACCTGGTGTTCATGTCTAAAGAGTGCCATTCAGTCACGTGTTATCTGCAAACATTTATATACCTTAACGTGCCATAGTCGAGTTCAACCAACAACGGTCAAGATGCACCAGAATCACCGCTAGGTCATCTGGAACAGAAGAAAGACATTTTCAGTACTGTGTAAATTAGCCACGTTTAGTCAAGTGTCACCTACTGCCTCCACTAACATCAGCAATTGTTTCTCAACAGCAGTTCAGAAGAAAGAAGATTCCAAATTATACCATCACTGTGAAGGCAATAATATTTACACTGCCAATAAAGTCATTCCTACTTGAAATTTCTTTGGTGGTCCTTCCTCTGGTCAGATTCCAGTCGCAGCAGGAGTTAATAAACACTGCTCAAGGTGCAACAGCATCACTGCTAGGTCATCTGGAACAGAAGAAAGCCATTCAGTATCGTGTAAATGAGCTAGGTTTAGTCAGCCTCACCTACTGCCTCCACTGACATCAGTAATGGTTATTCAACAGTAGTTCAGACGAACGAGATTCCAAATTCTATCATCATTGTCTGGAGAGATTTACATTGCTCAAATAAATAAAACATGCCTACCTGAAAAGCCTTTGATGGTCCTCTAGGCTCTAGCCATAATACATGTCACAGCAATCTGCAACAGGAGAACATATCAAGTAGGCATGTGGTCTAATAGTTTTGACATAGACATTTCCTAAAGCGATGCAGTTTCTCAGTTGTTCGTGTCGTTTCACATCGGTTCAAAGTGAGCTAAGTTGATCATCACAGAAACTGCACTAGCCTACAAGTAACAAGACTCCAGTAGTTCTTACCTTTGGACAAGATTGGCGACATTACCACTCCAATGATCAGTCCCAGGCAGAAAATATTCTGGAAAGACATTAAGCAATTAGAAATAAAATTGTAGCACCATTTGGCTTATAAGATAACAAGCGTTATGATCAGGGCTTTGGTGACAGACTGCCATATGTCGTCCAGAAGTTTTATGGGTTTTACCCCATTTCATCCTATCAAACACTGGTCAGAGAAGCCTTCCCTTTTAACAAACATTGTTTGTCCAAAACATTCTAGACAACATCTATGCCAGTAGAGTTTATAGGCAAGCAAAATTTCAAGAACGGCCTGCTCGATGACATTTTTAATTTGCAGCTTACTCCACCACTAGCCTGCCCTTGGTGATATTTTTACTTTGAACCAACTCATGAGCATTAAGGCAGCTTACCAGATAGCAATCACCATCATATTCCCTTGTCCAATAGCCAGCCACCGATTCAACACATCAAGTCATTCAATACAATCCAGCATCAACTACATAATGGATTTTAATGCATGATTGTGTATAAGCAGAGTCAAAAGTGACATCAATGAATTCAGGTATATGCTGGTCTATGAAATCATCATCATATTAAACACCAAAGCAGAATTTCTATTTTATAAAGTAAAGCAGCTTCTATGAAACTCACCTATAGGCCAGCATTCCAGTAGCAGTTAAGGCACTCAGGGAACAGCCAGAAGATGCCACATGACAACACAGTAAGCTTATCTGCAGGACAAGTTAGTTGTTAGCAAAAAAAACATGTTGGGAAAATAGCACCATCTTCAGTAGGGTCCAAGTCAGGTAAAGGCTGTCATCACAAATATCAGGCATATGCTTGTCTTTAAAAAAGGTTTCATCATTTAGAACCCATGTGAAACTCTAAACAATTAGCGTCAACATGTGGTTACTTACCAATCAGGGTGGCTCTTTATAGCATCTCATAGACATCATCTATTGAGATATTACATGAGGTTAATGTTGCAGGTCCCAGGTGGCTGAGACGAGCAATCAGTATTAATGTCCTGATGAACAGGAGAAAGAAGCACACAATCGTTTTTGTTGTTTACAGACTGCTTGCTCTCGATAGAATTTATTCTCAAAATCACAAATCCACTTTGTTTCCCATTTCTTTTGTTTCCTGGTATTATGTCAATGTATTTTACTTTAACTTCAACTCAGTTTTCATTAAAATACACCATAAACCATTACTGTACCACTGGAGTTATCACCATTACAATACTGCATGTTCTTCCCATATTATTTTACATAGCAACCTGGTACACTTCATTACTCAAAAACATACAAGAAAGTACCATAATAGACCCTCATTCATTGTCTTGTTTGTCTCAGGAATATTCACCTTTTTAACTCTGTGCACTTTATTAATGCTCATTCCAGTAACTATATTCTTATATACTTGGTTATTGCAATAACACCTTTGGAGTTAATCCTGAGAGCGGAACTTATTCATTACCATGTCCAAATACAATAAAATAGCTGGTCACACTTCTTACAAAACACACATAGTTTACCAAAAACACATTACCAAAATCATATACCAAAAACGGGAGCTCTACTTTGGGAGTGTACACTTGTAAAACCTTGTACATGGACGTCGCCATTTTGTATTGATTGCCACAGCCAAACTAGTGTGTTCTGCCCTGAATTCACTCACAAACAATAATCACATCTTGCAAACACTTCAGAGTTAGGCTCCACCACCAGAACGTGTACTTAATGTTATCATAATCACATAGGTATCATTCAGTGAGTTTATGCACCAAAACCCACCTGATGAACAGGAGAAAGAAGCACACAATCGTTTTTGTTGTTTACAGACTGCTTGCTCTCGATAGAATGACGGTGAGCTTCCGGTCTGTAGGTAATACCAGCCCATGAGAAAGAGAAGGTAAGACGCTCCTATACTGCCCCCTACTGTCCAAGGTGAACTCAATACATTGACAAGTGACAGCTCTCAAAACTATTTCAAATCACAAAATAAAATAAATAAAACAAACAATAATAATGTGACTACCTTCTAGGTGGGTCACATTAAACACATACAATATTTGTACAATTACAAAATCTAAATGTGCTTCACTAGGGAGTCTCTATGCTACTCAGAATCTGGTAAAGGGTTTTCTTCAAAGGTTCATTCAGTAAGATAGAGTTCAGTTATCATCAATGTAGCATTTAGCTCTTAACAGTAAAGACACATTGGGTCAAATTAAGCATGTATAGTCTTTCCAGGACAATCACCTTCAGTAGAGATGGTCTTCTCCCCATTTCCCAGATAAAAAAAATAAAGAGTAGCCATTAGCAATTTAGCATGATTTAAAGTCAAATTTAATACAATATAGCAACCTAAGTTTAGGCTACTCAGCATTTGATATAACATTTTCCTCCCTCAAATTATTTCAGTGAGAGAGTTCAAGAGACACATCGTAGCCAGCGGTGGAAAAAGTACTTAATGTAGAAATATTCAAATACAAGTAAAAGTCCCAAATCTAAATCTACTTAACTATTGGTATCAAATGTACTCATTATGCAGAATGTCCCATGATTTCACAAGTGTTTAAAGAAATGTACACAACTCTACACAAATCTGCAAAATGATTAAGTTTCACCCAGAATGACACTGACCTTGTAGGGCTGGCTTGGCAGGATTCTCTTCAATGCTCAGGACACTAGAAATTGGATGGAAACATAATGAGCCATACAAAAATAAGCTTCTCAGGGTAAATGGCAGCATAGAGCCCAAAAATGAAAAAGCACAATGCCAAACTGAATGAAAAGCTTAGTTAGAGCACACACACACACACACACACACACACACACACACACACACACACACACACACACACTTGACAATACAATTCAGGATCAGTGAAAATACCAGTCAGTCATGAATTGTCAGACTGGGGCGGTAACAAGATCATCACTTTCAGTAGTGGTAATGCATAACACATCACAAATTGGGATCCTATAAATCCGTCAAGAGATCAGCACATACCAATTGCAGAGCCCGCAGGGGTCAAACTTGTTGCCATCTTCAGCCAGAATCTCTAGGAGGATTGGGTGTTGAGAACTGTTGAGATAAAAAGCAAGTTTTGCAATGAATAAACTGCGGCATTACCAGGGCCAGCATTATGTGGTTTTGGAGACATGCTCAGAAATGGTTTCAGTCATTTTCACAACCAGTCACCACTCCCCATCAGGGTCCCAATAGATCACCTTACACCTGAAATGATTCAGGGTTATCAGTGTCGTATTGGGTCAACAGGAGAGCAGTACTTGCAAACTGGCAGGGTAACTGCGATACTGGAATATTCATCATGGTCATCCTAGAGGTAAAGTTGCAGCAATGAAGACATCCGAGTTGTACTGACCTTGCATGGTTGGCTGGAATGGTCCTTTACAATGCTGCACTGCTGACAACTAGAGATGGGATGAGACAAGAACAATGTTGGGCCATAATAAAAAACATAAAATTCCCCTTTTTAAAGCCAGTTGTAAAAAGACAAGATGTCCAAGCTGTTGCTTCTAAAAGCACCACTGTATGTATGGTCACAAACTACTTTCTACTAAATACAAATTTACTTTAGTTACAAGTAATGTTGTAAATTATGAATTGAAAACACAACTGATAAAATATTTACGTCTCTAGACCGATTTTGCATCACACCCACAAGTTGCCTTGCAGACTGTTGGTAACCCCAACATTATATCCCCTTATTGCCAAGGCAACACCAGTGGGTCCACCTTTTCAGGTTCTGGCATTGACAAGGCGTAAGACATTTGCGGATGTCATCACAAAGGAACCTGGTGGACATGTCTAAAGAGTGCCATTCAGTCACGTGTTATCTGCAAACATTTATATACCTTAACGTGCCATAGTCGAGTTCAACCAACAACGGTCAAGATGCACCAGAATCACCGCTAGGTCATCTGGAACAGAAGAAAGCCATTTTCAGTACTGTGTAAATTAGCCACGTTTAGTCAAGTGTCACCTACTGCCTCCACTAACATCAGCAATTGTTTCTCAACAGCAGTTCAGAAGAAAGAAGATTCCAAATTATACCATCATTGTGAAGGCAATAATATTTACACTGCCAATAGTCATTCCTACTTGAAATTTCTTTGGTGGTCCTTCCTCTGGTCAGATTCTGGGCGGGAACCCCTATTGGTATCTTACCCCCTCAGGCCAGGCACCCATATTTGGGTTCTGTACAGTATGTACAGTATTCAAAAATGTAATTTTTTTGATGCTGCTATATAAATATTTGTTTTTCAGAAACCTTAGGTCAGGATTTAGAGGCGTTTTTAGAATCGGCCTTAGGCCTAAATGGGTTAATAAACACTGCTCAAGGTGCAACAGCATCACTGCTAGGTCATCTGGAACAGAAGAAAGCCATTCAGTATCGTGTAAATGAGCTAGGTTTAGTCAGCCTCACCTACTCCCTCCACTGACATCAGTAATGGTTATTCAACAGTAGTTCAGACGAACGAGATTCCAAATTCGATCATCATTGTCTGGAGAGATTTACATTGCTCAAATAAATAAAACATGCCTACCTGAAAAGCCTTTGATGGTCCTCTAGGCTCTAGCCATAATACATGTCACAGCAATCTGCAACAGGAGAACATATCAAGTAGGCATGTTGTCTAATAGTTTTGACAGACATTTCCTAAAGCGATGCAGTTTCTCAGTTGATCGGTTCAAAGTGAGCTAAGTTGATCATCACAGAAACTGCACTAGCCTACAAGTAACAAGACTCCAGTAGTTCTTACCTTTGGACAAGATTGGCGACATTACCACTCCAATGATCAGTTCCCAGGCAGAAAATATTCTGGAAAGACATTGAGCAATTAGAAATAAAATTGTAGCACCATTTGGCTTATAAGATAACAAGCGTTATGATCAGGGCTTTGGTGACAGACTGCCATATGTCGTCCAGAAGTTTTATGGGTTTTACCCCATTTCATCCTATCAAACACTGGTCAGAGAAGCCTTCCCTTTTAACAAACATTGTTTGTCCAAAACATTCTAGACAACATCTATGCCAGTAGAGTTTATAGGCAAGCAAAATTTCAAGAACGGCCTGCTCGATGAAAATTTTAATTTGCAGCTTACTCCACCAGCTAGCCTGCCCTTGGTGAGCATTAAGGCAGCTTACCAGATAGCATTCACCATCATCTTCCCTTGTCCAATAGCCAGCCACCTATTCAACACATCAAGTCATTCAATACAATCTAGCATCAACTAAATAATGGATTTTAATGCATGATTGTGTATAATCAGAGTCAAGAGTGACATCAATGAATTCAGGTATATGCTTGTCTATGAAATCATCATATTAAACACCAAAGCAGAATTTATATTTTATAAAGTAAAGCAGCTTCTATGAGACTCACCTAGGCTAGCATTCCAGTAGCAGTTAAGGCACTCAGGGAACAGCCAGAAGATGCCACATGATGACACAGTAAGCTTATCTGCAGGACAAGTTACTGTAGTTGTTAGCCAAAAACCATGATGTAGGGGGAAATAGCACCATCTTCAGTAAGGTCCAAGTCAGGTAAAGGCTGTCATCACAAATATCAGGCATATGCTTGTCTTTTAAAAAAGGTTATCATTTAGAACCCATGTGAAACTCTAAACAAATAGCGTCAACATGTAGTTACTTACAAATCAGGGTGGCTCCTTAGCATCTCATAGACATCTATTGAGAGATTACATGAGGTTAAACGCATACAATATTTGTACAATTGCTAAATCTAAATGTGCTTCACTAGCGAGCCTGTATGCTACTCATTTCTTCAAAGGTTCATTCAGTAAGAGAGAGTTCAGTTATCATCAATGTAGCATTTAGCTCTCAACAGTAAAGGCACATTGGGTCAAATTAAGCATTTATAGTCTTTCCAGGACAATCACCTTCAGTAGAGATGGTCTTCTCCCCATTTCCCAAACATAACAAAAAAAAGAGCAGCCATTAGCATGATCCAAAGTCAAATTGAATACAATATAGCAACCTAGAGTCTGGGAAGTTTAGGCTACTCAGCATTTGATATAACCTTTTCCTCAAATGATTTCAGTGAGAGAGTTCAAGAGACATCATCGTAGCCAGCAGTGGAAAAAGTACTTAATGTAGAAATATTCAAATACAAGTAAAAGTCCCAAATTCTAAAATGTATTTAACAAATATCCAAATGGTACAACAAAAAGAGAAATGTTTTTTTTTGCAAACAACGAAAAGTTTAGCAGCGCTTACCTCCAAACATGCCTGCTGTGCTAAGCGCCAAAGGAGGAAGAGGGTCCCACCACTTTGAAGCATCGCCTCCTGCTCCTCACTGGTTCCAGGGGCTGTCCATCTATATCTTAGGCTCTGGGGCGGTCTCTCTCTGCAGGGAATCTGCGATCGTACAACAAACGAGCCAAAAGAAAATGTGAAATAAGTGGAAAAGATTCTATTATTGAAACATTTTAACAAAAACACAAATCGTGTATGGGGCCCCAGCCCCTGGAACAAAATATTTTCAGATGGAGGTACACGGACAAAACAAATACCATACATGTATGTATACATACATACTAGTGTTGCGCAGGTTTTTTATCCGCATGAATTAATAATTTGACTCCGTGCTGAAGGAAAGGGATAGGTGGTGCTGGACTGTCAGTCATTTTCACAACCAGTCACCGCTCCCCATCAGGGTCCCAATAGATCACCTTACACCTGAAATGATTCAGGGTTATCAGTGTCGTATTGGGTCAACAGGAGAACAGTACTTGCAAACTGACAGGGTAACTGTGGAACTGGAATGTCATCATGGTCATCCTAGAGGTAAAGTTGCAGCAATGAAGACAACCGAGTTGTACTGACCTTGCATGGTTGGCTGGAATGGTCCTTTACAATGCTGCACTGCTGACAACTAGAGATGGGATGAGACAAGAACAATTTTGGGCCATAATAAAAAACATAAAATTCCCCTTTTTAAGAAAAACGGCGTGCTATAGTATGCCGTACGATATGGGCTATAGCCCATGGTCCAAAATGATGAGAAACGAGGCTAACTTTTTTTTCCAAAATTTCAAAAAACATGGAGTATAACCCATCGTTTTTTAATTTTTTAATTTTTTTCAAATCCTCCAAAATGATGAAAAACGGCGTGCTATAGTATGCCGTACGATATGGGCTATAGCCCATGGTCCAAAATGATGAGAAACGAGGCTAACTTTCTTTTTCAAAATTTCAAAAAACATGGGCTATAACCCATCGTTTTTTATTTTTTTATTTTTTTTCAAATCCTCCAAAATGATGAAAAACGGCGTGCTATAGTATGCCGTACGATATGGGCTATAGCCCATGGTCCAAAATGATGAGAAACGAGGCTAACTTTTTTTTTCAAAATTTCAAAAAACATGGGCTATAACCCATCGTTTTTTTATTCTTTCATTTTTTTCAAATCCTCCAAAATGATGAAAAACGGCGTGCTATAGTATGCCGTACGATATGGGCTATAGCCCACGGTCCAAAATGATGAGAAACGAGGCTAACTTTTTTTTCCAAAATTTCAAAAAACATGGGCTATAACCCATCGTTTTTGTCATTTCGTCATTTTTTTCAAATCCTCAAAAATGATGAAAAACGGCGCGCTATAGTATGCCGTACGATATGGGCTATAGCCCATGGTCCAAAATGATGAGAAACGAGGCTAACTTTTTTTTTCAAAATTTCCAAAAACATGGGCTATAACCCATCGTTTTTTTATTCTTTCATTTTTTTCAAATCCTCCAAAATGATGAAAAACGGCGTGCTATAGTATGCCGTACGATATGGGCTATAGCCCACGGTCCAAAATGATGAGAAACGAGGCTAACTTTTTTTTTCAAAATTTCAAAAAACATGGGCTATAACCCATCGTTTTTGTCATTTCGTCATTTTTTTCAAATCCTCAAAAATGATGAAAAACGGCGCGCTATAGTATGCCGTACGATATGGGCTATAGCCCATGGTCCAAAATGATGAGAAACGAGGCTAACTTTTTTTTTCAAAATTTCAAAAAACATGGGCTATAACCCATTGTTTTTTTCCATTTTTTTTTCCATTTTTGTCAAATCGTCAAAAATGATGAAAAACTGCGTGCTATAGTATGCCGTACGATATGGGCTATAGCCCATGGTCCAAAATGATGAGAAACGAGGCTAACTTTTTTTTTCAAAATTTCAAAAAACATGGGCTATAACCCATCGTTTTTTTATTTTTTCATTTTTTTCAAATCCTCCAAAATGATGAAAAACGGCGTGCTATAGTATGCCGTACGATATGGGCTATAGCCCATGGTCCAAAATGATGAGAAACGAGGCTAACTTTTTTTTTCAAAATTTCAAAAAACATGGGCTATAACCCATCGTTTTTTTATTTTTTCATTTTTTTCAAATCCTCCAAAATGATGAAAAACGGCGTGCTATAGTATGCCGTACGATATGGGCTATAGCCCACGGTCCAAAATGATGAGAAACGAGGCTAACTTTTTTTTTCAAAATTTCAAAAAACATGGGCTATAACCCATCGTTTTTGTCATTTCGTCATTTTTTTCAAATCCTCAAAAATGATGAAAAACGGCGCGCTATAGTATGCCGTACGATATGGGCTATAGCCCATGGTCCAAAATGATGAGAAACGAGGCTAACTTTTTTTTTCAAAATTTCAAAAAACATGGGCTATAACCCATTGTTTTTTTCCATTTTTTTTTCCATTTTTGTCAAATCGTCAAAAATGATGAAAAACTGCGTGCTATAGTATGCCGTACGATATGGGCTATAGCCCATGGTCCAAAATGATGAGAAACGAGGCTAACTTTTTTTTCCAAAATTTCAAAAAACATGGGCTATAACCCATCGTTTTTTTATTTTTTCATTTTTTTCAAATCCTCCAAAATGATGAAAAACGGCGTGCTATAGTATGCCGTACGATATGGGCTATAGCCCATGGTCCAAAATGATGAGAAACGAGGCTAACTTTTTTTTTCAAAATTTCAAAAAACATGGGCTATAACCCATCGTTTTTTTATTTTTTCATTTTTTTCAAATCCTCCAAAATGATGAAAAACGGCGTGCTATAGTATGCCGTACGATATGGGCTATAGCCCATGGTCCAAAATGATGAGAAACGAGGCTAACTTTTTTTTTCAAAATTTCAAAAAACATGGGCTATAACCCATCGTTTTTTTATTATTTCATTTTTTTCAAATGCTCCAAAATGATGAAAAACGGCGTGCTATAGTATGCCGTACGATATGGGCTATAGCCCACGGTCCAAAATGATGAGAAACGAGGCTAACCTTTTTTTTCAAAATTTAAAAAAACATGGGCTATAACCCATCGTTTGTCATTTCGTCATTTTTTTCAAATCCTCAAAAATGATGAAAAACGGCGCGCTATAGTATGCCGTACGATATGGGCTATAGCCCATGGTCCAAAATGATGAGAAACGAGGCTAACTTTTTTTTCAAAATTTCAAAAAACATGGGCTATAACCCATTGTTTTTTTTCATTTTTTTCATTTTTTTCAAATCGTCAAAAATGATGAAAAACTGCGTGCTATAGTATGCCGTACGATATGGGCTATAGCCCATGGTCCAAAATGATGAGAAACGAGGATAACTTTTTTTTTCAAAATTTCAAAAAACATGGGCTATAACCCATCGTTTTTTCCATTTTTTTCAAATGCTCAAAAATGATGAAAAACGGCGTGCTATAGTATGCCGTACGATATGGGCTATAGCCCATGGTCCAAAATGATGACAAACGAGGATAACTTTTTTTTTTCAAAATTTCAAAAAACATGGGCTATATATAACCCATCGTTTTTGTCATTTTTTCCAACTTTTTCCATTCCCAACTATGCAGCTTCCACCTGAGGAACCGAGACGTGAAAAATATAACTGAGCGTCACTTGGGATGGTCACAAACTCTCCAACCATACCCACCCCATGTATCTTGGAGTTACACTGGACAGGACACTCTTCTTCAAAAAACACATGGAGAACACAAAAGCCACGGTCAACACCCACAATAACATCCTGTGAAAACTAGTGAACTCCAAGTGGGGCGCAGACCCACAAACAATCTGTGCAACTGCCATGGCCCTGTCTTTCTCTACAGCAGAGTATGCCTGCTCAAGCTGGAGCCGATCACGTCACACCAAATTGGTCGACACAGCCCTAAATAACAACTCCTTTCGTGGCTGTTTACATTCGAGGGTCGCCGGTCCTCTCGAACGGAACAGTTTAACGTCATGCCCAGGACGAAAAGATATAGAGAACACCAACATGAAAAATAACAGCAGAACCACAATCCACTGTCTTGGCAAAGACCACACCACCCACACACACCCCAACGGTCACAGCAAACTCTGTTGCATCACAACTGGTGTAGGTATTGGATGGAGCCCGCACACCACAGGTATAAGAAAGACGTTCTTTATTGAAATACTGACAACGTTTCGATCTATTTGATCTTCATCAGGTCATGTGTACACAAAACATACACTTTTATACTAAGGGAGTGCCCCCATTAACCAATCAAAACACCACATTTTGGTGCCCCTCCCATCACTGCAGGTGTGACACGTCAACCCTGAGCGAGTAGGTGGGGACCCAGACATATTGATGTATATAGTCTCTGCTCTGTTTGTTCTGCTCTAACATGCCCAAGACCCAACAGGTGATTTAAATGAGGTGATAGAGCCAGGTGAGCCTAATTCAACCTGCCCATGAACCAGACAGACCACAAAACCAGAGCACAGTAGATGGCACTATATCACCATGCATTTACCATATGTACCCAAATAAACACACATATAATGTTCACATATACATTTTCAGAAAGATGAGCAATAAAATAGAATATTCCAAAATACCCATTGCTGGGACAGCTACACTATTTCTGGGACCCCCAGCAACAAACAGGTAGGTACTGCAGGGGGTCCCCTCCTCTGTCATTCCATACTGCCCTGCTCACTGTGTGCTCTCACCCCTCCATCTCAATGTGATTTTCATTGCTCAGTATGTTTTTTATTTCGTCTTCAGCATGTCTTCAGCTTGTTTTTGTCCCACTGGCAAGCTATGCATCATTGCTAAGCATAGATTAGAAAGAGTGGTTTTGTTAGTCAAGTGTCTAATGAACTTTTTTGATATACTGTATATTGCCCGATTTGTCTTTTCCTAGGGTTTCTAAAATGTCCTGACTCACTCAGTCATTGTCTCTGTCTCGGGAATGTTTTAAATGGAATGAATGAGTGTACTAACTAACTACAATGCCATGAAAATGGTAAACTGTTGCATCTGTTTTTGTGGGTCTCCACAAAATCCAGTAGTCAACTACTACACTCTCACTTCTAACACTAGGAGGCAGAGTTGTACCTTTTGAAAAGAGGGCTTTTAACCACATGAACCCCATAGTTTCCCTGAGCTTGTAGATCGGCTATTTCCGATGAAGAGATTTGGTGTTGAAGTGTAAAAACAGAGCAGACAGTATAGGGCCCTGGGGGAACCTGGTCAACCAAGTATATATAGGGTTTAAGTGGTTAAATTAGCCCTGGAACAATTATTGTGAAGTTCATGAAGTAAATACCACAATGCATGATTGCATGTACTGTAGTTCCTGCTGGATGTATACATGCCTAGAGAAACCAATAACATGAGGTTTTATAGACACGGCTCTTTCTCTCACTTCTCTACAGAGCTGCGGTAGGCTACAGAAGAGTCCTGTGTTTGTTGTGTGTTTTCATACATTATAATGTTCCATTCCAGTTATATCGCAGGGACTGCATGTCCTGCCTTGTGGGATGTGTGACATGGACTAAACATGACTAATTCCCAGAAGACAGTCCATGAATGGACAGCAATCGTTCCACCTGTATACCAAGGGACTGAAATGATCTTGATGCACAAGCAGTCCAGGCCCAACGCCATCACTGTTTCTGATTTGCTCAACCCTTTTAATACAGTTGGACCAATTACTGTCTTGCCCTTTAAATGTTTCTGTTTTCCAATGTAACCTAAAACCCCTCTTAGAGTGTGTGTGTGTGTGTGTGTGTGTGTGTGTGTGTGTGTGTGTGTGTGTTAGGACGAATTAGGACGATACCCACTCATAATCAAAATAAAAAAGAGAGCACTTAAGTTCTACAACCACCTAAAAGAAAGCGACCTAGATGCACTCCATAACAAGGCACTCACACACAGTGAAACTCTAGAGAGATGCCCCCTCAGCCAGCTGGCCCTGGAACTCCGGGCACAAACACAAACAGAGCCACGAGATAGAAAACCCATTGGACTAAACCAAATTATAAAACAGCAAAGGGAAAACTATCTGACACATTGGAAAGAAGCAACACAAAAGCAGAGTAAACTAGAATGCTATCTGGCCCTAAACTGAGAATACACAGTGGCAGAATACCTGAGCACCGTGACCGACCCAAAACAAAGAAAAATCTTAACTAGGTACAGACTCAGTGAGCACAGTCTCGCGATCGAGAAAGGCCGTCATAGGCAGACCTGTATCCCGAGAGAAGACAGACTATGCACCCACTGCACACTAAACGAAGTGGAAACCGAGCTACACTTCCTAACCATCTGTCCATTGTACCAAGTCATCAGAGACACATACTTCCCACAGATTACAACCACACACGGAGATTTTGAAAACATGACCAATGACAAAAAACTCCCATATCTGCTGGGCGAAGTACAACAATGTGCAAACACAGCAGCAAGATTTGTGAGTTGCTGTGATAGGAGAAGGATATCAAATGGAACACAACCACCCTAAAGACTAATCATTGTGTATATTCCTGCACTATACCTGCATCGAGTTATCTTGGTACACAGTAGTTGATCTATTGAAGATTCTGACCTTCAAAGTACATCATTTTTGTTTTGATTGTATTGCTGTACTGTTGTTTTGTTCTTTCTGCTTTGGCAATGTAAACGTATGTTTTCTCATGCCAATAAAGCCCTTTGAATTGAATTGTGTGTGTGTGTGTGTGTGTGTGTGTGTGTGTGTGTGTGTGTGTGTGTGTGTGTGTGTGTGTGTGTGTGTGTGTGTGTGCGTGCGTGCGTGCGTGCGTGCGTGCGTGCGTGTGGAGCCCACCAGTCTGCCAACATTTATTAACTAATACATAACATGTATCCTACTTCACCTCCTAGGTGAAGTACAAGGAAAAGTTTGCCAATGAGATGAAAGGAAAGAAGCTGCAGTATGACCTGAAAGACAGTAAGATTTAGCAGACATTGAAGGACGCCAACAATCTGGCTAGTGAGGTAAGAGGTCACATATTAAGTCACATCCTTATTCCCTTGAGGATTATGTCTAGCAACATAATCAAACTTCATTGTTCAGTGTCCAAGGTATGGATTAAAACAAAATTATCCTCTCATATATTTTTCCCCTGTCTGAGTCTGTGCATTTCCAATTCTGCAATAAAGCTCTTTTAAGATAAAAGAAAATGGCAATTACCACATTCTCCTCTATTCTCCATAGAATTAATGTTATTGCATGGTCATTTCTGTTCATAACAATGCTGTGCTTCCATGTCAGACACGAAGGAGTAATCCACAGTTGCATGTTACTGTAAAATGTAATCATCAGATCATGGGATGCCCCAGAGTACCTGGCTGTGAACATGGAACTCTTATGACCTATCCTTTTTAAAAATCTATGTTATTTACCTCAGGTGAAGTACAAGGGTGACCACCTGAAGAAGGTCCACAAGCCTGTGACAGACATGGCTGAATCTCTGTCCATGCAGCACAACCTGAGCACCAGCAAGCTGTCCAGCGACGTAAGACATTGTCAGACTACTTAAGCCTGGTTTATACTTAGATGGTGTCACATGCCGTAAATAGCCAATGCACAAGCTCACAACATGTTATGCTTTTTGACGCGTTGTGAACTTGTAGATAGGCTATTTTCAGTGTGCGACACAATGAACAACCAAGTAAATCAGGCATAACTCTCTCATTAACTCTCTCCCCCACAACCCACCCACTGCACCCAGGATGATGGGTGTCGGTTCGGTTTAATTTGAAATGCACCTGACCTCATCGTCCTCCAGTAGTCTCCATCGATTACTCCACATCACAACAATCATCTCTGACTCAACCTGCTGTAGACCCTCCTCCCTGGACTAAAGGCTGTAGCATACATCCTGCAGAAACAAAGTTCAGTCACGTTGTATGAACAAAATTACATAGTTGCAATAAAAACAAACAAGGACATAATGTCTTGGTACAAACCTCTATAATCCCTCTCTGAGGGACTACAAACACAACCAGGTGGCAATTAGTTCATGGATAGAGATAGCACACACACACTTTGACTTTGTCCACTGCATGTATCGACCAGCTATGGCAAGTCAAGGCGCATCCAGGTGGCAAAATCTCCATTCCAGGTGTATTTTCAGTTGGTTCTAATATGCCACATCGAGTACAAAAAATTTTGTCCGTAAAGAAATTGTTCTGTGTCTTCCCAGCCCTCATTCATCCATAAACAGTATTCAGGAACTTCATCTGGTAGTGATTCAGCTCTCTCTCATTCTTTCATTCCCATGACCCTCCATTACTAGTATCATCTATAACCACCTCCTATTATTGTCTTTTCCATCCCATGGATTAATTTTCCCTCCCATAGCTCTCATCCTAGTCTCAATCTTTCCTTTTTGATGAATGAACATCTAAGGCAAACCTCGCCACCTCACCCTCCTATACTCACCTATTGATTCTGTTTTGTCACCCTATCACTTTTTTTTAAATGGATGGCGGTAATGCTAAGCTCAATATAGAGGTTTATATTTTTATTCCACCCCCCTTTGTTGTACTGAGCTGTGTTACTTGACTGGGAATCCCCCCTTAGTACCGCTACAAGAAGAAATTTGAGGAGAGTAAGGGTCACTACCATAATTTGCTGACACACCAGAACACCTGCATCACTCACAAGGATGCCTCAATGTAAGTGGCACAGTCTATGAGGAGAGGACTCAGCTGTCCCAGAGTCCTCATAACATCACCTGATATGGTTTTCACTTTATCCTGGAAGCATTTCCTGCAATGTGTCCCATTGAAAGCTATAGTTTTCCCTAACTGCTATTCCTAACAGCAAGATTTAAGAAATGCTTCTCAATAATTGTGTGCTTACCAAGTTCTAAACTATGTTTAGAACAAATAACTTTCAGATTACAGCCAGAACACCTTCATTTTCCCAGACACTTGAAAATTATAAAGTAGTTGAATTGCATAAACACTTTAGTGTTTGTGTTACTTATAGGTCTTGGCTGACCCTGTAAAACAGTTTTACTGGAGGGCGTTGTTTGCCGTGTCCAAGTGCAATTTGTGCAAGTTTATTAAAATACCGGTAGTAAAGTGTTGTTGTGCCTGTCCATGAACTTAAACAAGCAATTTGTATAATGTAGTGTATGTTGTTTAAATTAGCAATGCACATACAGAGGTCTGTAGAGGGTACTCCTACTCAACAAGGAACCCCAATGGTCCCATTTAATCTAAATTCCCGGATCCAGTGCCAACTTAATCCTAACTATTGCATGCTATAGTTAGTATAGTACACCACACAACACAACACAACACCTTGTGTTTCATGTACTTTTCGGTATATCTTCTAGCGGGCGCGAAATTCTAGTTTACATACAGTCTAAAATCTGTGTTGTGGACTCTGTTTGACTGGTGTGTGGGCTCTTACAGGTGAAGTACAAGGAGAAGTATGAGAAGGGCAAGGCTATGCTGGACTTTGAGACCCCAACATATGTAACCAACAAGGAAGCCCAGCACATGCAGAGTCAGGTAAAGTACCCTTCAGGCACCCAGAGCCCGGACACAGAGACCATTCCATTAACCTCTTGTGTTACAGGACCACCACTCTCTCGAAATCTAGAAGGACCACTGTGAAATCCTGCAGACATTCCTATGCTTTATCACTTGTTGAATTTGGAAATGCATTAGCCTGTTGTATGTCCTGCTATTTATATTGTTGGGTGTATGTCTAGTATGATGGCAGCACAACCTGTTTTTACATTGCCTTCACAGCCAAATTCATTAAAGTGAGGTAATTATTTTACCAGCTTCAATTTCATAGAAAAGTAGAATTTTGCCAATGAAAAGTTTTAATTTCCTGAAATTATACAGATGTGAGACTTGAAAGGCAGTGTAAAAATGATGTGTTAGCCTTGCATTAAGCTGACCCTGAGCCTCAATATGTACCGTCTAGTTTGTCTCTGATGATCCAGGGCCAAGAAAGGTACAGTATACATATTTGTCGTTTAACATCACATTAAAGTATCCACATGATGATACTGACACTTAATTTTCCATTCACATGGACATTTGTTGATGATGATGAAGTATTTCAGTAAACGTACACATACAGTACGTTCCACCTTTAGGTAAATTGTCACACATCAAAGTGCATGTATGCAGAGGTTTTGAGTGAATGTTCCAAGGAGAATGGTAGGCCTACAGTTAAGAACCAAGGTTGGCGGAGGGTGTGTAGAGCCCAGGATCACAGTAGATGATTGACACAGGGGTGAAAAATGGGTTACAAAATCGTGGGATAAAAAATATAATAAAAAACCCCCCCAAAAAAAACAAGGTAACCGCATTGTGAACCAGGACTGCCTGCTTGTGCTTATCTGAGCCATGTCCGAAACCAAATATGAGAAATGTATAACTTTGGCATGCTACTAGTCCTACATACTTACACCGTCACAGCACCAACTCAGTAACTTATACTTGCTACCTGACACATTTTTATTTGCCTGATTTAATTTTTTTAAATCATCCAAATCATGGAAAAAGGCCCTCTTCTGTGAGCTTGTAGATGGGCTTGCCCACTTCCAACCCATGCAAGTTAGCCCACATGTAGACCATGTTGGAACTACATGGACTTGCCCACTTCCAACCCATGCCAGTTAGCCCACATGTAGACCATGTGGGACCTACATGGGCTTGCCCACTTCCAACCCATGCCAGTTAGCCTGCATGTAGACCATGTTGGAACTACATTGGCTTGCCCACTTCCAACCCATGCCAGTTAGCCTGCATGTAGACCATGTTGGAACTACATTGGCTTGCCCACTTCCAACCCATGCAAGTTAGCCCATATGTAGACCATGTTGGACCAATATGGGCTTGCACACTTCCAACCCATGCCAGTTAGCCTCATAATTTGCCCAGTTCAACCCCATTCCCACTTGGTACCCATGTATCCCGCATTGAAACCACATGGGCACCAAGTGGGCGTGCTGGCTGGGATACTATGTCTTTTGAACTATAGTATGTCGTTTTCTTTACTTCACATTTCTATGAATTATGAATTCCACTTAAGCCCTATTTCAAATATAGTGAAATTATGGCAGTGCTCTTATATTGACAAAAGCAGATATACAAGCTCACGTGTTGCATCATGACATGTGCTTGTAGATCTATCCAATGAGAAAGCTGGGGTGGTGTACCTGGACCTGACTGCCGCATACGACACCGTGTGGCACCGGGGGCTCCACCTGAAGCTGTTGAGGACAATACCGGACCAGCATATGGTGAAGTTCATCATGGAGACGCTCTCCAACCGCAGCTTCATTCTCCAGACCAGCAGTGGGCAGTGCAGTAGGCTCAGAAGACTGAGGAACGGGGTACCGCAGGGGTCTGTCCTCTCGCCAATGCTGTTCAATATTTACATTCATGACCTACCGGATACATCCAGAAAGTATGGCTACGCAGACGACCTTGCCATCATGTTCAGTCGACCAACATGGAAGGCGATGGAAGAGGGCCTGAATGAAGACATGGGCACAGTGTTGCCAACTTAGCGGATTTGTCGTCATATTTAGCTTCTTTCCAGACCCCCCTAGCGACTGAATTAGTGAAAAGCTTCTGGCGAGAAATCTAGCTTTTTTCCCCTGGTGAATTGGGGACAAATCGTGTTGACAGGCGCCAGATATGCGCCAGAGATAAAATCTTTTTTTTTTTTTCTCAGCCTCAAATCCGCGAAATTGGCAAAACTAAAAGTGGTCGGCGCGTCTGGTCTGGCTCACAGCAGGCTCAGTGGCTTCCTCGGCTCGGTTATGTGCACACTGCACAGACTGTCTACCAGTGCTTCCTCCTTTCTTGCTCTGCCTAGGCGAGTGCGCTCCGGTGCGGTATTTCCGAACGCGCCCCTCGAGCTCGACAGAGCAAGAAAGGAGGAAGCACTGGCAGCTTTTAGTCTGCTAGTAAAAATAAAATACACACTCGGATGCATAAAGTATTAACCTTTTAATTCTTGTATGGATCGGAACAAAATAGCGTTCTAAACATTAGTTGAATTGAGGTATGTTTTTTTTAAATATTACAATGAGTTTAAACGATGTGTTATCAAATGAAGAGATGATACAAACTAAGTGCACTAAGGGGCGCCTAAAAGTCGCTAGGGACGCAAAAAAGTCGCTGGGGCGGCGCGCGCTACGCGCGCGCATATCCCACCCCTGGCGACTTTTAGCTACTTTTCGAGGAGCCACTAGCTACTTCCGTTACTGGAGAGTTGGCAACACTGCATGGGCACCATGGTAGCATACCTCCAAAGGTGGCGTCTACAGCTTAGCGTTGGAAAGACAGTCGCTGCGGCATACCACCTTAGCAACAGAGAAGCAAGGAGGGAGCTTGAGGTGAGTGTTGACGGCAAACGCCTGGAGGTCCAGCAAGCCCCGAAGTACCTCGGCGTGCGTCTGGATCGGACACTGTCCTTCAGTCAACACCTCAAGGAACTCAAGGCCAAGGTGACATCCAGGGTTGCACTGATCCGCCGCCTCGCTGGGACAACCTGGGGAGCCTCCGCTAAGACGCTGCGTATATCCACCCAAGCCCTGGTCTTCTCAGCAGCAGAATACTGCGCCCCAGTCTGGAGCAGAAGCCCACATGCAAGAATGGTCGATGTGGCAATCAACAACGCCCTTCGGATCATTACGGGATGCCTGAAGCCCACCCCTGTGTCCCACTTGCCAGTCCTTGCGGGAATAGCTCCGGCCGGCCTCCGACGGGAAGCTGCCACCCTCGTCCTGGCCAGGAAAGCCCAAAAGCAGGATTGGCACATCCTGCATGGCACCACCACAACTCCAGCGCCCCCAAGCAGACTCAGGTCTCGTCACCCCTACAACAGGGCAGCACAGGAGATGCTCAACACCACCCCTGAGGCCATCTCCAGAGATGCATGGCTAGCAACAGCGTGGAAGCAGGAGTGGGAGTCAGCTGGGCCCTCCCGCATGCATCGGTTCATCTGGGACCCAGGAGTTGGCGCCATAGGAGGAGAGGATCTTCCTCGCAAACAATGGACCACACTGAACCGCTTAAGAACTGGGGTTGGGCGCTTCAATGCATCATTGCAGAAGTGGGGACTGGCAGACAGTGCGGCATGTGAGTGCGGTGCCCCCGAGCAGACCGCTGATCAGGTCATCTTCACCTGCCCCTTACACAGACCGCCCACAGAGGCCGGCCTCTTTGACCTGGGACCAGAGATGCGGGCGTGGCTCCACGACACCGAGTTGGACCTCTAACGTTACACGAAAGAGAGAGAGAGAATCAAATATTGCATATTTGATTAAATAATATCAAACACATTGTCAAAAACTAGAGCCAGTGATACTTTAGCAAGAATCGTTTTTCCACAATAAAGGAATGAATTGTAACAGACTTGATCTTGAATGCAGCGGGGGGGGGGGGATCTCCTTTTATCCGACGGTCTGAGGTTGGCAGGTATGTATAACGTAATAACACTAATGAAAGCAGAAAACTAGTTCATATTTGATCTCTTGCAGGATACAATGTTTTTAAATAACCCATGACGCCATGAGACAGTACCGATACATATCACTAAAACCTTTATTGTTTTAAAAAGTACTGCAAGAACAAAATCAGCACATCCTTTCATAAGAGATATCAAACAGTTCAAAACAAAGTTTAAGATGACAGCAGCATTAAGAAGTCCTACAAACATATACAGATGAAGTGTTGTATGTAAATATGACAGCCTAAAAGACAATACTGAAGTTACCTACATTATTTGGGCTGTATTCTTAATACCAAACTGATAGGGGGAAATATGGCATGGTCAAAGGTGATCATGGAAGTCAATCAAAGAACAACAAGAGTGCACTAAAGACTAGCTGGAGCCCTTGTTCAATGTCATTTTGATTATGGTTGCATTGCACCCAGGGGGCAGTCAGACAGATATTTTGTGAAGCCACTAAGGAAATCGGGACTTCCTGAAAGTTCATAGAATGGCCTGTTGCGGTGCTGTCATTGGGCCCAAAAAAACTTCCCCTAGACTGTATTACCTTAATAAACATGGTCATGAATACTTTGCTTCCAGTCACTATTTTAAAGTCAAATTTTTCATGTAATAATATTATTTTTGGAAAATTATGGTCCCATTTATTTAAAAAATGACCATAAAGTAGATGTTGAGTTATGTTCTGAGGGGCGTGGCAACCCTTACAGTCTATGATCGGGAGCCACCCCCCGTTCAAGTCAACGGTCCCACCTCGTTGTCTGGGCCAGCCAATGGCCAGCTGGGCCCAAACGGATCTAGAAAGATGGCGATTTACAATTCAAGGACTGACAGGCTTCATCTTACGTCCATATCAGACCCAGAGAACGCTTTGTCCATATTTCTTTTACAGTCTATGATTGCACCACAGCAAGCTTAGATCTCCCAAAACTAAATTATATGACTACTACTCAGCCTAAAGCCCATGATGACCCACCTAATTCCAACCCACTTTTGCTAGTTTGGGATGGCTCAGAGTAGAAGACAGGGTTAAGCAAATATCCTTGGGATTTGTATTTAAGGGCAGGACCGATTGAAGTGTACTCTGATACGGATTGCTGCAATATGAAAGCATTAATACAGTTGAATGAAGTGTACTTGGGAGTGATAGAATCAAGGCCAATGTGAATCATGGCCAGAGGGGACCAGACAATTGTGTTCTGGAAGTTTGAATCAAACAGACTCCGTATGAATCTGCCCTTATGATACTCAGAGGCACAGTGCCCACTTCTCCAAAGTGAGTGACATCCACAGCCACAACACCAGAGGGCGTTTCTATGATCTGGTACCTTTTAGGCAAAGTGTTTTACTGTACCTCTGAGTCGTTTACATGTTTGACCATTAAAGTAATCCATAGAAAAGTAATAAAATAAAATAAAAATGAGCATGCACAAAAATATGCAACTGAAAGGGCAAGAATGAACAATGAATAGTTCTAGGAATATCAGAGTTGAGTCTGAGGATCAAGCAAAACAAATGTTTAAAAAGTTATTCTACAGGCTATTCACAATATTAAAACAATGTTGCTTCATGTTATTCACCTGGAGTGTGAGACTGTCTGCTTCCCTTTCACCATAACTGAGACGTCAGTTAAACCGCCTCAGAGCTCATGCTAAATACAAATGGTTAAAAACAAAGCCAATTATGTAAAATATGCTTTATTTGTTTACAGGTCAGGAGGAATGAAAAAATGGGTTAAACATTTAAAAGTCCTATTTAAAGGACCATGCCAGCAGGCCATGGTCTTTCTGTCCAAGAAAAGAACTGATTCATTTGGCAATTGTTCTGGCCCTTCAACATACAAACCATGTTACCAGTTCACTGTCGTCAATAAACCATTCGCACAGTGGCCCCTTCTTTGCTCTTGTTTTTATACTTGGGGGTGGTGGTGCAAGATGACTGCCGCATGTACAATTGTGTAATGACCAAAATCCCATCGGCAAGACTCTGAACTCCCAACATTGACGGTCACAAATAGATCCACCAGTCTGTATCATTTGTTATGGGTCATGAGTCTGACCAAGTCACAAACACCACTACAACCATTTGGCTGAACTGATGTTTTCCTGTCAAGCATTGCTGCCTCTTTGCTGCAGGCGTGCCTGTTGCTCCTGCACCACCCTCATCATCAAGTGAACCATCTGACCCTGCAAGTGGACTAGCTGCTCATCTGAACAGTGACCAAGTTCCTGTGGAATCACCTTAGAGACCAGGGCCCCCAAATCCACTGGCTGCCCATCATGACTCAACTGGTCTATGGGCCGCTCATCCGCTATCAGAACGTTGGAGTGGTCCTCATCTGGCTTCAGGTCCTCTGACACAGGCTCTTCAACCAGCTCTGTGGCTGTTGACAAAGTAGGGAATTACAATTTACTAAATCCAGAGCGATTTACATTAAGCAGAACAAAAAGCATGGCAATACATCACATACATAAAAAGTAGTCATCATGAAACATACGTAAGATAAGAAGAACGTAACAGTGGAAATGAAACTATACATACAAACTATGTCTATGTAACATGCTATAAGTCTGTATAAAATGCTAAGTCTACATAAAGTGCTATCTAAGGGCTATGGAAAGTGCTACGGGCCATGATGGAGTCTGAAAAGGTGGGTTTTCAGACTACAGCGGAAGATTGGGAGTGAGGCTGCAGTTCTGATTGTAATGGGAAGTGCATTCCATAGTTTTGGAATGCACTTCAGCTTCCCTGCGTTGGCTGAGTGCGCGGGAGGGTTTGTAGGGTTCGAAATAAAGGTTTAACTCGAGAATCAAATAAAAAGCAGCCTATTGAGACCCATCGCTCTCTGTATATACAGCACCTGTCTAGTACTACATTAGTTTGAAACATACCCAAAGGCTCGCCTGGGGACTTGTCATCCTCTTCCTGGTTTTGTGGACTGTTGGTCTCGGGTTCGGAAGTCATTTTTTCCGTTTCGTCAAAGCTCTTCAACTCATCGCCACCATGCCCTTTGCGCTGTGGAAAACGAGAGAGGGAGATTGGGACTGCAGTTCCATTATAATTGTCCTACATAACTGAATAAAAACTGTAGAATTACACAAACATGACAATAAACTGTGCAATCCATCATTCCTTTTCATCACGCTACGCTACGCTACGCTACATCTCCTATGCACAACTAAACCTTTAAAGGTAGATGGACACATATTTCCAATCCCCTGCTTAACTTAATTTGTTTGACGTCTATTTCACATGCCCAAAAACATTTGTCTTCTTTAAAATAGTAAAGTTGTAACTTCATTTTGTTCAGTACATTTTATCTGACCATGACATAACGGTAGTGAGAAATTGTACTTGTAACAATTCTGCACGATTTTATGAAAGACTGTATACAGTATGAGCTGACGCGATGAGTAATCTATCTAATAATTTAGCGATCGCTTGCCCGCTGTCTATTTTGCTCGGTCGCTGTTTGTCCGTCCACTTCCGGGTCACCAGTGAAATGCATGTTGGGACGGACACAGATTAATACTGGGACACACTTTTCCGCGTAACAGACACACGGACAGCGACCGAGCAAAATAAGACAGCGGGCGAGCGATCACTAAATTATTAGATAGATTACCCACACTGAACATCATTTGCTGTTCATATATTCATAGCGTGTAAGAACTAGTATGAAATAATGAGTAGAAAAGAACCTGACTTATGTGTGCATTATTTTCCTATTATCGTCCCAATTTCTGTTTTTGATTTTGACAGGACAGTGAACGGAGACAGGAGTGAGAGATGACATGCAACCACCCAGCTGGGTGCTGCCCACAGAGCACCACCCAGCTGGGAGCACCCATCGCTGAAAGCTGGCATGGTACCTGGGACCTCCGGAGTCCTAGGCGGGCTCACTACCCATTCAGCTATGGCAGTTCCTTGTGTGCAATTAACCGTCTTAGATTCATGATTTGCACTGTGGAAGGAATATTGCTACAATTTCATTGTACAAATCACCTGCTGTTCATGATAGGTTCTAAGTGCCTTCTTGACATTGGAAATCTTTGGGGAGCGAATTGGTAGAGTCTTGATCTCACTGGGGGTAAGTGCGCTGAGATCACCCACGGTTTTGATGTTCCTGGCTCGTACAAGCTGCCCAAAACCTCGTGGCCTGCACAGATGACATCAACAGGAAGGATATATTATTCAAAGATAAATAAATTAGCACGAGGGATTCGTGCTGATGCAATCATGCAACAACCATTTGTCATGACAGACAAAACAGCAGCTGTGTACACTTGGATCATCCCTTTAATGTGCTCACCA
Source organism: Protomyctophum bolini (assembly GCF_963924005.1). Taxonomy (NCBI): domain Eukaryota; kingdom Metazoa; phylum Chordata; class Actinopteri; order Myctophiformes; family Myctophidae; genus Protomyctophum; species Protomyctophum bolini. The sequence goes on along the minus strand of NC_137877.1, from coordinate 11,938,272 downwards.
CATGTTGGAGGTGATCTGAGGCAGCACAGCCTCCACGGGGGTAGAGCATGCAACCAAGGCAGGGAACACACAATCCTTGGGGATTGGCCGTGGCTCATGACTCATTTCTGATATCTGAAACGAATGTGTTCAAAACTCCATCAAGAGATAAATCTAGCTTTCGGTATGTGATAATCATAACAAGAAATGCTTAGGGTGTTGACTTGAACGTCAAATTGATAAGAGAATACAGCTAGGGCGCATACCAAGCATTTCTTGGAGCTCTTGTACCCAGGACTGTGGAGATTCCTTGGACTGAGGAGGAGTGGGCCCTTTGTTGGAGTAGTGACGTACTGCAATACAGAGAATAATCAAAATTATTACATTTAGGGTGTGAAGGGGGGGGGGAAGAGAACAATCAGTTGTCCAATTTAACTTTTCTGTGGGGAAAAATAAGTCAGATATGACTATATCTGACCTTATGGTGAAGGATGCTACTAGTAGTTTTAGATCTTTTTGGTGAACTGGTTCTGATGACTGGGCTGCGACGGTCGATGTCATCTGCCAGTTCCTGGTGTTGGATTGGGTTGGCAAAAGAAACTCTTCTTGACTGCAAGATTTTAAAAAAAGAAAGAAAAGGAACACGCATTGTAAGATATGGTTTTCAAAAAACAATGTATGCACACGTCACTACATTTATTGCTTGGATTTTGATTGTAACACATTTAAAATAAGTGTCAGTAGAATGTAAATTAAATGACATTTACCTTTACAAGAGGTGAAGGCGTCTCCTCCTCCATTGGTCTCTTTTGGCATTTCTTGAGAATACTGGTAGAGGGGGAGGCAGAGGGCGACCAAGTCCCTCTAGCTTTTCTGCTGCTGGGGCTTTCAATGACCTCTAGCCCATTGACAGCCTCCAGACCCGTCTGCTTAGCTGGAGAGTCCTGGTACACTTCTTTACAGGTGCTCACTGAAGGAACAACATCCAAATCAACTGCATCTGTGTCAGTCTGGTCAATTTGAGTTTCCTCTTCTGGTTCACACTGCACTTCTTGGACATTGTCTTTCCCTATGCTCTCTTGGAGAGGTTCAATGTGTGGGCCCTGAAGCTCTGATTGGACATCATCTTTCCCTATGCTCTCTTGAAGAGGTTCAATGTGTTGGACCTGAAGCTCTGATTGGACATCATCTTTCCCTATGCTCTCTTGAAGAGGTTCAATGTGTTGGACCTGAAGCTCTGATTGGACATAGTCTTTCCCTATGCTCTCTTGGAGAGGTACAAGACATTTGTCTTCGACCTGAAGCTCTGATTGGCTTTCTTTTATAACGGTAAACTGTTCTTCATCCTCTGGAAGTTCATCTAAGGCACTTGGACACTCTGGCAGGTGTTGTCCAGTTAATGCACTGTTTGCTTCTACATCCTCTTTGTCCTCTGCTAGAGAATTTAAGTCCTCTACTTGGTTTTCCTCTCCAGCATTCTCCACCAGATCCTCAGTAAGCGCTTCCACAGGGTGAACAGTTTCTCCATCTTTGTCTTCTGAAGACTGCGACACCTGCAGGCTTAGTTTGTCTGTTTCGCCAGAGAGTGTCGGTGTGTCATCTGGTGGTGAGGCACTCGTCACAGGAGAGGTGGAAAGTGAACATTGTTCTGTGGACACAGGGGAGGCGGAAAGTAAAGCTTGTTCTGTGGACACAATAGTGTCCGAGTGGGAGTTTTTCTGCACGGGGAGAACGGGCAGGTCAGAAGACTGCTCAGATGTAATCGCGCCAGATTTGAGATGAACCTGCGACTCCCTGACATCACTCTCTTGTGAGGAAGCATCATCACGGCTCGGTTTTACTTGCAAAGGACTTTGTTCATGATCACTCTTGTGGGACAAGACAGGTTTGCTCTTCAGTCCCTGGCTATATGCACATTTATCTTCAGTCTCCAGTTTCTCCATAACAACAACAGGCTTCGTGGTAATTATTGCACCAACCTCCACAGTCCGCTCAGTCTCCTTGCCTTCATCACATTTCTCCCCAACGTTCTTTTTGACCAGAGGTGGTTTTGAAACATGCATATTCGGACTGTTCGGCAGATCGTCCAGACTTTTGATTCCCATGATGCTGCTAGGTGTGTTTTGAGACTTGGGCTCCTTAAGCGATTGAGAACTGCCAACGTCCAGGGCAACTTTATTTTCTGATGAGTCACAAGTTGGTGAGTGTGTAAGGGAGTCTTTGCATTTTTTGCTTTGTTGCTTGGCCATTAGAGTGTCCTCTCTTATCTCAGAGGAATCCAACTCAGAGTTCTCCTTGCTGGCCAATAAGGCTTGAGATGATCTCCGTGTTGAATATCTAACGCTGGTGGACTCTGCTGACCCAGCTGCTTCTAGGGACTGGGAGCTGCCCTTGGTACCAGTTGGGGTTAAGCTACGACTGTTCTTGGACGTTGAGCCTTCCTCTGCTACCATGTCCTTTCTAGGCCTGCCCTTGGACCTTGTTTGACTGACAGCTGGTGTAGACTGAGAATTAGTGTCACTATTGTCTCTTTCTAAAGAATCAACACTTTCATCTTTGAGCTTAGGCACTGCTACCTCCGAAGTGGCCTTAGTTTGTCTCCTTGGGCTATGTTGTGACTGGCTGTCAGTAGCTGAAGGTGTAAACACTTCAGAGTCATCTCTGCTTGGCTCGTCACTCGTATCACCGCTTTTCCTGCGCTTGGCAGTCATTAGCCCACCTAATGCTTCAACCAGTTTTCCCCTTCTGTTTGTTCTAGCTGATGATTGGCTATCAGCTTGAGAACTTGAAGGAGTTGTCACTTGTGAATTGTTCAGACTAGTTTCTATTTCTGCCTCTACTCGTTTGGTTTTTATGACTACATGGGGATCCATTTGGCTAGAATCCTTCTGGCTAGAATCCTTCTGATCCCCAGTCCTTCGATTGAGTCTGCCTGCCTCCTCCGTTTCCACAGCCGATTTGCTCAGACGGCCACTTCGTCTCTCCTGTGACTGGCCATCACTGCTGGAGGTCGTATCCGAGTCACCTTTCTCAGGCTTTCTGGAGCTTCTCCTCTTGGGCACATCTTCACCGAGCAACTCATTTGAACTGCTATATAGCGTAATCCTTTTTCGCGTTCTAGGCTGGGAATCAGTTTGGCTTAATTCGACGACTGCGTTCTTCTGACCTCTTGTTCGCAACTTGCCAATCTCCTGCTGCTTACTTCTACTTCGTGTGTGTGACTGGCTGTCATTTAAGCTTGCATTTTGTGAATTGCCTTGACTGTCCTCTCCTGTTCTTCGTCTACTTTGTCGTTTCTCACCATCTTCTCCTGCGTGCTTTGGTTTTGGAAGGCGTCCAGACCTTCTGGGTTCAACTTGAGAGCTTTGAGAATCTTCCAGAGAGCTGTCAGATTCAGATGCTTTTTTCTCAATGTTCTGCTCCGTCTGGGTGTCTGGGATTACATCTTCCTCATCTTCTGTTCCTTGACTGTGTGGTTTGTCTGAGAGTTTAACCTCTGAGAAGTTGCCTTCAGACAGTTTAGAGGACACTGGAAGAATGTCCACAGGAGACTTCTGCGTAATTTCCCCTGTCCCGTCAGGAACCTGAGGGTCAGTACCAGTGGCTGCCGTGGAGGCTAGAGAGGATGAGGTAGAAGTGGTGGTAGCTTCTGGGTTATTGGAGACCTTTGTGAGGGGACCTGTGAACTTGGTCACATTGACGGGACTGGCAGGTTTACTGTCAGCATACTTCTCAAGAGTAATGAATGACTGGCGACGGCTGTTTGACTTCTGAGGGGTGTCCGAAACCAAATCAGACGAGCCAGAGACATTGGGACTGGTGCTTTTAGGAGTTGTGTCCAAGCCCTCTGCTACAACAGTACTAGTATTGACTTCCTCCAGCGAGACATCTGCTGAATCTGGTACAAGGTATTCAGAAGTCTCCTGCTTTTCATTTACTGCAACTTCTGCCAGGTCACCAGTGATTTCTTGGCTGGGAAATGCCTGGGTCTCTTCCGTTACAATATCCGTTGATTCCCCCTTTTCCATTTCTTCATCGTGAACCTAAGAGAGCAAGACAAATACTGTATGAAGTACTAAATATTAATTAAGAGATGGACAACCAGGAAGTGCACCCCTCCACCACACTACAGTGTGGCAGCCTCTAGCGGGTGGGGGATCTGCATCGGAGTTGTTTTGATCAGTGTGATGTTAGATTATGGATTTTTAAGCTCCCAAACCTCAGATTGTCAAATTTTGAGCAGAGAAACGACTAATAAGTATGTACACGTGCACGTCGCATTCGTATTTAGACTGTTCCATCATGAGATATTTTTATTTTAGATTAATGCAAATTAATCAAATCTCATAATCTCGTTTTGGCACAGTAGCTATTCACGAGATTGCACAGCACAGCACAGATTGTGTTAATTAAGGGAGAATTACAGACTAGCCGTTTTCTTACTGAATTCTGATATCATGTACAGCATGTTAGTGAGAGAAAACTGTGGCCGTCCTGCTCAAGGCGGAGCATTCTGTGGACGTATATATTCAACGTCATGTACTACGATGAAATTGTCGAGCGATCTAAATTCAGCGATTCACCCGCCGTGCGCGGTCGGAGCCGAGGAGCGCTCGGCATGGAGTTGTTTTTGTATGTTTCTCGCTTCTTTCTTTTTTTTTTATATATTTTTTATCCCACGATTTTGTAACACATTTTTCACCCCTGTGTCAATCATCTAATGTGATCCTGGGCTCTACACACCCTCCGCCAACCTGGGGAGAGCAACAGACTTAACTCATGCTTCCTTCATGCTTGAGTGTCCAAGTTGCTCCTTTACACCCGACAGGGGGGAGTTTCCCTGGTTGGACGTAGCGCGTGGAAGGAACACGTTATTCCAACCAGTTCCTTTCCCATCCATCAGGCGCCCCGGCTGGCCAGGGGGAGGCAGTTTAGAGAACAGGATTACTGCATGTTTTTGTGAGGGTACCTACCCTAGGGGACGCGGGGAGAACATGCAAACTCCACACAGAAAGGCCCTTTCGCCAACCCCGCCTTTGGGTATGGGCACCGATGACGCGGAGGAGGAAACACGCCGCCAGCACCCACAGCGCGCCGAGCGGGAATCGAACCCAGGACCTTCTAGCTGTGAGGCGACAGCACTACCAACTGTGCCACCGTGCCCCCTCGCTTGTTTCTCGCTTCTTCAACTAATCAATGAATATAGTATTACATTTTGTTACGAAAACGGATACCATCAGTTAAACAGTTAATAAAAGAAAATTAAAAAAAGCTTCTGGGTAGCGAAATCTTTTAATGATACCCAGCCGTAGAGTTAGCCTTAATACAATGTTGCTTTTGTTCCTCATACACAGTCATTACCTTGCCAGGAGCTTCTTTTGCAACACTGTCCACTCCATCTGTTTGCAATTTGTCCCTAAAAAAACATTTACATGTTAAATCTCTCAAAGTTGCTTTCTTTGCGGGGGATTTGATATGGTTTGTTCATTGTTGATTTGTTCAGTTGTAGAACACTTACATGGATTCTTCTTGGCTCTGAGAGTACTGGGTGAAGACTGTGGTGTCGAGAGAAGCATCCAGATTGTTGTACATGGCAGGGATGTCCACCCTGTTGCAACCAAAATAAACAAAAGCCATGAGAGCTTCACACTAATAGCTGCAAATATTCCCACTGTGAAAAGTGGATTTTGAGGAACTCGGCAGCCCGATTGGATTCTGACCTTTTTGTCCTCTTCACCTCCTTCTGGTGCTCTGTCAGGACTCTCGCCTCCTTGGTCTCAGGTGGAATGAAGACAAAGTCTATGGAGGCTTCCTCATCCAAATCCTTTCTGAATGGAGGCTTGGGAGAGCCAAAGTCTAGTTTTGTTTGCTGAGGGAGAAAGAAAACAAATTAGTACAGCATGATCAATCCAAAAAACAAACAAAAAAAGAATATTGTTGACAAACAAAATGGTTTAGCTTTTATTTTGTCTACATATTAAATTGATACAGCTAATCTGAAAAGATAGCATGCATTACTGAATTCACACCAGCATGACGGGTAATTTCAACCGCTGTAGTTTTGCACAAAACGTCAAAGTACCCGTTGCACACACCCGTGTCCCGTTTGTGCCCATATATGGAGATCTCTGTATTCGTCTGTCTACCCGTGTCCCTTTAGTATAATGCCCTTACCCTGTATATTGGCATGTCCGTATATGGGCATATTGGTTGGATAGTGGTTCTGGACAACTGGTTATCCATATATGGACATATCTATGTACCATAGTTATGTCATCAGCCAATCCCTGATTGGCCAAGCGACGGAACCAAAAATACACAATCCCTGACCGACATGCGCAGCCGAAAACGGTACTTGTGTTCTGCTCGCGCAAGCGAATAAATAAATAAAATGTTTCATAGAGCAGTTGGGCATGGTAGCATGACTACTGGTGTTAACAGAAGCCCTTACAGAGACGGGCTTGGATTTCATGGACGTCGTGTCCTGCTCAACGCCGGCGGGCCGGCCCAACAGAGAACCCCTCTTTGCAGCAGAAGACACCTTCACTCCGCTAAGCGTGGTCGCCAGCTGAGAACTCTCACTCTGCTGACAGTGACACAAACATAAACACTCTGCATACACACAAGAACACCGGCATAAACAAGCTGGGGGCATTTTATCTGAAACAGTTAAATGACTTTTAATTTCTGGATTAAATTAAAATAAAGAATGAGGAGTTTCCTCGTTCCGGCAAAGGCGGCTTGTGGAGAGAAAAACGAGGTCCCGCGTTCTTGGAAACATACATTTCGGACATAAAACCTTACTAAAGGTTACTGAATTTGGAAAAACTGTGCTGTGCTAGCCTAACTAAATACTTTACATCACTGAATAAGGTAAAATGCCGTAACCAAAGAACTACTCACCGAATATTGTCCACCAAGTTCATCACTATCCAGACTATTTGCCTCAAATCCAGGAAGAATGATGGGTGTCTGAAGTTTAACCTGGCACAGAATTGGTCTGAGAGACAGAAAATTACATAGATTAGCCAAGGAAGTGATGTACGTATTCGTACTTATACTACGATAGTAATAGTTCAGACGTTTTCCCTTTGACAGAACATGTAAAAATGAGGAGAGGCTTACCTGAGCTCTTCTGGATAGTTCAGACTGACCGATTTGGCAAATGTGGCATTCCAAAACTGGGTGACAGACGTACGGAGCTGCTTGCTCTTGTGAGGGAACAGAACACAAAAGAGAGGAGAGAGCAGCGCCAGGAGGTCATCTTCAAAGGCCAGTGCAGAGCGGGTCTGAAGGCAGCCGAGCACCTCGGCAATAAGCTTCTCCAACTGGAACAGGGGAGGGAAAATACCTTATATAATCCAATACAACAGACTACATGCCAAGGTTAGACCATAATGTAGAATATATTGGCAATCGTCTGTCGTTTCTATTGGCCGAGGTTTGTTTTTTTGTTTAGTAAAATAAATGTCAACGATCTGCCTCCTCGAGAATTAAACTAATACTATTCAAGAACCACTGCATCCCTAACACATAGAAAGACAAACTGAAAGCCTCATTACAATAGCATTGCATTGTTTGACTGATTTAGCAAACAGACGCATGAGGTACAGTAGTTCTATAAAGAACGCACCTTAGACATAAGCCCTGAGGAGAATTTGGGCACTACACGGGAGGCCTGTTTGTAGAAGAGGGTGAGTTGCTGGTTAAGAGATGCCAGAGCCTCCTGGATGGTTGACGCCAAGGCCAGGTTGGTGAAGAGCGTGGACATGATGGAGACCAGAGCTGATCCTATAGATTCAGATGCAGCACCTTCAGGGCCTTCCAAAAGTAGGAAAGCATCCAGCGACTGGACCAGGAGAGCCTGGTATGTATACAGGTTTCCCAGAGCCTTGTTCTTCTTACTTGTTCTCCATTGAAGAGGTGTGTGAGGGGCTTGACAAAAAAAACAAGGTAACAGTTCTTATCATAGGTTATCATAAAATAAAATGATTGGAGTCATGTGAATTCACATTTGAATTATTGTCTTGCAGTGAAAGCAAAGTCATATGGATTTATTTATAGGTAATCTCATGTTAGATTTTGTTTTTGCACAGTAAAATAATAAGCCTGTTTTTTGGGGGGTCTATGAGAAATTCAAATTGTATACAGTTTACATTCACATGTCAGCTTCACACCTATTCACACCTATTTGGTAGACGTGATTTGGGGGCCAAGTTGCATTTTGTCGCGTTTTCCATTTAAATTGCTTTGCTTTCACTAGGCACCAAACATTGTCACGTTAACTGAACCGGTTGCTCGTTTATTATAGTCCGGCAGACGTCAGGCTTCTTTTGTTTAAAGTGGAAAATTTGGTATATAGTCTTTTTTTTTGCACTAAGATATTGTCTATATACATACATCCATGAATCCACCTGCTGTCCGGCTATTGGCATTGTATACATCACATGTACAACAATTCATCAACTTAAGTTTAATAATTTCAACAAATTTTGTATACAGCAACGACCTGGGCTTTGACAATATGCTCCAAGATAATCGTTTTTGAATTATTATTATTTTTTATTAAACATCCAGGTGTGAAACCACTATATCTACTAAGTGTTCACTACTTTATACTTACTGTAGCGCTACAATGACAACGGAATTACCCTCAGGATCAATAATGGTCTGTCTATTTACAAACAAAACAAAAATTCAACATTTGTCAATAAATCCTTACATTTCTTTATCTGCTGAAACTGGGTTGTGTAGGGAGAGAAATCCACACACTCAATAATGACATGAAGGATACTGGCTACTGCATCCAGTGTGGAGGGATTCTGCAGGAACACAAGAGCAGCAAATCAAAAATCAATCAATCAATCAATCCATCCCACCTTGCTTTCATAAGCAACACATGAAAGACGTATACAGTAAATCCTCAAGTGTTCCAATCTGTCAAATCTGTTCAATGATACACAATTGGTGATGTTAATAGTTTTCAATAGTTTCACCGCCAGGATTAATTAATAACATGAATCCCATCCCCTAGACACAATCCATAACATTTATGTCCTTCCTCAGATTCATACATACGTACATCTATTTATGAAAGTGTTTTTGTTTTTACAAATAGTCATTCTGGGGGCTCTGGCACAAAAGATTTTCAGCCAAATACAAAAACCTATCCATTCGGGGGTCCTTGGCACAAAATAAGTTTGAGAACTACCGTTCTGTTCCTGTGAAAGTGATGGTGGTTTGTCCTTAAGACCTTAACCACTCACCTCCATGGCATGACTGTCCACAGCAGAAGCCATCTTCTTACACAGCTCCTCGCAGCAGATGTTCTCCTCAGCTGTAGCCACCAGGGCAGAGCAGCGAGCAAACGCCTTGTATAGTTTGGACCACATGCCGAGCATCGACTTCTGGGAATTCTGTAGGGGATGAAGGGGAGTCAGTCAGGTGGTGTTCAAAAACTGAAATGGAAGAGCTTTGATGTTGGTTTCAGGCATTGAGATGAAAATGGGGTTAAAAAAAACAACTAAAAACTAAAAACAGACCTGCAGCAGTGGTGGTGTTCCAGATAGCAGATGTGTCACGGGGAACATCAGGGCACAGTGCATGGCACTGAAGTTGTGCTCCAAGGCATCACCTTGGTTTACTTCATTGGTCTGTAGGGAAACGAGGAGATTTGACAACCTCTAGGCAAGGCAAGCTTATGTATAGCACATTTAAACCAAAACAAAAAAGAAACCATTATTATTAAAGGACATTTGAATAAAAGTTGAGTTTTTTCATTTTTTTAATCTATTTTAACATTTGTTAAGTTGGTCACGTGGCCAAAAGATGTGCGCTCCAGCCAATTAAAACGTGTTCGGAAAAAGATGTGCGGAAAAGATGTGGCAAGCCAATCAGAGTCACCAGCTCTCAGCCCACACCAGGCCCGCCCCCGGCTCACACGTCACCAGCTCTCAGAAATTCAGAATCTGCAGCGTTCTCTCTCTCCGTCTCTCCGCTAGCAATCGGCAGCCATCTTGCTTTTTATTTATATGGGCGAGTGGAAATTTAATGCAAATAAATTAATTATAGGTCCAGCAAGCAAATCATGATGGTCTGTTTGTGCTCAATAGGTCACAATAACATTCCGATTTTAGGTGTTGTGTTTTGTATGATATTTTGGCCAGTAGTTCTATCTCAGCTTTTGCCTGATAGCACACATGCTAACAGTGGTGACCACAACGTTAGCAGCATTTGATGACAGGTTGCAGTTACAGTGTGCGCAGACCTAACGTGAGTTGTTTACCACAGAAACACACAATGTAACATTATAAACTCATGTAACCTTGTGTGTCTAGATTGCCCGTTTTTTATTTGACCAAGACAGACCATGCTAACGGTGTTAGCACGTTAGCATCACACAGCTTACAGGCTCAGTGTTGCATGTAGAATACTTTCAAACATGACAATCCAAACGTTTTTAATGTGAGATGTTCTGGTGAGTTGGTGATCACAGAGGATTGTGTATTATATCAACCTGGGACGCCACGCCACACACACACACACACACACAGTCAGGAATAGCCTGCAGGCAATTTCCATCTTCCCATAGTGCGCGGCAACGTAATCTGGAATGAATGCCCGCGAAGCGGGCATGAAATTCTAGTTATGTACGTATGCCAAATTGTGGCAGAGGGGTAAAATTCTTGCCCACCAGAGATTACGGGTTAGTGCTAGGAGCGGATATCGCCAGGTACCTGGCGATGCGATTACGTATCGATTCCCGAGGGTCACGATTCGATTAATCCCGATTAATTGGGCTACATTACGATTCGATTTAATCCAGATTAATCATGATTAATCACTCACTGTTAATCACTCAGTCACTGTGTGACTAATAAACAAAGTGCTTTCTAATGATTATGAATATATATATTCTTTCACAGTGCACGTTTTTAACTCAAATCTTTGCTTCTGGGGGGGTCCATAGAAGAAAATATTTTCAGATAGATGTCCGTGGCCAAATACAGAACAGCAATAAGCAGCTTTCTTAAAAAAAAATCGTTTGTACAAGCATACAATAAATATATATTAATAATGACATAAGATGTCATGTCATAGAAATACATGGGCAGGATTTCGGTTGAAGTCAGCAGCACTCTGTCAAATTGTCTTTATTCTTTGTTAGGACAAAGTTTCCTTATTCAGGGATTAAATGTTCAGTTACTGAAGTGTCATTAAGGAAGCTTTGGGTCAGTTCTTGAGACTATATCTTGCACTTTTTGGTTTGTTTGCACACATTAAGGAGCATTTGGTTTAAAGTATTTTACAAGTGTATGGCAACATTTTGGATTCTATGATGTTGAGGGGACACGGGAACTCGATACAACTCACGTGTACAAGACCATATTGCCCACTGACATCCAGAGATGCAGTCAAGACAACCATCCCGATCCCGAACACACGGACAGCTGCCCATGCACTCAGAAAAGGCGACTAGAATTACGAAGTCCATCGGCACTTTTATTGCAAAGGATTTACGTTCACATTCGGTCGTGGGGAGCGACGGATTCCGGGCCATGTTAGCACTTTGGAGCCACACTACATCGTCCCATCTCGGCCACATTTCACAGGCGGTCGATGGTGTGAGTTATATCGAGTTCTCGTGTCCCCTCAACCTCATTCAATGCAAAATGTTCCCTTTCTGTCATCTTTTTTCTCTTCCTTTCCGCGTTGGTAAATCCTTCTGTTTTGGTTGTTGAAAGCTAAAGTGTGTGCGAGCGCTGTGTGCGTCACTCTAAACGGTCCAGTATGACGCCGCAGCACAGTCGCAGATTAGTTCCGCCCTTTTGCTCCGGTAAAAAACAAATACATTATATAATCGATTTTTGAAATTTGTGCATCGATGAATTATCGCCCATGACGGCGTCGCGATTAATCGATAATCGATTAATCGCCTAGCACAGGCATACAGTGACAAGACTACACAAGTGTGTGGGGAAATCATTGTCTAAACTGGGAGAACAACTAGCACCCAAAAGAAAAGTATTTGCGCATCGTTTTCCTCAATTACACCACACACTTAACAGATTGAACCTCTCTCCAGTCTCTACCTGTGTGATGGTGTCAGTAAGTGGGCTGACCACAGTGCTCCACATCCTCCACAACTGTTCCTTGTTCTCCAGGGATCCAGCTCTGCGGCCCATGGCCCCAAGAACGGCCTCTGCGAAGGCCAGAGGGGACGTGGGGCCCGACAGGCCACAGTCCACCAGGGCATGGAGACACTCAAAGAACCTGGCCAACATAATGTCAGGGTCAGTATGTGATTACGAGATATTTATTTAAAGTCCTCAAATGACGTAAAACCCTACCTCTCGTGCTCTGTATAGGCTGAGAGCAGGCTGCTGTTGTACAAGAGAAAGATCAGGTATAAGGCAGGGGTACCCTGTGGAAGAGAGGAGAAGGATTAATCTCAACCTTAAGGACCAAACCGCACCAATGCAACTCCTTGCAAGTTGCAACAAAACAGTTTTAAGCCCAACTGTTTTGGCCTTGCAACCAAACGGTTGCGAGTAGTTGCATGAAACCATTATCCCCAAGAATGCAACTCCTTGCAAGTTGCAACTACTCGCAACCGTTTGGTTGCAAGGCCGTGCATGGCAAATACACCATCTGATAAGCACTCACATTTAGCACATCCATCTTGCCCACTTGGTAGGTCGCAGAGCCGAGAATCCTCTGGGGAATGCCCTTCACTGTGATGTCAACTAGGGCCTGAGTGACATGAGATGGAGAACATTCAAAATCAGTGTAAAGAAATAACAGAACAATCCAGATCTGACTAGGTGACCATATCTGATAAACAGGGGCCTCTACATGGGACACCAAATATACCGTAAGTACATTGTATGTACAGATTGCTGTACCGTCTGGAACACAATTACACTGTACCATCTGCTAGCTAAACAACGTTCTCAGTCAGAGCCCTGATGGGCTGTGGCACACATCTTACCAGCACTTTGTCTGCTGGGAGAGCTTCTGAGGAGACGATACTCTGCAGAGCCTGGAACATCATGGTTAGCACTTCACAGGCCTGGCGATCCTTCTTCACTGTCAGACACAGACAGAGCAGATATGGAGTCAAACTCGTCTCATAATGATTTTTCCACGCATGTAAACTAATCAATCGTAAGAGAATGATGGTCATCATGGGGGCCAGGCCCCTCAGACTTTCTCCTCGTCATGGCAGTCAAGACGCCATGAGGCTCTGGACGCTCGGACTTAAACTGAGATGAAACTGAGAGTGGGCCGGGATGGGAGATGAAGCCAGGAGCCTCACTGAACCTCCTCCTGACTGACAGGGCCCTGGCCCAATCATGGTGCTCTATGTGGAGCTGATGGGCGGGACAAGCAACTTTACAGCCCCGCCCCTGCTTTGCAGCGGCCACAATACATTTGAAATGGACCAGCTTGAGACGGAACGTTCCGCCATAAAGAATCCAACCGGCAACTGCTTCTGGCGGAACGTTCCGTCATATAAGCTTTACTATTGATATCAAACCGGATCGCTGATTACATATTTTGCTTGGCCTTTCCTTCTTCAGCGATCCTAGGCCAGTTTTGCACGTGTGCACTGCCGTTCACTTCTTGTATACAGGCGGACTAAAAAGGTGAAGAACAAAATCCATAGTTGACAAAACGCGCGATGTTCGGAGGCCTTTTCTGATTGTCCGGTGATCCCGATTGGAACATTGGCGCTTTCTAGAGCAAGGATGGCCTCATTTTAGCTCGATATATTGGCCATTTAGGTCAATGATATAACATTATGTTGTGATATATAATATAGCCGTGGGTAGGCTACTTGAGGCCAGTCAACTAGCTTCTGTGTTTTGGTACGATGATGTGTGACCGCGACCCCGGACCGCGACCCCGGTTATGAACTGTCAGCCGGTCGGTGGTAATAGAAAGGTTGGGAACCAGAAACGAAGAGTTCACGGGGACCGCCCCTAGCATTTGAATGCCTGAACTGCCAACGCAACTCCCCCCACCACCACCACGCCCCCGAACAGTGAGGTCAAAAGAGGAGTTACAAATCTTTCATGGGGGCCCAAGACCCCCAGCCCCCACAGAGTTGACGTCACTGTTGGGAACCCCTGGTGTACAGCATAAGCCTGAGTTACAACAAGCCGACAGGCACTTACCAGATTCTATTGTTGAGTTGACTAAACTGACCAATCTCTTCCATATGAGAGTCAGCAGGGACTCTGCAAGGGTAGAGAGAAAAGTGGGCATTGTGAGTTACATCAGGAAAACAATTACTTCATTACACCAACTATGCTTTAAAAATTGATATATATACACACCCTCCAAGGAATTTTGTTTCCATAATATCAACTCACACACAGGCACACAGAGACCACCAGAAACCGTGTCATCATGTATGAAATCAACACTGAGCTTCACCTCATAATTTGTAAAGAGCTGACACCAGCACTCAATTTGGGGATTTTGCCACTATACACGGTCAGTTTAAGACATTAGGTTTACCTGGTGCGTCCTTGCCAACAGCAATGAAGCCATCTCGGATATTAGAGATGAAAACAGCTGCATGCTTAGTGAAGGAGGAGATACCAGATATAAACGGATGTGTCAGAGGTTCTGAAAAATAGACATAAAAATAGTATGAGAGCAAAATGGCCGCTGTAAGAATACTGCATGGTCAATAAAAAAAAGGTAGTAAGGTACAACTCCACAAACCAAGACTGAGGACAAGTTTGTTCCTGGCTGCCATGGACACAACCTCTGCTCCGAGGAAGTAGTGCAACAGCATTTCCACGCCTAGCAGCTGAATGGAGGGGAAGGTCTGGATGGCTGTTGAGTTTGGTGTGTTCAAGCTAATGTTCAAACGAGGCGTGCTGCCAGCCGGGGTGTTGAAGTTCACGGAGCCTGGTGGATGACCAAAGACACTTTCCATCAACCTTTCACGGCATACCTCATAATAGTTATGATGGGATGAGATTTATTTTCTTCTGCCTTTTTCTCCAAATGTAGTCAACTCCTGATACCCTGTGTGTTATAGTCCACTGGTCCAGGGACCACCAAAGGTCCATATGGACACTTACGGGTCTGTAACTCTGCAAGTGTACAAATTAGTTCCACTTGTACACCAAGTTAAATTAACACTGGGGATTTTACAGTGTACAGTAGATTGTGGTCCCAGAGATAGAAAATTGTATCAAATGGAAATACATGGCCTAATGAATATCAACCTGGGGGTTCTTGAAATAAAACAAGCCTAAATTGATTAAATCAATTAATTACCAGCTGCATTATTATCTGTGGGTCTGCTGCTGACGTTATGCCACTTTTTAGCTGCGCTCCGCTGTTATGCTCAAATTAGTGACCCTAAAGAATTCTGAGGCAACATGGCTAGAGACGAGGCAGCCAATCAGAACTGCTCGACTAGCCATGCCGTGCAGACGATGGGATGTTATGGGTTGTTGCCAGTGGTGGCAACTGTCGTGACAGAAATAAGCTAAGCAGCCTCCAAAAACCAAACCAGGCAAGCAACTGTGAAATAATCCACGTTAGAAATATGCAGGCTTGGCAACCAGTGTTGCCAACTGGTGACAGAGCAGGCTCAGCAGAAAATGATCTCCTGTCGATCTCCAGTGTGTATCTACCAGTCGGAACTTTGACAAGCTAATATTGACCAGCTTGCAGCTGGTCAAAATGAGATTCACTGTTCTAGTCCCTTGTCACTGCTAAGTCGCTTCTTTTCCTGACAGTGAGTGGTTTCACAGGGAGGAAGCGTGCAGAGAACAAGCTATTCTTCCTAGTTCCACACCCCACTGAAGAGGCACCATCACCAGCCTGTAGGAGATACTAGTGCAGCAACAGATATCGCCCTCCAAGGCCCCTGAACATGGCCAATTGTGTTCCGTTGGGACGTCCACCATAGCCGGAGGCACCACAGAGGTTTCAAACATCTAAGCCAAAATTCCAACAAATTCCACACTCGCTCACTCCACCGTCCACTCTCACCTCAGCTCCGCCCCCAGCGAGGAGAGGATTTATTAAGCTGCATTCACATGGAATCAGGCAAGCGGTAGACGGCAAACGGCAAAACCAGCTGGACGGCACAGAACGGTAAAAAGATTAACATTGATGATGCCGTCTGCCATTCTGGCTGCCGGGCCGTTCTGTTCCATTTACCGCCCTGTTCCGTTTACCGCCGTGCTCCCGTCCACTAAAATGAGTCCCGGTTTGCCGCCTGCCGGCTTTTCTGATTCCATGTGAATGCAGCATTAGACGCGAGCCCGGAAGACTCAAGCAGGCTGGACTGATGCATTCCAGTTCGTCACATTCCTGCATGCTAGCTCACTTTCCGGCATGTCATGTTGTATTTTAGATTCTGTATTTCTCATATATGACATGCATGATTGTATCAACCCATTATTTAATTTGTTACTTCAGTAGCTTTGATCACCGTTATTCAGAATGATATATAAATGCACTTCAGTATCTCTGCAGTTTAATCACCCAACCATCACACCAACATGCATGCAACATTCAAGCAGGCACGTTATGTTTACATTTTAGATTATGAGCACGGAGATTCGGCAGCTCTAAAACATCCCTTGACGACATGGCACTGCCGACAGCATAGTCATGGTTGTATTCTCATAGCAAGAGGAGACAGTCCATCCAATATCAGAACAGATAGGCAGTAAACACTTCCGGTAAGCGGACAACAACAAGTTGAAGTGTACAGTGTACACTGGTTTTACATACGCTGTTTGACGCTCAAAGTGGCTTGGGACCCCGACTCGCTCTCCGGTCTCAGCTCTTCAAAGCAAATGACCATTTGGCACAAAAAAAATTGGGATTGAGCTGGAGGAGTGTGGAGTGAGCAACGATTTGGGTATTGGAGTTTGCGGTAGTGGACAGGAACTTTATCCCTGCACAACCTGCGTACTGTGAAGATATACATTTCTTTATTGCAGTCTAGTGACTGGATAAGGTGCATGTGTGTGTAAAGTACCAGTCTTTGGTGGGATAGGCGTAACAGAACTGTTCTGATTAGAGCCCCTAGCAGGTGTGCCTGGGACAGTAGAGGAGTCGGCTCCAATGGTACACTGCAGCAGTGGAACAGAGACCTGCAAAGACAGATGTGCACGATATTCACCTACAGCTTGTCGTCTTACCACTTAACATTTTTCAACAGTAGTGAAAATAGCAGATCTACTCTATTCATCTCCCTATTCATTGTACGACAAAGTATATAGCGCTTAAGTGACTAAGTCACTGAAGTAAATATCAGGACGAACACAACTTACCTGTTCAAAATTGGGCCCCAAGTTGGGTCCCAACCGGACCACCAAGTACCACCAGACCTCCACCTTGGTGAGCTGCAGGGCCTCTGTCCGCAAGTGGATGTTAAGGGGCTGCATCAGCAGTTTCATGCGCTTGGTATTGCTCAGGATGTCTTCAATAGAAAGAGTAAAACATGAGGAAAAAAGGGAGTGAAAGGGTTCATAAATTAAGATAAGATCAGTCAGTCAGGACACATGTAATTGCTCACCTGGGTTGAGGGCAAAGTTGTCTATGAGGCTTTTCCAGGCAATGAAGGCTATCTTCTTGATGGTAGGCGAGGAATGACGAAAGCCCATTTCTTCTAGATGTAACACAGAGTTGATGAAGGGGCCACCTTTGTGGAGCAGCTATGTAGGAGTAAGTAAAAATTAGACGACTGTAATGTATGAAGATCTTAATAAATTTACTTTCACAGAGGTCTGCTTTACCTTCCCCAGAAGCTTGACGAACAAGGGCCAAAGCTTCAGCACATTTGTTTCATTCTTAGAAGTGAAAAGCTTCTGGAGATCAGGGATGAGTTTCTGGGGAGACAATATCAAAAACTTCAAGAGTCCACATCTACAATAGTATAGGCAAAACAAGAATTGATCAATTCATTACCACCTGCCTTATTATTATCTGCGGGCGTCCGCTATAACTGCCCGTGTCAGTTTCAGCACAGTAGTTTGGGTAGGAACCAAAATTCTCTAAGGCGGAACTATTGTGTTCCGAGTAGTTAATTTCCAGCCAGACATATTTGGGCACATACATAAAAATGTCCGCTGGTTTCATAGTATTATAACAAGAAATACAAAGTTCACAACGAAGTTCCCAATTTCTTCTTGTACTGTATACAGTCACTAAGTTCTCATGGCTTTGTAGTGAAACCCAGGCTTACAAAAGGCACACACACACACAGTCACACACACACAGTCACACACACAGAGAGAAACAGCGCATCGCAGTTTAGACAATGAGAAAGCCAACTGGACTAGCACACACAGCGACATCAGCCAATGGGAGAGTAAACTGGACTAGACGACTAGTGGACTAGCTTGGACATTGATGATACTCAGCTTGCTATTGCATAGCATCTGGTAAAAAAAAATCAATCCATCCCACCCTCATCATCACAAAGAGATATTTCAGCACTCCTTTGACCACTACTCAACACACACACACACACACACACACACACACACACACACACAGGACTCACCGAGGACATCAGGGGTTCGAGGATACATGCCACATCATTCTGTTTCTCAAGGAGAAGGGGCAGGCCAAGTTCCAAGGCAGCTGCGGCCCGTAAACGGACTTTGGAGGCAGAGTGAACCACTAGTGGAATGATCAGCTTGGACCAACGGACAGCACTTTGACCCATCTGGACTGGTGCCTGTTCCAGCATCCTACAATAAGGAATGGAAAGGTTTAGATCAATACCTAGAGATAAATCTTACGGTAGAACAATTAAAAAAAAGAAAGAAAAAGAAAACAGAAATATTATAAGTAAATATTAAGTACTTTACAAAACTGCCATGCAATAGCTAGACTATTAAAGGCTTTTTAAGTGCCTTGGTCTCTTCCCTTTTTTGGAGCAAATGCAATTTTAACTGAGGTTGCGCAAATATTTTTTACTTTAGCACTCAATGCTCTTGGTCAACAACTAGCATTGGTTACTCTGGGTATCCATAGTGGGGTGCATGTGTTTGTTAGACATACTAACAGTCGGACTGGCATTAGTCCAACAACACTGTCACACCCCACATGCACGGCCAGTTATGACTAACCCGTTGACTGGTTAAAACTCACCTGTGGCACCAGACATGTGTGGCAGGTTAAAACTAACCTGTGGCAAGTTGTGACCAGTCACCACCATTCCTTTTGGGTTTAGTTTAGTTAACCTTTTTAGTCATGCTTTTCAAATGTATGCAAATAAAATAAGCCATCAACAAGTCAAACTTGAAAATATCTACAATCATTACAGGTAAAAAAAGGAAATAGAAAATACAAAGGAATGCTGCTGGTAAACATGAGACATTCTAAGCAATGTGGACATCTTGCCACTTTGCAATGAAAATATGCAACAAAGAATAATATTATTTTGCAAGGGGAAGACCAGTTTACCGTATAATAACATTCAAGGCTTCGTGCTCCATTACAACAGACTGGATGTCCTCTCTGGTCCACACATTTTCTAGAGTACCCAATATAGACGACACCTGGGTAGAGGATGCAACATTCATTATAAAAACCGACGTATATTGTCACACAGTCGATTTTGCCTTCTCACGACACTACGGGCCACTGACCTTGTTGGCAACCACGTGTTGAGGGAAGTTCTGTTTGGAGATGACCCATAATGCTCTAATGCATGTGTTTTTGTCTGTTGATTTCACAACTAAGGAGCAGAGTGCCGATAATATGTCCTCGGCAGACTTTGCTGAAAAATGACAATCCAGCACAATGGTTAGTGAATGAATGAGA
Source organism: Protomyctophum bolini (assembly GCF_963924005.1). NCBI lineage: Eukaryota > Metazoa > Chordata > Actinopteri > Myctophiformes > Myctophidae > Protomyctophum > Protomyctophum bolini. Next base: position 11,918,472 of record NC_137877.1, on the reverse strand, counting down.
AAATTCAAACCCTGAAAAGATCTATTAAAAAAAACAGTATTTGTTTCTATACCTGTTACTCCCCTGGCAACATGAGCGTGGTACAGACAGAATCCTAGAGCTTGCAGGGACGCTTGGCTCAGCTCAGTGTTTGGACTGGAGATGTGGTTCTGGAAAAGCAACACCACAAGAAATCATTTAACCTTCATTTTATTAAGACAATTCACATTGGGATTCTGAATCTCTTTTCCAAGGCAGTCCTGGCTAAGACAACAGCATCTGTGTTGCAGCTTCACATAAAAAGACTATACTTAAGTCAAATTCAGCATATTGCATAAAAGATTAAAAATCAAAGAACGTTGGCAGCTTTCAGCAACAGGACATGAGCATTCAGTGGCCAACTGAATGCTCATGTCTAGTCCTTAATCCTACTTTCTTCAAAAATGTAGTTTAAGATGACTTTACCTCAAAGGTTTCTTGTAGACTTGCTACAGACACAAAAAAACATGCACATCCTCCTAATGTCCAATACAATAGTGCTGGGTCAAAAGATACCTTCTAGAGCAGAAAGATTAGAGCAGAAAGATCTGCCCACCAAATAGCTCACTCACATGTAGCAGTAGTTTTGAGCAACACAGGCTCTTCCTCAGACTAAATTAGACAAACCACATAATTTAATGTATTATTCAACATAGTCAAGATATACAACAGCCTTGAGTGTATTATTCAACATAGTCACGATATACCACAGCCTTGAGTGTAATTGTATTATTTATTTGACAACTTTAACATTATGGTCACTAAACAAAACATTATTATTGTGATTCTACCCTGGAGAACGTCAACACATTATTATGGTGAGTTCCATTTGCACAGTGTCATAAATGTCACAAACACAGCAGCACTCACCAAAATTGTTTTAACCAGACGAGAAAAGTGCTTTTCAACTGCAGGGAGGAACTGGCGCCCATCCTCTAAACTGAGGCGACTGCAAGGGCAAAACGAGGGAATGAATTAATGTGTGCCACCCGTTTCCAACATCGTCCTCTTTGCAAGGAGGTAGAGGGGAACATGATTCAAGTGGCTTACTTAGCAATGGTGAGGTAGGCGTCCGTCTGATCAGACTGTCCGGCCGAGGTGTCCTCCAGAGACTCCAGCAGGGGGAGAAGGCTGGAGCTGCTCAGAGGCTCCGCCGTCGCCATCATCCTGACTCACCTGCTCACTGTCTGGAAGAGGGAGCAGAGGAAAGAAGAGCATTAGTGGGACTGGGGAGGAAAAAACAGACAGAAGTGTGAAAGGAGGATTCTGCACTAAGCGCATTTCAAGAATATGCAGTAAACGCACTATCCCATTATTTTGTTTGTGGTAATGAGACACTGAACAAAAACATCTGTGATAAAAATCATGTAAATAAAAATAAAAAATAAATCTCGCATAAGAAATCCTGTAGGCATGGGACATATTCATGGCGGTTATAATGGCCAAAATATTTGAGATTTATATCATCATCGCAACCCTAATCCTATTTTCACAGTGAGTCTCTAGATCACTGCACATTTCCAAAATCATTGAAGGCAGGCTACAAACTTGGTATTGGTAAATAAATTCACATGGCCATCACCAAGAATGATCAACTCCGATTATCATCAGACTTTCAGGGGACACCTATTTACGACAGCCTTCTTCAAGTTTCATGTTTGTGAATTGTGATCAAAGTTTCATATTGATTTGATTCATCTGGGTCGTCTAAAAGAAATAAACACAATTTGCCCCTGTTCGGGGGAGGGATGCCGGGCAGGGAAGGTATATTTGTCACTGTGTATAATACATACTGTACTCTGTTGGGGCGGCACCTGTCAGCAGGGAGTGTTGGTTGGGAGGAGTAGGACAAAGGTACAACTTCCTCCTCCTGGTGGGGGCTCCTCACTGGCAGGTGAGCCAGATAGGGTACAGCACAGTAGGGTACAACTAACAGCAGTGTGACAACTGACAATTGTTTTAATTGAAAAAAATTTGATAATACTAGTGCCATTATTTTGCTACTAGGGATGTCCCAATACACTTTTTTCGCTTCCGATCCGATCCCGATAGCTCAATTTCTCTGTTAGTTGATACCCGGGTATATCGCATGTTGTGTTTATAGCAGACTCCTCACTTAGCCCCTCTCGGAACCCCCTTGGTTGAGCTCTTTTCATCGTTCACCCGTAGGGTCCCTTTGCATTTCTTCCACTCTCTATGGTAGACAGCTGTACATAGTCCCTACGTTCCTGCCTCTGATCTGCTCTGTCGCAGCTAGCCAGTGTTGGTGCAGTGTTTCCTGCAGGAAAAAGCTTTGGCATGGTGCTGGGCGTGGGGGGGGGGGGGGTTATGGCGCGCGGCCCAAGGCCGCGCGTCGAAAATTTTGATTAATTAATTAATGGGATTAATACATTAAGATTAATTCGTATTATTGCTCTTGTATTGCTATTGTAGACACTGGGGGGACACTGGGGGACACTGGGCAGGCACTGGGAAGGCACGGGGAGACACTGGTCAGGCACTGGGAGACACTGGGGAGGCACTCAGGGGAACACTGGGGAGACACTGAGGGGACACTGGGGAGGCACTGAGGAGACACTGGGGAGGCACTGAGGGGACACTGGGGAGGCACTGGGAGACACTGGGGAGGCACTGGGAGGCACTGGAGAGGCACTGGGAGACACTGGGGAGGCACTGGGAGGCACTGGAGAGGCACTGGGAGACACTGGAGAGGCACTGGGAGACACTGGAGAGGCACTTAGGGGCACACTGGGGAGGCACTGGGGAGACACTGGGGAGGCACTGGGGAGGCACTCAGGGGGACACTGGGGAGGCACTCAGGGGGACACTGGGGAGGCACTCGGGGGGGGGACACTGGGGAGGCACTGGGCAGACACTGGGGAGGCACTTAGGGGCACACTGGGGAGGCACTCAGGGGGACACTGGGGAGGTACTGGGGAGACACTGTGGAGGCACTCAGGGGGACACTGGGGAGGCACTCAGGGGGACACTGGGGAGGCACTCGGGGGGGGGACACTGGGGAGGCACTGGGCAGACACTGGGGAGGCACTTGGGAGACACTGGGGAGGCACTTAGGGGCACACTGGGGAGGCACTCAGGGGGACACTGGGGAGGCACTGGGGAGACACTGGGGAGGCACTCAGGGGGACACTGGGGAGGCACTCGGGGGGGGGGGGGGGACACTGGGGAGGCACTGGGCAGACACTGGGGAGGCACTGGGGAGATATTGGGGAGGCACTGGGGAGACCCTGGGGAGGCACTCAGGGGGACGCTGGGGAGGCACTGGGAATACACTGGGGAGGCACTCAGGGGGACACTGGGGAGGCACTCGGGGGGACACTGGGGAGGTACTGGACATTTCATATCACACACTAGCCCCCTGATTCACTAGCCCCCTTAAAAAAATATATATATATACATTTGATAATACTAGTGCCATTATTTTGCTACTAGGGATGTCCCAATACACTTTTTTCGCTTCCGATCCGATCCCGATAGCTCAATTTCTCTGTTAGTTGATACCCGGGTATATCGCATGTTGTGTTTATAGCAGACTCCTCACTTAGCCCCTCTCGGAACCCCCTTGGTTGAGCTCTTTTCATCGTTCACCCGTAGGGTCCCTTTGCATTTCTTCCACTCTCTATGGTAGACAGCTGTACATAGTCCCTACGTTCCTGCCTCTGATCTGCTCTGTCGCAGCTAGCCAGTGTTGGTGTGGGAGGCGGTACAATGGGAAGTCAATAAGCAAGTCAAGAAGGAAGAGAGAATTTCAGAGCAGCCAAAACTGGGAAAAATACTTAACGGCATCTGTGCCGAATGAAAATTCTTCCACGTTTCCGTTGTCTCCTATAGCCGCTTTATGCATCTTTGAAACATCTCACCACCACTTAAGCGGAGCGCAGATCGGCCTGAACGGTGTGTATGTCTACCATAGAGAGTGGAAGAAATGCAAAGGGACCCTACAGGTGAACGATGAAAAGAGCTCAACCGAGGGGGTCCCGAGAGGGGCTAACTCAAATGTGCACTTGCCGTTTGGGAAACTCCAAAGCAAACTCCACATGTCCCAACATTTTATTTACCTGCCAGTGTCAACCCCTTACCACTGTGTCGGATCTGTGGTTAGACTGGCATATTCACAGATACCGATATGAACCGATATGACGAATAAGGGTCCGATATTTTTCCCCGATATCGATAGTCTCTAGTTGCTACAGACACTATTTTGATTATTTGAACTACTGTGTATGTCATGATGTGACATCAATCAGTATGCCATGTTTTGTTGTAAATACGTTTTTCAATTTGTATTGGGGAATGGGGACCCAGTCACTCAGAATCATTGAACATGCACCCTGTGGGTCCCAAATGGGATTACATTGGAGACATGTGAAACTGATTACAAAAAAAAAAGAACAAAAAGTTGCATCACAGGGTGCAACTGCAGCCAGCAGAAGCAACAGTGACTGCTAGTGCAGTTTTGGGCTATCAAAAAGATCTCCATGACGGAACAGCTACATCCAATACAAATGACAAGTGTTAAGGAACAATAAATATTTATAACTCCGAGAGAGTGTCCATTTGGTTACATGTATATAGTTGCGTACACTAGCACACTTAAGAAACCCTCAAATGTCTTGAGTACGTGTGAACGTGTTTACAAGCACGGACAAGGCGAAGCAACATACATCTGCAGCTAGCATGTGCTAACTTTACAGACTAGCTTCCATAGCACTACTAGCCCCCTTCACACAACGCATGCAAGGCCGGGGTCTCATCTTACACTCTTTCTAAGACTCTGGTGCTTGTGACAGAGGTACATTTTGTAGCTAACGCGTCAATGACAGCGAGCTCAATTTGTGTTCACTTTCACACTTCAGCCTTGACATTCACGTCAGCAAACTTTGACAGACATTTAAACAACAACAAAAAAGCCAGCATCAACACTGACCCTCCTCCTCCTCTTCCTCACCTGGAGAGTTTTCACGAAGCACAGAAATGTCGTTTAACGGTCAACAACACCATCAACGCTATCGGCGAGGCAACACTTTTATGTGTCGTCGCAACTCGCCGGGTTCTGCTTGTTTGAGGAATAAATATGTATTTGATATTTAAAAAACAATGTGGCCTCGCTCTGCTGTCTCTCCTCTCTGTCCTGATGCAGATGCGCCGCGAAAACACTCGCGCCAAACTAGGCTAGCAGCACGCACGTCGTCGATCGACGCAAAATATTCCCTTTGACCCATTATACGTCGCCGTTCAGCCCCGCCCACTCTGCCTTATAAGGCAAAGGAGCGCAATGCGCATGACAAATGGCCACATGGCTCTGGTCTGGTTCACATCATCACCACCAGAGAAAGTACAATTTTTTTGTTTTTGTTTGATTGTTTGTTTTTTCATGTTTTTTTGCTTTTTTCTTAGTTTTATCCCCCCTTGGGATAGGAAATTAATACATGTAATGCTTTTTTTTATGACCAAAATAAAACTGAACTCAACTCAACTGAACCAATGTGTGTGTTATGATTCCAAGATACTGTATCATTAAAAGCCACCTTTCATTTTACCTTTCTTTCTTTTTTTCATCATGATGAAAAGGGTCAATATATTACATTGACCCGGCTACATGACATGTATATGAAGTAGTGAAGGAAGGAAGACAACCACAAGATTCATAGCCAGATAGATTAATAATCAGCCTCTGCACTGTAGCACAACAACTTTTCAAATAGCATAATATTTTAGTCATTATTTAAGAACATGCCCACTTGAAAAGTGGTGAAGTGGTCCTTTAAGTCAGGGTGATGGTCACTGATTCACAATCAGTTACTCTAGTAGTCTATACTACTCTAAAGCAATGATTACTATCAGCAGGGCTTGACATTAAGGCTTGTCCTGTTGTCCGGGACAAGTGACTCTTGGTTTCACTTTTTCTGTGACGCTCCTAGCAGCCAACAATATTGTCTGGCATTATTGTCTGGCTTTCCTAATAGTCACCTTTCCTTGGGTTATTCAATGTGAGAAATATTATCTTTTTAGGCCATCATATCACATTCACATCCATGAATTCATTTTACTTTCCTAATAATCACCTTTCCAATATTGTTAATAGCCCTGTCTGTGATCTCAAATACACAGCCATAGATCGGTCTTATCCACACACGGTTAGCAGGCATCCGATATTGTCCTCTAGTTTCATATCCACTTGAATGTTCTGGCAGAAAATGTGTGTTAACTAAAATATCGCCACTTTTCGACGAGAAAAAAGACTGAAAATATTAAAAGTCGATGTTTGGGAAGCACAAACGTATGGGGCACACAATTGACAGGTGTGTTGTGATTGGTGTGCATGGATTTAAATTCTCAGTTGCCATGACTGATTTCAGTCATTTGGACTCCATATAGAAGTGAAGCTCGCAGGTGCATTGTGAGCTTGTATATCGGCTACTTTTGGTTATTTTAATATTAGAGCATTGGAATATAGATATTTTCATAAAAGCAAATGTTAAAGTCTCAATCTGTGATTTCTTCACCTGGTTGGCAGTATGTAGAACAGTGTGAGGGTGCTCCTTTTACACTGTTTCCCAAATCTATTAGTACATTAGTACAACATTTTTCAGTTGCGAGATTGTACTTTGCTTTAATAGGTGTGGGGTAATTGATCACACCACCTATTTTGTGTGCCCCATACATTTGTGCTTCCTAAAGGAAGTTTTGATATATTCAGTCCTGCACTCATTTTCTTTTATTGTTTTCTTTTCTACTGTGTGACCATGCGGTCAAGCAAACTGTTGGACAGTGAAAATAAATGGACAGAAAGCTTAACATATAGGCGGTTTATTTCTCATTGTTTAGTTGATTAGATACAGTACAAAGATTCAGTTACATGAGTTGAAGAACAATATCATAAATACAGCAACAGGAATAACGTTAGTGTGTTAAAATTTGCTTAAGCGAAATAGTCAGTGTCATTCTGCAAGAAGAGGGATGCGTTGAAGGCAATGTATTGTAGCTGGAAGCCGCCAGCAGTGACTGAAGCATCAGAGAGAAACTTTATTGTCATCACATTTCCTGCAGGGTAAGACAAAATTAAGCTGTCAGTGTCATCATTATATAGAGGAAAGAAATTACTTTCCTTGTGTATCCTGCATGGATACATTTATTGTAATCTTCATGATGTCCATGTGGCTGGATTTTCATGAAATTTACATTGCACCTTTATGCTCCCCCCCAGAAAATTCATGGCGACATCTGAATTTCCCCATTGGGATCAATACAGGACTATCTTATCTTATGAGCGCCCTACTGATTTTACTTCATGCCCTTTCCTTTAGCATCCCGGACAAAATGGCAACGTTGAACACAAGATATCTAAACTAAATTAAAATCTAGTACCCTGGCCAGATTGACGGATATACAGTATTGTTTTTTTTATGGCCATTCCTCTGGCACCACCATTTAACCAAAATGTCTTGTTTGGTGTAACGAGCCTCAATATTTTCTCAGGTATAACAAAGCAGTCTGACAGACCGAGGTAGACTGTTGATAATAAAAGGGTGATACAAAACAGGAGTGTATCAATTCAGTCAAAATCATAGCTTGTATGAGTAGCCTACTGGCTTGTATTTTAACAGAATTATGAGGACAGTAGCACTATTACAACAAAACAAATAATACAATGAGATCTCACCTGTGCTAATGATTTCATCTGGTAAATAATCACCACAGAACCTGCAAACAGATAACAGATAAACATGATCATCAGAACAATTCACCCAAAGTTTACCTTTCTAAAGGTGCCTAAAGATGACAAGTAAAATCCTTAGTGTACAAATGGATCAATGAGCACTGAGGACTTGTGTATATGTGTATACTATTCAATCGTGAATCAAAGACAGCCGTATTTAATCTGTTCCATTCTATTCTATTCACACAGTCGGCAGTGAATCTTATTTCTTACCTCCCGGCGAAGCCAGAGATGTCGTCGTAGCTGTCGTAAACCTCCAAGTAGTCTGCGAGACATGATGTATCATCCTCCACGTCAAACTCCAGGAAGTGCAGGCGGATCCTCTGGCCGTAGCGTACGCGGATGTGCCAGTAACAAATCTGCTCGTCCTGATACTCCTCAGGGTAGCCAGGAGACTGAAGGACTTTCTGCTGGTCTGTCAACACACCACCACACTCCTTGGCTGTGGGAAACAGCGACATCAAAAGATGAGCATTCATGTACTCATGTATAACTCAAGGGGTTGTTGTTGGGTTTTGGGTCTGTTACTTGCATGTGTGCCCTGAATTGGAGAAAATAAAGTCTCTTTGTTGACTGAGAGAAATCAACAGCACATGTGCAGATTAGTGACAGTGACATCAAAAGCCTTTTTTACTGGGGGAAGAGGTAAGTATATAATTATAGTCTATGTAATTAACATGATTTAAACCATACTGCAGTCTTACATCAAAACATCCTTCCAAATCTAGCTTATGAGATATAAAATAAATTAAAGTAGAAAGGCAATAAATAAAATGAAATGTTGACTATCTCCATTAAATTAGTCTGTCGAGCTTCCGCCTAAGAATGGAAATCACAAACTGTCTATGACAGTTTCCTGTCACAACTTTTACTCTCTGAAGCATTCGAAGATTGAAGGAAAGTTGTCTGACTTGAGAGACTACCATGAAATTAGATTTTCAAGGTTTGAGGAGAAAACAAACAAATAAACAAAAACAATTTTTTTTATAGAGAAATATATAAAATATCCCCTTTCATTTTTATTTTTTTTATTATATTTTTTATTCCACGATTTTGTAACCCATTTTTCACCACTGTGTCAATCATCTAATGTGATCCTGGGCTCTACACACCCTCCACCAACCTAGTTCCCATATATGGGGGACAAGGGGAGAGCAACGGACTTGAACTCTTCCTTCATGCCTGAGTGTCCAAGTTGCTCCTTTACACCTGACAGGGGGGAGTTTCCCTGGTTGGACGTAGCGTGTGGAAGGAACACGTTATTCCAACCAGTTCCTTTCCCCTCAATCAGGCGCCCCGGCTGGCCAGGGGGAGGCAGTTTAGTGACCAAGATTACTGCATGTTTTTTGTGAGGGTACCTACCCTTTCTATATAAAGTACATTATACTCTATATTAATGGTAATGTAGCTACTTAATAGTCCTGGTGCAAAGATTTTGTTATTTTTGTTTTGTACTTTGGGTCTGGCAGTCCTTTCCAAGTACCAGTATAGCTACATGCTGTTTCTTTTTTGTACTATGTAATGTATACTTATATCTTTTGTATAGCCTACTTCAGTTTTCTATACTTGTACGTCTGTCCAAGCACGGACAGCTGCAACAGCTCAGCAATACCACTGGATGGCACTGTTGAGCAGCGGCACACGCACGCACGCACGCACGCACGCACGCACACACACACACACACACACACACACACACACACACACACACACACACACACACACACACACACACACACACACACACACACACACAGTACAGTACAGTACAGTACAGTACAGTACAGTACAGTACAGTACAGTACAGTACAGTACAGTACAGTACAGTACAGTACAGTAAGGCTCGCAGAATCCGTCCCCCGCTTCAAATCCCTCCTAAAAACTCACTTTTATAAAGCTGCTTTTAACACCTAAACGTTTTTTTAACATTCCCTATTGTTCGTATGTCCTACTGCATTTCTGTACATTGCCTGTTCTTTATTATTGTCAACTGTTGTTTATGGTGTGCACTGCATTTGTTCTTATTTTTCTGTAAAGCACTTTGTAACCTCGTTTTGAAAGGTGCTATATAAATAAAGGTTTATTATTATTATTATTATTACAGTACAGTACAAGTACAGTACTGTTGCACCGCTCAGTTTGCTATTTGATGGGCACGTTTTAGCTAGGAATCTGGTGTCAAGTGAAAATTAAAAGGTGTCATGACTTTGTTCCGAGTGAAAGAATGTAGACAATCACTCAGCAGTGGTGATGGCTGCAGTTGTATGTCACCCCCAGACTGCCTCTCAGTTATCAGCAGCTGTCTCTCAAAATGTACCCGTATTCCATGCTAATCGCTTATTACAGGGTGGAAGTGAGATTGTGGTTGCAAAAACCGTTGTGTCCTGTAGTACGTTCGTTCCCATCATTTGCCTACACTTTTCTAGTATCTGCAGAGGGAAAACATACTGTAACAGTCAGACACTGTGGAAACACATCGCTGTTTACTGCCTTAAACCTGTGTGCCCTATAAACCTCCCCCAGTGGGACTCACGTCTCTCCCTGTCTCTGACTGAACCACAATCATACAGTCATCTCCTACACTCATGGATGACTAACACCCCCACCCAGGATTACCAAAAACAAGCATTTGTCATTATGTGTAATGTATATACTCACAGTCTGGGTTGTAGCAGTACACGTCCCATCTCTCGCTTTTGTTTGGCCTGTATCCATAGTCGATAATGCCAACCTTACCAAAGCCACAGTGGGCGCCTGGTTTAACAATGGGGTAGCCAACGCGCCCTTTGTCGAACCATCCTGCTGCACAAACATGCAAGCCTAGAAAAATAGAAACAATACAAAAAAATTGAATATTACTAAAAACCAAGATAGGTGAATTATTGTGACACAATTACAATTGTTGCAACAAATTATCACAATATTCTCACGAGTTGAATCATTATATTGCAGTTCACTAACCTGCAGTGTCTTTATTTCAAAATGACCTTAAATACCAGCGAAAAAAGGGGCCTTCTATTGAGGATGTTGTGCGGACAATGACGATGATATTGAGACAAACTTGGGCCAACAGGCTACATAATGATCTCCTGTGTGGCTATGGGCCTCCAGTTACAATCAGCAGACCACAGCTAGAAAAGCTGAGATAAAAGGGGACCTCCTAGGAAGATGCCATGGGGAAACTCAGCTGTAATCACTGACAAGTGTGTGGAACTTGCCAGAGCCTAGGCCTGGAATCAATCCCTGTGCCATGGGAACAGTAATGTTGCCCACACAAGCAGGTGTTAACAGGCCTGTATACTTGTGGGACTCACTGACATTTGACATGGAGTCATGGAAGAGCACCAAGCCGAGCAGAGAGGTGCTTCAGTCAGTATGGCCCCATAATATTTAGCCTCTGAACAAATCAAACCTTTTAACACACTTTACACGAATTCCAAAGGCATCAAATATATCCTGTTGCCATAACCACATGAGCCCTATGAACCATTTGCATTCTGGGGCAGACATTTGACGAAAATAGCAGATCAGGGACTTATAGTGTTCTGTATGTAGGGTTTAACTGCAGGTTAAAGACCTCCCCATTTGGATTTGGGAGAAGAAATGTAAGAAGAAATGAGACCCAGCCGATTCATTTCATGGGAGAAAGTCAAGGAAAACAAAGTCCTTCCTGCCAAAGTTTAAAGGCTGACTGATGTAAACAGTTTGTACGTACATATGTGCTTAGACAAACTGTGAGACAACTGTAAAGTATAAACATTACAACAACCAATTGGCTAATGGTCTTACATAAACTTCATGGACAGGTTTGAGGTGATACTGACAGAATCCGAGTGGATTTAAAGTTCATGCATATGTTTGCATGCATTTGTGCTGTGCAGAGTGCAGACCTATCTGACGAGCTGCCTCTAGTTGTTCATAAGTGGCCAGCTTTCCTCCCTCGTAATTGCAGACAGCCTTGGCCTCTTTGTAGGTCAGCTGATATCTTCCTTTGCGTGATTCCCTGTGGTACACTCCAGCAGCCTGTTCTGTCAGATGAAAGTACAGAAACACATTTTCAGCCAGAGTAAAATCCTCAGTGTTAAAGGTGTAAAAATAAAGTTAAAGTTAAAGCTCTGTATTCCGATAGTAATCATTGTATCGAATGTTTGTTCAGCAATTTTGTGGTTTACGAATTTATTCCAATTGTGGGAGATCGAGGCACTCACTCAGCTTCAATTTGTGTTCAGTTACCAATTTTGTCTGCTATTTTCTTCTTCTTCCAATTACTAAAGTGCTGGAGAGATGGGGACACCCCTGCTACTGAACAAACACTCTATATAGCAATGCTTGCTAAATATAGTATAGAAATGTAAGACTTCCAGTATTATAAAAAACAATTACAGTACCTTTACCTTGGCTTTAATTTCAATTTGTACATTTTTACACTTAAATGAACATTGAGGTGTGCACTGTGTACCGCTGTCACATGCCATGAGAGAACTCACACTGCCAGTGCCTGCATGCGCAGTGTCCCATTGTGTACCATACTGATTTGTATCCAAGCAACCTGATACACATAATAAGACATCACTTTGCTTTACAAAACCTTTGCAGGGATTGTGAATGCATTCAGGGAACAATTACACAAGATCGAGTAATAGTGGAGAGACATCTATCAAGAGTGTTGCTGGAGAATTCCAGATTACAGTACAGTGGCCATGCATGGTCGTAACCTAGGCTTTCTCAATGGGGAGCCTTCTGCTGAGCCTGTTTTGTTATCACGCATGCATGACCTTGCAAAGCTTGGAGGAGTGTGCTCCAAATTAGCCTCAAGTCAATATTTTCATCGAGTTAACCTCTCTGTTTGAAGTGCTTTGCCCTCTTCAATCGCCTGTTGTGCTGTTGCTGTGCCAGCGTGCCTCGCTACCACAGGAGCCATCTGCCTTTTTACCACATTATTTCTATACAATATTGTTTCTATAGGCTAGTCATGTTAACATAACTTAGTTCCAAAGCTGTGTTCTAAATCTATGCATATCACAGCTGCACTATTGATTATCTTATTAACAATTATTCTATTCATTACTTCATCAATGGTCGTTCAATGGCGTAGGCAAAAAATAAAAAGATAAGATAATTGTCTACATTGAAAATAGTTCGTTTTTTGTTTTTGTTACAATTTGGGCGTGATCTTTGCTGATTTATGACAATTCATCCTTAAAGGATAACTTTAGTTTTCCAACGAAGGTTCATGTTTTAGGTTGTTATGAAAAAGTAAAAGTTCTCATTTGCTGCATTCTTTAGTTTTAACGATTTCAGCTATTTTTGACAGGGGGCGGGGGCATTCGAACAAGGGGCTAAATATCTTCTTAGTCTTATTCTACAAATGTCTTTGTTATAATTTATCCTGCTAGTAAATTACATTTGGCCACAAAAGATCACAGGGTCCATTGAATGTGAAGGCCAGGGGAGGTGACATTGGTGACATATTGATCGAGCCTATGACACACTATGGCAGCCCCCTAGTAGTCAGTTGTTTGTTTCAGACACACGGAAAACAACTAGGTACTGTGGCCAGATGTAATTTCCTGGGGTCTAGTAGGACTACAGTAAATAATAATAAAGAAATCTGAATCTCCGTAAAGAAATACATATTTAGCCACTTGTTCGAATGCCCTCGCCCCCTGTCAAAAATAGCTAAATTCGTTAAAACGAAAGAAAGCAGAAAATTAAACATTTACGCTCATCTTTTACTTTCTCTAATAACAACCTAAAACATGAACCTTGGTTGAAAGAAAAGAAAAGTTTAATTTGTCTATATTTCCAAGGAAAAAACGGAATGTTTAGCTTCTAATTTTACTGAAATAAAGAAAGGTCAAATATCAAATAGGCCTACGGTTTTAACTCATTCGTATTGAGTGTGTGGTTACATTAAACAGGAACTCAATTTCCATAAAATCTGTTATCAAATTGAACATATATTATAGGCTACTCAAATGAAAAGTTCCTATAATCGATTCCTTAAAATCATACTCAGTTGCTCACTGCAGCATGAATAAAACCTAATTTGTATAGCATATTATGAACAAAATAATGATCCCGGGCCGTGTGTGTGTGTGCGTGCGTGCGTGCGTGCGTGTGTGTGTGTGTGTGTGTGTGTGTGTGTGTGTGTTGTGAGAGAGAGAGAGTGCGCGAGAGCGGCGAGAATGTTGAGGAATGAGGACTATATGACCATTACAGGAGGATTCTGAGGCAAAATGAGTCAAACATTTAGAACACTGACACAAAAAATATATTACGACAAATATTTAATTAAATATATTACCCAGCCATATGGAGTTATGAAATATTCCATTTCTGAACCCCCATGCTTGCGCCTCTTTCAGCAGGAACCCAACTGCCCAGAGGAAGAAAAAGAAGCGCATCCTTGTAGGCTATACAGTCCTTGGTGCGCCACGGTCCTCTCCTCTCTTTTCAAACAGATATTTTCCAGCGCCAAGCTTGTTCACAGTGTAATGCAACTCATCTGGACATGGCCTTGCTTATATAGTGAGTGACTCTCCTTTCACTATGCTGTGTTCTACTTCCAAGACTATCCAGTAAGCGGCGTTGCTCAACGCAGGGAATTGCCACCTGGGGGCGGGGGGCTGGAAAACACAACATTGTCGCCCGAACATGTTGCCGGAGGCTTTTCCAGAATATTGTCAATTTTATATATCATTTCGAATACGTTTGCATTATAAACCACTCTGTGTTAAAATAAGCTTCTCCTTAATCTCTTTTTGATCGTTTTCTGTGGAAATTATTCATTCTGATGAATGAATTCATTCTGATCATCTGATGACAGATGAATGATCGTCATAATGATTATGATGAAAGCCTGGAGTAAACAACTGCGCCTAGAGATCATTGTTTATGGAAACTATTCAATTGGCGTAAGTTATTAACCGTAGCGAGAGAGCAGGAACAACACGCAAAGTCCATGGTAAACGTCTACAAACAAATAAACTATTACACCAAATGTCAGCATGACCAATTCCCGTACACCTATTGCGCATGTCTGTCAGCGATTCGATATAAAAAACTGAAGCTGATATAGACCCTATATATCAACATTTCCTCGCTCTCAAATCGGGGACTGCACACTGAAGAAATTGAACACATAAGCTGTGGGGGTAAAATGGTATTGAATTGGTTCCAGACCTGACAGGAAATGAGCAGTGTGCCTCTCCCATTTAACACCCCCACGTGGAAACTCTGCTGCATGCATGCACAGTAATTGTTATGCGTTATTATATTACAGTTGCAATTTAATAGAGAGCTTCTCGTCTTTTCCAATAAGTGGAGCTAAATTGCTAATTACTAACAGCTCTGAGTGCGCATAACTCATTACAAGAAGTAGCCTATTTGTCCGGTTGAAAACTCACAGAGAGGCTGCTGTAGGTTTGAAAATGTATAGCCATAAGGCTTTTATGCCGTGCAGAAGCCATGTAGGCCTTGGCATATAGCCTAAATGCATAAAAACAATAGGCTACTTTAAGTAAAAACAGCAGAAGGAGGCTGCATTTTGGCAGGACCTATATATGAGCTGTTTCTCAACATGGATTCCATTCTTAATAACGTTTTTAATTAGTGAACTTGAAGTTGCTTTTTGGCCAAAGCAAGCTAGTGGATATATCTATAGAAGTAGCCTAAATAATAGGCCTATAGACAAAATAGAGTAAAAGGCATTTGTATCTTGAAACAGGGTGATTCATATTTGACCACATATTTAGGTTACCCTCTGTAAATTACAATCTCATTTAATGCATGTATTATTATTATTATTATTTTTTACAAATTACTGAAATATTTTGAAAGCAGAGTAGGCTAATTCAAAAGTAGGTCACTTTGACAAAGACAAGATTAACAGTCACAAGTCATTAATAATCTGTTCTGGACTTCATTTTAAAAGTAACCCATCCAACCCTAAACATTTGACTATAGGCCTACTGCATGTTATTCCCAAGGTCAGGAGGACAGAAACACTTCACACAGGACCGGTCTGTTTAGTTTAATTTGCTTTGGGTCAGATCAGAGGTAGAGGGAATCCCTGGTGACTAAACTATTTGACCTTTGGCTCCATAAAATACGTCCACCAAAACATTCAGAGGATTTCCCTTGAGCAGTGGTGCAAGCAAGTGCAACATGTGGTCAATAATTGACGGAATTCCACACAGAACGCACGCACGCACACGCACACACACACACACACACACACACACACACACACACACACACACACACACACACACACACACACACACACACACACACACACACACACACACACACACACACACACACACACACACACACACACACACACACACTTTTACTGTCCACCCTCTGTGGCCATGTGTCTGAGCACTGTGAAGTGAAGTTATAACCCCACATGGACATGAAACACAACGAGTGTGGATTGGAGGACGATGGAGGGATAGAGAGTCATGATGCAAAGGGAAAATAATGATGTCTTCATTCCAGAACTGGTTTTTACTGTAGCTACTAACAGCAGCTTCCATGACCTAACATCCTGCCAGTGGCTTGAGCCAAACTGGTGGCGGTGTTGCTCTCTCTGTTGGTCTACAACGCACGCACTCACACAGTCTCACACAGTCTCACACAGTCTCACACAGTCTCACACACACACACACACACACACACACACACACACACACACACACACACACACACACACACACACACACACACACACACACACACACAGGTTGACAGATTGAGGAAAAGCAAAAACAAACTAGATTATTCCCGTAATTCAAGTTAAAAACAATCCACTCAGTTTGGGAGGTTGGACAAAATTGTATTATTTTGTTTCTCAACTGATTCCGACAGGAAATTAGGTCTACTAGCCAGGATTAAAAAAAGTTTACCCTGATCTGCTCACAGCTAGATCTAGGCCTACTCCAAATTCGCCCTAATCCAAGATGGCAGCCACCGCAGGTACCGAATGCCAAAAATGTGCATATCAGGTCAAGGAGTTCATTTATTATGGTATTTTTGAGTGGTGCAACCACATCCGTAAGGAGCTATGTGTGTGGGTGCCTGCCTGGGTGGGTATGAGCACGAATACAGCATGGCTGTTTTTCACCACCTGTGTGCAACCTAACACACACACACACACACACACACACACACACACACACACACACACACACACACACACACACACACACACACACACACACACACACACACACACACACACACACACACACACACACACACACACACACACACACACACACACACACACACACACACACACACACACACACACACACACACACACACACACACACACACACACACACACTTTTACTGTCCACCCTCACCCCACACGACACAGACTCCCCGGGGAGTGCAAAATAACTTATATTATTACCTATATTATTATAGTTCGTTCTATCTCATTTATAATCTACAGCTAGCCCCAGTTAAATTTATTTTATTTTATATATAAAAAAAGAAAAAAGTATGGCTGAATGGCATGAATCTCTGAGCGAACACTGCACAGCCAAGATTTGGCTCATGTGACTCCTGTTGCTATTCTGTCATGCATTCATCAGGGCTGGTCGCACAGGAAACTGGCTGCTATCTACAAGCTCTTAAGGAGATGTTACCTTTTCTGGCTGCTTCAGGACATCACAACTATACACAAAGTCCTTTGTCTTGTACTTGAACAAGATGGAAAAGCTTCAGGATACTCATCTACATGTATACAGCAAGTTTGTTGTGGCCTCTTTGTCCTGAGAAGAACCAAGAACTACTGGGCAGGAATATACACAGTGACCTGTATTTTGAACAAGTTTTAATGAGGAACATTAAGGCGGTTGGTTGTCTGACAAGAGGTCGGGTTGTTTGAACAGTCGATAAGTCGTATATGGTTGCTGTCCATCCCAGCATGTGGAGAATTCAACATTGCCATGAGAGAAGTGACCTGCACGGCCTTCAAGACATCAAGCAAGCAGTGGTCCATAAGGACAGGTCAGCTGCTAGGATGACCAGATATGCCAAGAATGTGCAGATCATCCTGAACTACTCTTCTGAACGAAAACCCTCCCGGGATTTGAGGGAACTGCATAGTCTGTTATATGGAGTCATAGCTGACAAGTCTGAATGTAGAAAGAGCAGTCAGTTGGTCATGCCATAATCTATGCAGGGCAAATCGGTAGCAGCACACATTCCGCAAGAGAGATCAGGTCACCACACTTTCTGCCTCAACTTACATTGCCATTGAAGGAGAACGTCTGGAGATCGACCCTAAACAGTTGTTCCAGCGCCTTGTTGTGGCAGGAACAGGGACTGTTAACACAAAAACCTTGTTCACATATGAGTTGTCAGCTTACCCCACAGCTCTGTTTAGTAAGTCAATGTCCAGATGATGTTGTCTACGCATTGTCCCTGATGGTGGTGCACTCTTGCAACGGCTGCCATGGCCCAACCAGATGACATATAATTGGTGCAAGGTGGTGTCCAGGTTGGTCTATCTGCCTCCTGGATCTCTCCCACCTACTAGGCAATTTTCTTGATCCAACCAAGTGGGGCTGGTTGCTCCACAAAGGCCAGAATGTGGAGAATCTCAAGCCAGTCTAAAAAACAATTTGTAAATGTTTCATGTTAATTTGTTGATACCAATATAAGAAATAAAAAATAGTAATAGTAAAATAGTAAATTTGAATAAAAAAAAGGAACAATAAAATAATCACAACGAATAATCAATAGATATGCCCCCCTAGAACTGCTCAAAGGCTACAAGAAGCATGCTGGGTTTCTAAGATGTCTTCACATGGTATGAGTTATTTGGCCAAAAATGTTTTCCTACCTTAATTAATGCTCATGCAGTAACTGAGATTTCATTCATTACATATAAAAGTCACCAATAGTACAAGCCTTACAAAAATATTTTTAATGGCAGGTTTCATCCAATAGATGGCAGCATAAGCCTGGATATTTAAGTAATTTCAAATTGTTCAAGGACCATAATTTCTTTCAATTTGGAATGTTCATATTTTGTGTTCTACTCCATGTGATATGGACAGGCCTGTACCAAATGACAGGCCTGTACCAAATTCATATGGTGATCTGAAATAATAATAATCGAAGAATAGTTTAATGGAAAATATGAAGGTAAATAAAAAATGTTTTATATCCCAAATGTCCTACAGGGGGAGCAATATTAAAAGAAATCTGAGATCCCCGGTCTACAAATGTGGAATTTCACACCACAGCAGACAAAGCAACATCACTGTTCACAATATGTAATTACATGATTTAAACCAGCTTTGGGGATGCACCCACACAACTCACCAGTCACTGAATCTTTCGATTTGTTGGTTACTTCTTTGGTCTTTCTCTGTATACATGGCCTACTTGTAATCCCATTTCAGATATTATGTAATCTTGATGACATATACAGTATAGGTACTTTAGGTCATCCAATTGCAAGAATCCGTATGAATTAGTGACGTCAACATCACAAATGGAAGGAAGAGGGGTAGCCTATCCATCTAGGTTTGTTTTACTGTAGCCGCTAGTTTAAGCACTCAACAGGATTAACAGTAAGGTTTTCAACAACCAGAGCAAATCACAGCAATGTGACATTGTGATAAATTCTATGACTTGAGAGTTAAGTCACAAAACGCTCTAGGTTGTCCAGAAATACAGAACTGACCGATATGCCCATATCCACACTTTTCCTGGGCTGTGTGTGCTCCAGTTCCTGTTGATTTCATTGGATATCATTGGTCATCTGACCAGTTTCATTGGCTTTCATTGGATCAAATCGACAGGAACTGGAGCACACACAGCCCAGGAAAAGTGTGGATATGGGGATACCAATATACAACAGGGTATGGGCATATGACATCAGGGATCTACTTAAATAGTATTCAACAGGCCCTAGGCCTAGTGAATAACTTGGCCTAATTCATGCAGTTAGCATGGTGAGAGCAACCATCTGAGGGCAGCACACCCTGATGTCATATGCATGGAAGTGTGTGTTTAAATGCCAACAAAGAGGCCTGGTGGTGTGCAAGCTGCTGACACAAACATGGACGTCTGAAAACCTCCCATTCTCCTCATATTGTCTCTGTGTCCGGACCTGGGAACTAGGCTGTAGTAGTTTACACAAAACAATTACATGACAATGACATGTTAATCCACCAACAAAGAAAAAGCTGTCACAGCTTCCGTCCATAGCGTGTTTACGGCAGTCAATGCTAATTAGTCAATAATGTGCAATAAATTGTCTTGATTTTAATTCTGACAAGGTGTTGACATGGTGTGGGGTCTGACACTGCATGATTGATATGTAAGTAACAATGAGGATTGCATGCTGGTTGAACATGTGTTGCAACGAACAATAGCCTACAAGGCAGCTCAGAGAGTACAACAGAGAGAGTATTGAAAAATAAAGCTTTTGTCATTGATGTTCTTATTGAGTGATAAATAAAACAATTGTCAAATGGAATTTCCCTCTCAAGATTGAAAAGCATAATACAGTGAGCATTCCACTGTTGCCAAACATGTCAGTGACGAGTGCGACTGTGTCAGTTATTGACTTTCCCTTACACACATCGAAATGGGGGTGGATGGATCCAAAAGGCAAATTGTAGTGTGGTGCTACTTTTTGCTTTGCGTGTCGTTTTCCATTTCACTGAGGTAAACGGTAAAGTGACATAACACTGACTCAGCATTGCTGAGACAGCAGCAGAGAACAAATTAAGTACACACAAAAAAGTAAGGAAACAAGAGGGAGGACATGAAACTAAAAAAAAAATATATATATATATACCAAAAAGGAGGAATTAAAAGTAAAAATAAATAAACCTTTGACGTGAGAAAAGATTTTCATATGGGTGTGAGGACCTGGGCTAGATGGGAAAAGAAAAGGAAGTAAAACCTTCAAATGACTTTATGCACAGACAGTGATATACTGTATGTATAGTAGCTATTTTTCAGAATCCGAATTATTTTAATTGCCAGGAATGTTTGCACATAATGAGTGTTGTGCGTATTAAACTGAATCAACTGTATAGAACCATTTTCAATTATTTACAACTATTTAATAAAAATATAAGTGTTGGGGGGGGGGGAATGTTGAAAAACACAAGGGCCATTTAAACATATAAACAGTAAACCGAGATGTGGTAGGTGTATTCTACCTACATCCCTCGATCTCCATCATCCCTTGAGTTTGTTGGGTCACTCAATGACAGCTAATTAATGCATTGATTGTGTTAATGAGGACCAGGTCTTCTCTCTAGTCTCTACACTGGAGATTACGTTTGATCAACATTATGCCTACAGCGTTTATTTTTCCCCCTCTGTTCAATAATGTCTACACCATGTCCCTGGAGGGCACAGAGCGCTGAGAGAAAGACAGACTGACAGTCACACCCTATGGGTGACTTCACTGAGCTGGCAGTGCTCCGTGTATCCTGCCCACTCCAAAAGGGAGGGAGGGGTTAAGAGATTTATGAGCTCACTCCAGGCAGGAATAACAACCCTTACAGTCTCATAGACATGTTCCACATCACACCAGTCGTTTCCCCCAAGTTGCCCGAAGTTGATTTTATCCTCCAAACATGGCAGCTGGAAGCAGAGAGCAAACATACTGCAGATCATCAATGCAAGCAATTAGCTAGGAATATACTGCATGTAGTTGAACTTAAGTGTGGTTAAACTTTGGTCAATTTAGTCTTCAAGACACCTAAAAAGCCAACCATGAAAAACATAGAATTAATCAGGTTTGGTCCTAAAATGCTCTAGAATTTATAGAAATTAGAAACGGGATAGTGGCTACCAAGGAGGGAGGTGTAAATTATTACATCAGAGAGGGAAACAACAGACCACCCTTCCTGTCTGTGTATGCGTGCAAGTTGTGTGTGTGTGTGTGCGCGCGAGTGAGAGAGAGACCATACATCTTCAGAGGTTCAAACATGGTGTGTATGTTGGGGTAAGGGGTGCATGGTTACTGGGAGCGAGAACCAGCAAAAACAGATGTTTTCCGATACTTTAAAGTGAGTGCACACACACACACACACACACACACACACACACACACACACACACACACACAGTTACATAGTCAGTCATAGGGCAGAAACAGACCACCAATTCATGCCACCTGTCCTCTCCCTTCTCTCAAACAATCTAGGCCCTGTAGGCGTTAAACAGAATTGGCTAAAGAAAGACATTAATTTGCTTTAAAGTCAATCAGTTTATTGCTCTTTTGCATATCCGTCATGTGTGCAGTATTGTATAAATGTTGTGGTCCATGTCCATGTGAACACTGTACAGAACTGTTGGCGTTACTTTGTAACAGACATGCTAGGTCTGGGTCAAAGCATTTCCCTATACTGTGCCAAGATAAAGCAGGAAGTCATGTAAACAGGCGATTGTGAGAGTTTGAAGTTATGGATACTGCATTTAGCACGCCTACATACACTATTACTACTTATACCCATTCATGCATGCTTACATGCACACCACACACACACACACACACACACACACACACACACACACACACACCAAGACCGTCACAAAAAGACAACAGAAAACCCTTCACACCACCCCAAAGTTGATCCCTCCGGGCTAAATCAAGTTAGATCGCCAATGCCATTTTAAGGCCCCTCCTCTTCCTGTGGGAACAGTTGTGTTAGGATTTATGACCCTGGTTACCACCCCTAGAAACCTCTCAGTGCCTCTGCTCCTCCCTGAGAAAGAAGGGTGGACAGGCCATCATGTTATCTGCACACTTCCCAGTGAACCCAAAAGCCTTTATATATAGTTACCGGTACTTCTCGAGATCTCAAAGAACAGGGTGGAGAGCGTATATTCCACATTAGATGTGCTCCATCTATGCCATAGATAGAGCACATCTAATATGGAATATGCGCATACCATAGATTCTATGGTACTGTATGCCAGTTAGGTATAACAGATCAAAGATTCTACCATGGTGTCTGGGAATGAGATGCCAGGCAGTCAACCATATTAGGGCTTACACAGCATCTAACCCAGGGATGTCAAACTCAAATACACAGTGGGCCAAAATAAAGAAATTGGTACAAGTCGAGGACCGGACTGTGTTTCAACACACGGGCCATTTTTGTGTAGAGGGGTAGCTGAAAGTTGACCACAAGTGATATACTTTCACTGCTGATCAATAGTGAAGAGAAGACGCATGCTTACGCTTGCGGGCCCTCGATACGTGACAATACACTCGCAGTGCATTGTGGGACTTGTAGTATTATGGTGGTCTGTGCAATATACCAGAGGGCCAGTTCTAATACTAATTCCATATCATCCTGCGGGCCAAAGATAATTCATTCACAGGCCTGATTTGGCCCCCGGGCCTTGAGTTTGACATATATGATCTAACCTGTACATTTTATTTCTGTTCACCGAGGATTACTAAGAGAAGAGTGTAAAGGTTAAAAGTATTGCTATCCTGCAATAAGGAACAAGTGAAGGCAGTGCAAGTGCTGTTGTACAAAAAAAAAAAGGAATGATTATTTTAAGTCACTTTATGACTGATTCCTAGTATTCTCTGTGCAAAACATGGGTAAGAGGGGTTAAGTCTATTACTCATTTAATGTTAGTAGTACCACAATATCATCATAATCAACTTCAAAAATATGTATCTTTCCTTTGAATTAACTTGTGAAAGTAGAATCCTCTGATGCCGTATGAATGTCCATTTGGTGAGAGGGTATAGCACTGTAGGATGCATAGTTGGTCGTGAGAAAGGCATTTGTCAGCGTTTAAAAAAATATACATACAAATATAGGTCAATGCCTTGCCTGCTCTGTACAATACAAACTGCATTTTTTATGTGAGCTATCATTTAATGCAAAAGTTGACAAACGCACTCAAGCTGTCAGTCTCCTCCTCTTATATAACATCGATGGGGCTCATCGTTACTGGGGTATACTTGGGAGCCTGTCCGCTCTGCCTATAAACAGGCCGCAGTGGTCCATGCTTCATTGCTCCGAAATGCAGAGTTCGGTCGCCATTATCGGACTAAAACAGAAGTCAGGTCACATCTCCGCAATCAGCTGGATTCTGCTCCAGACAAGAAAAAAAAGAATTAAGGCAGCAATTTCCCCTCCAACACATTCGAGAGCTGGGCTTCTTTCACTCCTGCTATCAGGTCCTGGCAGTGCAGAGGAATGGGCTTTCACTATCTACCTCCATGCCACATCTCCAGAGTTTAGTCAGTTGGACCGGTCCTGCCGTGCCCTGACCCTCTGGCTGAGAGATCAGTGGACCGCCCCGTTGTAGGACTTGCCGTACATGTTAAAGTCTGTCTCTACTGAGTGGGTAGAGATGGGCTGCTTGTAGAGAGGGTTGGAGGCCTTGGGGAAAAGTGAGACATACAGTATAATGTTAGATGACACTTAGTGGGGAAAAAAAAAAAAAAAAAAAAAAAGCAGTTCTACGAGCTGTTGTGAGATTGTAGATCAGCTATTTTTGGCAAAGAGAAAGAAAAAAGGAGGGGACAATGTATAGAGTCCTGAAGTACCAGGTCAATGAACTACAGGTAAGTGGATTAAGTACTCAAGCCCTATACTTCGTAGTGTGACAATTAGCAAAAACAGCTTATCTACAAGCTCAGTGCGTGTTGCAAAAAATTCTGGATTGCAGTTTTAATACAATCCATGATGACAATCCATGATCCACTAAATCTCTTTGTCAGAAATAGACGGTTTATTGTGAGCTTGTAGATCTGCTGTTTTCACAACTCTTTGCCCCAGAATAAGGACAGTATGGTTCAAGTGGCTACAATTATATTCAATTTCCTCATCGTTCCGGCTTGCCGCTTTAAAAAACAAACGGAAACAAAACAACAACTGACAGCTCTAGCAGTCCAAGGGGCCTGATGCTTTCAATCAACGCATGGTGTTTATGCCACAACGGATGTGTCACATATTATGTTCTGTTCTCACTGATAATTATTTATAGCCATAGACCGCACATCAGATTCTGCTGCTGTCCCAATCCACAGAGAGCCATGGATGTGAGGGATGTGGTCCACATGTGCCTTAGTTTTAGACCGCAATGTAATGTATGCCCTTAAGTCAAAGTTGCACAGTTTCACAAAGACACAGACTTATTTGATCATAACACATGTAAAATATCATACTCGTGTGTCTCAATTTTAAGCGGTGTACCTCGCAATTAGAGCTGGTACGTTTCGTTGCAAATGCAGCTTACTAGAAGAGCATTGCATGACCTAAGTAGCAGCACCTGAGATGAGGGCAGAAATGTTTCAGATGTCAAGATTAGCAGGCGGGACAATCTCACCATCTCGTATCTCGCGCGGGAACGTGCGCTCTGGAAGCGCGCAAACTCTCGTCGGTCGTGGATGGTGATGACCAGCTTCCAGGCTGCCAACAGTACGATGCCCACCAGCAAGATGCTGCCCACCACCGCTAGCAGTACGGTCATGGCATCAGGTGCTCCGCCACACTCTGTGAGAAGGTGGGCAGACAGGATGTTAGAAATCAGGAGTGGGCAATATATCATTATATCATATCAATATCGTGATACGAGACTAGATACAGTATCATCTGGGATCTTGGATATCATGATACCTATGGGTGACATGCACGGACAGATTTGGCACCTTTGGGTGCTTGGACTTGGACCTCTATGGAAATAAGCCACTGGCTTTTTTTTTGCATCTATCCTGTGTTTTCTCCTGATTTTAATACGGTAATTAAGCCTTGTTTTATAATTTCAAAGAATTTGTGCTATTTGCAAAACAAATTCAGACATTTTCTTTTTTTATATTGTCACCATGTCACCAAACTATCAGTATATTAGATTTTGTCCATATAGCCCAGCCCTGTTAGAAATATTAGCCAGAAATTAAACTGGGATAGCCTATTTAGTACAAATCAGCCAAAGGAATGTTTCAAGTAATTTCACAGGGTCTTCTGTTCACCCCCTCTCTCCTTGTTGTAAGAACTAACAGTGTTGGGAGCTCTGACCTGGCTCTTTGAGAGTTGTGAGGACGGACTGTCCATTGGCGTGCTCAGAGTACGTGAACTTCATGACACAGTCGTTCTCCGTCTTGTACAGACAGAGCACAGCGCCGGGGTCCTCGGATTCTGGAAGGAGACAGTATGGGAGAAAGAGAGTTTCAATCACGGCTGCTTTGATGAGAGGGAGAAATAGAGGGAACAAGAGGGAGAGGACGGAGAGAAATTGGGAGGGGGCAAGCCAGCTCTGATTTGAGAAAAAGGAAAACACTTTATGGAGTGTCCACATTTCTTTCTTGTGAAGTCACTATTGGGAAGTGAATGCCTTCCCTGGTAGGGAAACCGAGGCTTTCAGTTCTATCTAAATCAAATATAATATCTGAAGCCCATTAGGGATTGTGAGGTCAGCAGACTCAGCCTGGCCTGACCCCCCCACCCCCCCTCTAGTCTATTTTGTGCACGATGTTTCCGGAATGTACATGTGGAGACCATTAAGGGCAGTCAAATGTCTGAATGGGGAATGCAGTGAAAAGCTCATATCTGGGCCAGGGGCTGGAGGGGGCAACACGGAACTGTCTGAAAATAGTTTTAACTGGACTAACATTCACCAGCTCTTCTGTGCTAGACTGCATCACAGTGCATTTACTATTAGTACTATACATTCCCAGACATTAGTCGAGTGTTCTCTGCTGGGCTGTGAGCAAAGTAGATTTTTTTAGGAGATGCCAGGACTTATAGAAAAATGGTTTACAGTCTGGACTCTGAGAAGTCTGACACTCTGGAAAATTTGAACATTTAAGGGCGTATTAAGCAAAGGAAAGGAAATGGTGAGACATACGACCCCCGAGAAGGTGGATTGAGGTATTCATTAAATTGCAGCTGCAGCCAAATTTTTGCATTTCATTGCAGTTTTCAGCTATTTATCATGCATAGTACATTAGGGGATACATTTTGATCAATATAATTTGTTCTTGTACAATAATGTGACACTGTATAATGCAATTGTTTATTTGTGTTGCTGTAATTAACACTTCTTTCACCAATGACATTTGCACAGCATTCCGCAGACAATTTAGATCATTCATCACCAGTGTGAATAAAGCTTGCTACATGATCTTCAGAAATAGTATAGTAATGCAATGAATAAATTAAACGCTGCTAGTGTATGGGATAGGACATTAAATACAAAATAATGTTGTATGTTGGGAATCCAGCTGTTGAGATGAAGCCTTCTGCCGTGCTGTGCATCTCTTCACTTAGTTATCGAGCAGTGCTCATATATTGTACTGTCTACTATAAGTAGTTAGTATAATCATATTATAACTATTGTTATTCCAGTCCATAGAGAATGCGCCAGCCATTGTTTTTGTCAAATTATTATTTGATTGCAAAAGAGGACCCTTAATAAGTTCTAAGTAAAAACAACAACTTTGCAGTAATAAAACGTAATGAAAAGGCCTACTTAAGCAGTTGAGGGCAAATACTTCAATGGTGATGGCCAGTGAGCACCCAAATTGTACCCATGACAACCCAGCTCAGCTCAGGACTCCAATAATAGATTTATTCTGGTGGTGGTGGAGTTGTTTTTTTGTTTTTTCTTATTGCAAGTGCAACCAGGTTTTTAAAAGTGGCCCTTGGGGGACAAAGCTTAATAGCAGCAGGTAGAGTTCGCTGTTTGTTTAGTGGGTGGGGCATACCACCTATAGAGGGGAAACGAGGGGGGGGGCGCTACATAGAATTTCATACTTTAATGGGCTGCGTTCTTTGAACCAAATGAGGGGTTTGGCATACACTGCCTGTTATTGCACCCTATCTCTGGGAGTGAAGATGTCCTTGGTGCCATAGACCAAAACCCACCACATAATAACATAAACATGAGGACAACCGCCCACTGTGCACAGGGTGTACCCTCATAACTAATTATAGAGATGTGTGTGACACGTTTCAATGTCTTCATGGCTGCCAATAGACAGGCCTTATAGTAGAGGCAATCTAAGAAAAAAAAGGGGGTCAACCGCAAAGTAATTGCAACACAAAGTTTTTTTGTTTCATAAATATGTTAGTAATAACAAAGTCCTAAAAAGTCCAAGTATGGGGAACATATTGAAAAAATGCTGAAATAGGTGACACAATTTCTCATTGACGCCCATGTTAAACAATGATTTAAACATGTTTTCTTGTATAATTTTCACACAAAAGGTTCAATACTGTCCACAATAAAACATAAACTGTGTTGGATGTAGTGCAGCTCTCAAAAAACTTAACCCTTCAGTGCCATTTCTGTATATTATGCATGTTTATGCACTCAGTTTTCATATTCATTTAATTGTGTGAAACACTTTATGCGGGGCGTAACGCATGTGGAGGTAGATACTATCCCCCCATTTCCTCTCCCCCCCCCCCCCCCCCTGAACAGGCGCCCTGACCATTTGTGAGGGTCATCACTGCATTATTATTATATTAAAAAAATAAAATTCTAATTCTAAACCCCCAAAATAGTATGCTTTATTCATTAACTGTCAAGTTAATTTTTATTAAGGACCACATCCAAGTCGATGTTGAACTACGACACGTCTGGCACCATGGAATGCACCTGAAGTTGCATTATGCTTATCTTCATCATGGAGATGCTGTCAAACTGCAGCTTCACTCTACAGACCAGCGATGGCCAGCACAGCAGTGGTTTAGTAATAGAGAAATCACACCCGTGTGAAGTGAGGGGCGCTAATATATTAAAGTCTAATGTTGATTAGGTGATGTAATGGTGATGTAAAACAAACAGTGCCAACACAAACTAACTGAACATAATATAGCCAACAGAAAGGGTGTTGAATGTTTTTAGTTTTTCTCTCCCACAAACGGCATCTAACACAGTTTCTGGTTGATTGTGGACAGTAAGCAGGGATTACTGTAACACATCAAAGGCGTGAAATGTCCGAAATGACGTTCACTGAAATTCCTGAACACCATACTGAATTTTGGCAGGGCAGAACCACAATAATGGTGAAATGGCTAATAAAAAGTGACAGTGGAAGAGCTATGTAATGTTTGGAGTGAAACTGTTACAGATGCCACAGATGTGAACACTCTTCTCTGCCTGCCTGCCAGCCAGCTGCTGAGATGTTTGTGTGTGTGTGTGTGTGTGTGTGTGTGTGTGTGTGTGTGTGTGTGTGTGTGTGTGTGTGTGACACGCATGCACACATGTAAGAGTTCTACTCACTGAGGGTTTCCACAGTGATGATTTCATCCTTGCACAGGCGCTGGCAGGTCTGGTTGTCAGCGAGACGCCCAGAGTTGAAAATCCTGCATTCGATACACTCCCTAGAGGGCAGATATTAAATAATAATAACCATCTTCATCTTTCATTAAAAGTTTAAGAAATAACTCCACATTTAATTCAATTTAATCCACACATGCACACCATTTGAAGCAGAAAATCAAAAGCAGAATTTACATATTATGCGCTTCTGCTGCCAGAAGACATTTTACCATCGTTCAGGTCACGTTTCATTCTGTGTCGTCTACTATCTGCCAGGTTAACAAATGTGATGTTCAGAGGAGGGAGGGCGGTGAAGACCCCATCTTGAAGGTTAAGGTCAGGTCAAGGGTTAGAGATCATTCCTTAAAGATAGCCGTTTACCATGGAAAACCAGAGCCATGTGTGTCTATGGGATGGATTGAATACATAGAAGCCATTTCTCTTGATTCCTGAGAGGCACTGCAGCCCAACCTCAAAAGATTGTCTGGATGAGTGATGAGTTAACACGAGAATGCGACCTTTCATTTCTCTGTCACAAATGGCAGGCAAATGCATCTTAACATCTCTCTCTTAAGGGCTCCTTCTCTTCAAAGTAGAGATAGTTCTATCAGTGAGTTAAACGAGTGTTTTGGCTTCATCCTTGACCCGAACTGCGGGTGACGGTTTGACTTTTCTGATAGTCATTCCTCGTTCCAATGTTCTGCCTTCTTTCAAATGCTATGAACCTTTTGACCCATCTGCCAATAATATGAATAAGCATGACTCTCTATTATAAACCTGAAAAAGCTTAAGACTCTCCTCCGGGCCAATGTTTTGTTAACCTTACTCACGTAATGTTCGCACCAAACTGCACACGGTTGACATTTTGAACCATAGGTCATGTTGCTAGGGTTCCAGTCATGGCAATGTAAAATGAAAGTAACATGTAAGAGCATAGGGGCATGGGGTTGTAGCTTGGGGCCATCTGTTAATGTTGAAGGTCACCGGTTCACCTCCCGGTCTCGTTTGTTGTAGTGACCCCCGAGCAAGACACTCTGGGACACGACCTAACTGCTTCCCCAAAGCACTCGTAACCATCTGAGCAGACATCAGCTAGGTGAAGCGGAAACTTAATTCCCTCCATGGGATAATCGTAAGCCCCGTTTTGCCAAAAAATACCCCAAATACTTTGCTCCCACCCCTCTCCCTCTTAAACGTTTTAGTAATATTACGGCTGTTTTAATGAGATGGTTGGGCCCGGTTTTGGAACCCAACAAGTGGATTCAATCTTGGTTTCATTGGGATACACACAGCAACACCATATGCTTTGTATTTGCTTTTGACTATAGACCGATTCACAGAGGGGTGCCCTGGGCACGGCCATTACTGAGGTGTAATACATGGAGCAGGTGCTCTGTAGACCAGGTGTAGCTAATCAGTGCTGCTGCACTTAATGGTACACCTCAGTAATGGCCGCACCCAGGAAACCCTCTGTGAATCGGTCTATAGATTCAAAACAAAAGTAGAAAGTATATTCTGAAAAAAAAAAATGTGTTAGTGCTTCTACTTAACAAAGTAAAAAAACAAACAAACACGCACATTCAGAAAATAATAATTAATTTGGCGACCACTCGAGGGGTTTGCGTTGCGACCCACATGTTGAGAACCCCTGCTGTATATGCGTTCGTACGAGGAATCGGACTTGAGCTCCATTACCTTTTAGTGCCGCAGGCGTCGGGGCAGGTGGGGCATTTTTCGCAGGTTTCTCCGAAGGCCCCCGGCTCCGTGCACTGGCAGTGCCCGCACACACACCGGCCTCGCCCGCTGCAGATCTGACCGTCGTCTGAGATGCAGTACGACGTCTCCGTGGAACAGTTGCAGTTGTCGCCGATGTAGCCGGCGTGGCACTTACACTCCCCACAGTGGCACTCTCCGTGGCCTGGGAAAGGAAGGAAGGAAAGGCAGGAGATCAACAACACTTAATAATAATCCTTCTAAATGATTGGTTATTGTGACACTCCTTACAGTTTCAGATGTCCTATACACATCCTACCTTGTAATAGAACTGACTCAACGTATATTATTCCGAAAATAAAGCCCTCATTGTAACTAGGTGGACACATAACACATACTGTACACACATAGTGTACTTCAGGGATTCCTCTCGCCCGACCAGAGGAGTTATTATTAACACCGTTATAATGACCATCCTATTTTCTCAGACTTCCTTCCTGAGGAAGAGCCCGTTTCTCTTTATTTTAATCCTGAAAGTTGTGCACAGACGATATACTTGTTCCCCTACTTCTTTGTACCATGAGAAATAACAAAATGATGTGTTGTGATATTGTAGAATGTAGATCTGCTATTTTCAGCGAATGTTTGAATAGGGATGCTAGGGTACCGTTCATGTGGTTATAATAGAGGCAATGCCTCAGGCGGGGTGTGAGCCGTGTAGCCCTTATTGATACATCGATTCGTTTCAGTTGTCTTATGTGGTTCGTCGCACTGCACACGCTCTAAGACAAGAGGAAGCCTTGACAGATAAGACGGCAGCTGTAATCGGGGGAAGCATTGCTGGACAAGCACTTTTCTACGGCAGTTGCTTCCCAAGACACTTCACAAAGAACGCATTCATTAAGACATTATCACAGCTGGCAAAAGTGTAGATTGCGGGAAATGGGGCACGCGACATGAACATCAAGACAAACACAAAGAATTGCAAGCTAGAAAATGTGTGAGAATTCAAGGTCTATATGTGGAGGAGAAGCGATTTTGCAGCTTGCAACAGGTAGGGAAAAAGCCTTAATATTACCCTTATGTTCACATGAAGCTGTGAGATGATCAACCTGTAGCAATAGGACTGTCACATCCTAACCAAATAAACCCTGTATTCTATACTCTATACCTCTCCGTTTCCCCCCCTCTACAACAAATATCTCCGGTGAAAAGTTTGTAGATCTGCTATTTCCATCACATTTTCACCAATTATGAAATTCAGAATAGGAAAAACAGAGAGGACAAAGTATAGAATAGAGGGTTTATTTGGTTAAGATGTGACAGTCCTATTGCTACAGGTTGATCATCTTAGGAAGCAGGAGAGGGTGCAGGTCTCCGACTTCAAATTCCTAGGGATACACATCTCGAAGGACCTGAAGTGGGCCGCACACTACAAAAGTGGTGAAAAAAAAGCCCAACAAAGACTCTATTGCCACCTGAGAAAGTTCAGAGTGACTCTCTATACCATAGAGAGTGTTCTGACAAGTGGCACCGCTGCCTGGTTCGGAAACTGCTGAACGTAGAGCACTGCAGAGGGTGGTGCGAACAGTGCAGTGCAGTGGGAGGGGAGGGGAGCCCCCCCCCCCCTCCAGGAAATACATGAGACGTTGCGTGGCTATTGGCTAAGGCTACAAGTATCATCAGGGACATTCACCACCCCCAGCCACAGCCTGTTCATCCCACTGCCGCACCCACGGCCAGGCAAGCGTTACAGGAACATCGGGAGCAGTACTTTGAACGGTTTTTAGTTATCAGCAATTAGACTGCTGAACAAGAGTTAACTCTGATGCACAGACTGAACTGATTCACGTGTGTGTGTGTGTGTGTGTGTGTGTGTGTGTGTGTGTGTGTGTGTGTGTGTGTGTGTGTGTGTTTGATTTGATTGATTGAATACTTTATTGAAAATATATTTCAAAAGGATAAATTCACAAGAAAGCTGTTAGGCTTGTTTCCATTGTGGTCCTCTTGGGGAAAGGGGAAGGGGAGCAACAGACAATAAACGGTACAATACAGACAAAAACAGGAGGCAAAAAACAAACAAAACAAAAACACAAGAAACAGGACAAAATGCATATAAACTGACCAATAAAACTGGATTTCTTTTCTTTTTTCATTTATGCCATTTATCTATTCTACACTATATTTACACTATGTTTTCGGCCAACCATCTTTTTAATGTGGATTTAAAAATATCAAAGGAACTGGTCACCTTGAGGCTGGAAGGCAAGCCATTCCACTGAACTGCTGCCGAGTACAGGAATGATGTTTTTCCCATATTGTTATGAAAAAGGCAGGGTTTAAAATCAGTAGGGCTCCCTCTGGTGTAGTGCCTGTGAGTATCACTAACCGTTGAAAAATAGTCACTGAAATATTTGGGTGCTATATTATTTCTAATTCTGTGAACTAGACACATTTTAAATTGGGATACTCTCTCCTCCACTTTAAGCCACCCCAGACTGGTGAAGTGGGCAGGGAGAAGGTGAGTTCTAGGATGCAACTTCAGGATCACTCTAACCAATTTATTTTGAGAGGTCTGGAGTTTCTTCTAGAGGGTCATAGAAATGCCAGTATACCAAGATGTACAGGCATAGTCAAATTGACATTGTACAAGAGCCCCAGCCAGGATCTTTAGGGTGTTTGTATCTAAAAGGCTAGATATTCTAGCTAAAAAAATTGTTCTTTGGCTTACCTTTGAAACTACTTTTTGTGCCATATTTTCTCCTGAAAGCTTATTGTCCAAAATGCACCCCAGGTAAGTAATGGATTCCTTGGCTGCCACTTCCAAGTCCCCCACCAATATTTTAAACCCAGGAGACTTCTTCAGTTTGTAATTTGACCCAAAGAGAATGGACTCAGTTTTACCAAGATGAAGAGATAGTTTGTTGTCTGATAGCCAGACACTGAATTTAAGGAGTTCAGCACTAAGTAGCTTTTCAACCTCTGTTTTCTCCTTATGAGAGACTACCAGTGCTGAATCATCCGCAAAAAGAAGTAAGTTGCAGTCAACGGCTGACTTCATATTATTGACATATAATAAAAAGAAAAGTGGACCTAAAATGCTCCCCTGGGGGACCCCACTTGATAGAGTTAGCGGCGAGGACAGGGTGCCATTCATGTCTACCACCTGTTTCCTTCCCATCAAGTAGGACCTCACCCACTGAAGTGATACACTGTCAAAACCCAAAGCCTTAAGTTTATTCAAAGCCGATTGCCGAACGGCCTGTTATTTATTATGCACCCACATTGTCATATTATGCACTTTATGCTCTTCTCTTCTCTATCTTTTCTAACTGCAATGATGACTCAGGCTGCGCAACCAAGTTTTTCACCAATTGACAATAAAGATTGATTCTTCTGATTCTCATTCCGATAGGATTGCTATAGGGTTCATGTGGTGGTCATATATATACTTGGCAGTAAAAAAAAACACACTCAGGTCAGATCGGATCACAGTATTCCCAGGAGCTGCTGTTAAAGTACAGGAAATGTCTCCTTTATAGAGGTTAACACCTCTGCGTAACGGTCATCTCACTAAAAGGTGCATACATAGCACTGCGAAGGTGGATGGTCTAACCTTCTGGAGGGTGCTAATGAAATCCAGGTGTTAGCCTGCCTTCAAGTTTACGGTAATAATGGACAGGGAATTCTGCGTGTGTATTGGGAGGAGACTTGGGTCACTTGGGTTAGCGTAAGCAACAGGGGGGCGGTGCCGACTGCAGCATTCTTCCCACAGCGGCGTGTGTTTCATTCATTGTCTGTTCGTTATGGATACAAATAGGCATACACTGACCGCATGGAGCCAGTGTGAGTAATTGTCTAAAATAGGACATAAAACATCACATACAGAGTAAAAATGCATTACAGCAATGCCAATAGATTTATATCGTGATATATTGAAAAGAGAAGAATTTGGCACCGACAGAGAAGAACTTTGGTCGGTCACAAACTCCATCACCATTGTGAGTAAATGTTCAAACAGATTGTGGTGACACTGTCAGCCAAGCTAATAAAGAGAGTCAGATGTCAGATTTGTTTTATAATAAATACAGCTTTCAGTGATGTATAATAATAATGTTTTTAGACAATAATGTATTTTTTGTTGTTTTGGTGAGGTCTGCTTAAGGCCTCAACTTCCCCTCAGGGATGAATAAATACCTACCTTCTTTTTTTAAAGATTCGTTTTTTTTGGCCTTTTGCCTTTATTGATAGTTACAAGTGAAGATAGACAGGAAAGAGGGAGAGAATGCAGCAAAGGTCGTCATGAACGGGACTCGAACACGCGACCTGCTGTCAGGCCAGAGCCTGACAGCATGCGCCTGGACCACTAGGCCAGCGGGCGCCCAATAAATACCTGCCCAACTAAATTTAAACTAAGCAGTATGTTTGCAAGGGAGATATACCATTGCAGACATTTTAAGACTGTTGACCAGGGTCCACCACGAGTCTATACTAACCCCTTACTGTCGTGTCTCCTCCCCCCCCCCCCGCAACACCACATCGCTTTGTTGAAAATAGTGAATCTAAAAGTGGCGTGCACAGATAGACACTAGGGGGTACTAGAGCACCCCCTGCCCTTTTGTCAATGTGCCCTTTTGAAAAGTACACTGTATACTATGTGGAACATGGTGACATTGATCAATTCTTGAGAAATCTATACATCTCATAATAAATAAATTAAGGCAACTGGCTGGTTCCACGCGCTGCACAAGGTGCCCCTTTTTTTTCACTTGAGCACCTGTCCCTCTAAATGTCTGTGCACGGCACTGCACAACACATGACACTGCAATGCATTGCGAGCTTGTAGATCTGTCATTTTTGTGACAGCTGTTAAAATATCCTTTATCATTCTACATTACTTGTTGTGGTAGTGCAAAAGTAGCAGTGCAGTAATGGTGGAGAGCCTTCTTCCAGGTGCAGTTCCAGAATGTTCAGTGTTCAACAGGGCTGAAACCCGAGTCACAAGAGGGCCACAGATCATCTGTACTCATGGGTCACAGATCCTTCTTTCTTTACTCATTTCATGTTCAGTGAACCGTCATTCAGTGAGCACTGTCAAATCATGGATAAAAGCATATTGGAGGAAAGAAATTGAGAGAAATGCGAGATTCAAACGTCTGTTTTACCCTCCGTGTGGCTCAGCGGTAAACGTATCAGGAAAATGCTCATCAGGACTTAACCACGCCACAATCTTCCGTTCAACGTATTTTGCACCATTTGCTGGAATTTCTTTATAAACTACCCGGGCCGTTATTTATCCTTGAGGGTGAAGAAACTTTCAAGGGGAAATACATTGTGCTGTCTTTGTGGCCTATACAGTATATAACATCTAAAACGTACAATTTATGTAAGAAGATTGTGCAAGATAATTACCCAAAGATACAGTATATGCTCTCTTGGTGAGCGGGTATTTACAGGTTAAAGACAGCTGACCTGGCAGTTGGGGTCATTGTTCAGAGCTCTGATGGCCTGAGGGGAAAAGGCGCTTTCTGTGTCTCTCTGTATAGTGGCTTTGTGACAACGAGTGGCATGCGTGGCATTAGGGCCTCAGTCAGTCACACAACCAGGCCTGAGAATGTGTCCTGAACAGGGGGCACTGCTGCTGGGATATATCCACTGGTTGGGGATGCAGGCAAGTTTTGTCTTGACAGTTTGGAGGATAAAAGAAGTTCAAGTGCTGCTTCTTTGTCAGATGCTCACTGTCAAACAAGTCATGACGAGCTGTTAACATACCTACACATTCTGCTCATATTGTCGCTGTGTGTGTGTGTGTGTGTGTGTGTGTGTGTGTGTGTGCGCGCGCGTGTGTGCAAGTGCGCATGTGGATATTGTTAAGGTTGCCAACTTGCCACCCTTGAGAGCCAGAACACTAGGCTGTTTTTCGCAACATGGATCATGTAGTCATTGTGATAACCATGACAAAATTAAACTGTTTAACTTTGAGTTGTATTGCTGAAAGTTTTCCAACCATGATGTGTGTGTGAATGTAACAGAGGAGAAATAAACTCTGTATGATTTAAATTGCAGGCAGCTATCTCTATTTTACATTTATCCACTAAACCTTTACTGTACATGCTGATTCAGCAGAGATATTTCCATAGAAATAGATAGAACCATTCCCCTGGCATAACGTGATTCACTCGCCTATACACTACACTACAGTATGGACCTGTGGTATTCAATTATGGTAAATAACCGGAAAGCATGATCCCATGTCCTATAGTACAGAATAGTACTGTAATTTGATCTTCTCACAGCAAAAAAAACTCATTCACAAGATTGAGAGACTGGCACATCGCCAAGAGAGAATTAATTTGGACACAAACGCAGTACTTGAAGCATGCAAACGTCTGACAGGAATCTAAAGCTCACATTCCGTAATCATCACGACATCTTGAAACAGATGTTTTGTACAAAGTAGTGCAAAACATATTTTCTTAGTGAGCTCTATAAGTCAGCTAATTTCTTTGTGGGTTATTGTCTGGTCATCATGACATGGCGCGATGGGGAGGAGAAACACGGTGGATGGATGATAAACACAGCTGTTTTGAGGGGTGGAATGTGTTCCTTCCCCGCTATTCCCCCTGTTCGTCTGTCATAATGAGGTTGCTCACAGGGGTAACAAGAAGACTCGCCCCGTTTCTGTTTTCCTCCCAGAATTTTCCCCAGTGAGGGGTGGGAGAGGCTGGACAGGAGCATTGTCCAGTAGCCTAGCCAAGCAAAAGATTATGTCAAATTGACACGTCATTGTACGGCTGTGGAAAACGTGTTCTTTTCGTGATTACGATCATACGACAAGGTATAAACAACAGCAACAGCTTTGCAAATAAACATCTAACAATGATGTCAGAAAAGTATAAGAGGGAGTGACCGAGGGCACAAGGGAATGAAATACTCAACAGAATGGAATCAAGCCATAAAAAGAGACTTGGCCCTGCGCTGTTTGTTGTGTGTTCTCCCGTGCTGCGGTAGGCAGGCTCTCCCTCTATTCAGTAGATATAGGTCACTGAGTTAATTCATATCTCGCATCAGTGCTGCTGCACCATATAAACATCAGCGATGAAAGAGAGAGAGAGAGAGAACACTGAAAAGGACTGACAGGGCTATCATAACTCAGAGCCTAAACTCCAGATGGC
This sequence comes from Protomyctophum bolini, assembly GCF_963924005.1. Taxonomy (NCBI): domain Eukaryota; kingdom Metazoa; phylum Chordata; class Actinopteri; order Myctophiformes; family Myctophidae; genus Protomyctophum; species Protomyctophum bolini. Next base: position 11,880,528 of record NC_137877.1, on the reverse strand, counting down.
CTCAGACCAAGTCCAACCCATCCAGACACAAATGTATAGTAAGGTCTAATGGCATTGCCCTGCTTTCAGTTCTTCAAACACATGTACCTAAACTATTGTCTTCATACAAGCACACAGCAAAAAGCACACACATTGCTCGGAGGAGTTTTACTTGGCTAGTGATGAGCATTCCCAGGCCGCAATGCACTGGCCCCCAGAATGTGTAAGACCGAGTGAATTATAGGCACTCTGTATGTTTGAGTATGTCTCGTCGTCTGGCTTTATGTAAGGATAAATATGGAATCTAGAGCAGAGTTCAGCTTTCTGAGCCAAAGCAAGCCAGAACATATATATTTACACATTATCATCATCATCATCATCGTTGCCCAGTGCCCACAGTTTTAAAACAAATTGTACAGTACACTGAGCAAAGTGACAGGCCCATGTTTAGAAGACAAGAAGCCAGGCCATTAGTAGAAGCGACTGACAATGGCATATCAATGAGTAATGAGAAGGAAGTGGCTTCAGAATAAACAGGAGAAAGTAAACCCACGCAGCATGTTTTACAACAAGCCCACAAAATGAACTATAGTCCAATCCAACCACACTCTTACATTTCCAAATATGTCCTGCTTGCCACTTCAGAATGTCTAAATAGTACTTGACTCATCATAAACTCATCTCGTATGGAAAGAGAGAGAGTGAGAAAGAAAGAAAGAAAGAAAGAGAGCTGTCTAGTAGTTCAAAGCATAATGCTGATGCTTAATTTTTAGACACCATCTTACAACTACAGGCTTCACCCTCTTGATTGAAGATAATTCACTCAACTCTCCAGTTGTACCGTTCATTGTTCATTGGTAACAACATCAGCCATTGGGAGGGTGTTTGTGGCATCCACATTTTAGTCTACAACTGAAAAAGTTACACAATACCAGAACAATAATGGTAGTGAGATTATCTATATACAGTGTTTATACACAGACCAATGGCCTCTCAATCTAAACACATTCCAAGAAGACACAGTTCTCCTATATTTACATTAAGACTGAATTCTTTCTCTGGACTGGTTGACCCCCACAGAGCTGCAGGTCACCGGGCTGCCCTGAAGAACTCGGCAACCCTCATCCTGAATTCTTGTGTGACGCTGTGAGTGAGACTACATGCAGATGAGGGAATGTCGGTGTGATGCAGTTGGGCGACATGCAGAGGGAAGTGTTGGTGTGATGCTGTGAGGTTAAATGCAGAAGGACTGGCACGCTCTGTTATGTGAATAGAAGCTCCCCTCTCCCTCCCAATGTTGACAGAGAGAGAGAGAGAGAGAGAGAGAGAGAGAAATACTTCCTCGCTGGCAGCCACAGAGCCAACTATGTCCCAGAGGTGTGTGTGTGTGTGTGTGTGTGTGTGTGTGTGTGTGTGTGTGTGTGTGTGTGTGTGTGTGTGTGTGTGTGTGTGTCTGTCATAAGAAGCATACTGTAGCTGTGCTTCCTGCTGTCAGCGGGGTTGGAGGAGAAGAAACAAAACAAAACAAAACAGTACTTCGAATATTTGGAATATTTGTGGTGTGCTTGAATTAGGCTAGCAGGGTTCACATGTGGAATTTGGAAGGAAATCTACTGCCCAACCAACATCTCCTGATTTTGATTTGACTGCCAGGTCCTAAAATATCATACCATGGTTAGAATTAGTCCTTGAGGTTGCATCAGAAAAATAATAATAAAATAAAAAATAATAATGATTATATATATATAAAAACTTTGAGAGATCATAATCATGTCTGAACTATATACATAATATTTTTCTTTTTGAACCACATCACAAAGAGTTGTTGTATACCAGACTATAAATATACCGTCTGGGTGTAGTTGGTTCTGGTCTGAAATGTAATAAAAAGGAACAAAATGAGAACTGGTGGGGTTCTTTGAACATTAATTTCAGGCAGGCTAGGCCTAGATATATCTATTGTAGCAGAGCGCCCCTCCCAGAGCCTGGGAAGACTTGAGTTTAATGAAGGCTGTGACAACAGAACACAATGTCACCAAAAACCACATGGCTTAATTATACAGTAGGCTGCGGGATTAGATTATATGTGTCGTCAAGACTCTTTGGTCATAACCTCAAAGTGTTAGCTCAGACAACTTCGTGTTGTACTAGTCTGACAGAGAACAAAGGTAATAAACAACAGACCCCCATCATGCTTTGCGGGGAAAAACGTGATCTGTGGTCCCGTGCTATGCTAAAGTGGCTAGCAGTTTACATTGGCAGGGTCTCCTTTTAAGGGTTACAGTCTTTGTTGTGGGCGCGCGCCACGAGCACGATCACACACACACACGCGCGCGCGCACACACACACACACACACACACACACACACACACACACACACACACACACACACACACACACAATTCAGATAAGACTGCCAATTGAGGGATGGAAAAGCAAAGCGATGCATTCACAACAAAGATAAAACCTCAAAAAAAACTGACGGAGGCTTTTAGCCTTGATAAATCTCAGAGTGTAAACAAGCACTCCTCAGCTGCTTTTTACTTCAGCTCAACACTTAATGGCACCCAAAGCGCCACACTGACAACACAAGGAAAATGCATTTTCGCAATGTTACAGACGTCTAGATACTCGTTTTGGGCTTTGAACATAAATAAAACATACATGTCATTTATTTTGTTTTCCTTTTAGGCTTTGTAAATAAAAATTCCATAGGGCAGATATGACGCATAACTTAAATCTATAAAGTAATCAAAATATAAAGAATGTATTATGACCAAAATAGGCCATATCCTTAATAATTGAACACTTTCAAAATATTGATATAATACATTTTCAAAAAATAGCCGATCTACAAGCCCGGAAGCCCCACAGCGCATTGCGATGCAACGCCTCTTCTCTGTTGTCACTCATGTACTGCCTCCGTTTGGCTCAAACATGGAACTAATCCTCTTTCAGTCCAAAAGGCACATCAACACATACTCACATTCAGGAGATAAGAAAGAGAGACACAACAAAACAGAATCTTCTGTCCGTCTCAAAACGCCCAAGGTCATCCCCCGTCTGATGCTACTCTGCTGCATTGGAGGGAAATATGCTAGTAACGTGGAGGACGTGGGAGTGGTAATAAATGTCATTCAGTTTTAGTATTCCTATTTAGTGGACTAACCCTAACCCTAACCCTTTAGGGAGACATAGTCAGGGGCTAGAGTTTTACGATTAAAAGTGGATGATACAATGTGGAACAGTGCCATCCGTTTTGGAGGCAAAAAGAATGCTGCAGCAACAACATCTGCTCAGATCATCCAGGCCAGATGTAGCAAAGCTGGAGCTTCCAGCAGCTCACAGGAAAACAGAGAGGCAAAGTGACGAGCTGATACACGGACTACTTCCATGAGCTCCTGTAAAGTTCATCTGAAACGCAAACGACACTATAGCTGTCTCGCATGTGCACACGCAGACACGCAAATGCACACACATTTCTACAACCTAATAATTGACCACTGCCCTTTCGGGTCCTTATACCCTCACCTTAACCACACCCCACCCATGCATAAATGTACCATTGTATCACTCTTTTCATCATTGTGCTCTATCACAGTGGTTCCCAAAGTGGGGTCCGGGGACCCCCAAGGGTACTTGAGAGTGTTCCAGGGGGTCCCCAGCTAAATGATCATTTGGAACCAAATGGACCCTTATGGGTCTGTAACTCAGAGAGTGTACAGAAAACATTTGTACACTCAGAGTTACATCAACATTCATGTATTGGGGGTCCCAGAGATAGAAATGTCATTAAATAGAGGACCGTAGCCTAGTTCAGGTCAAACCGGGGGGCCCTAGAGCCGTAAAGATCTTCTCATATGGGGGTCCTTGGCATGTATTTTCAAATTGGGGGGTCCGCAAGATAATGAGTATTATTTTGGGGGTCCTTGACATGAAAAAGTTTGGGAACCACTGCTCTATCACACCTAGGCCCACTTGGGGATTTCCTCGAAGAGTTAGATACTATTATCAGCTCATTCACGGAAGATGGCACTCCTCATTCTACACAGTGACTTCAACCTACCCACGGACAAGTATCTTCACGTTTCTTCTCTTCTGGCCTCATTAAACCTTTCCTTATCTGCAGGGGCGGACTTATCTTTGGGCTAGGGTGGGCTACAGCCCGGGGGCCCCCGACAGGGGAAGGCCCTCCAAAAATTTGAAATTGTAAAGTATTGCAATCCAATTCAAGTGAGATTTATGTTTAGTTATTGTACATTTAATAGTATGGTTAAAACATTGAGAGCTTCTGCTCTGCTGTCTGCACTGCAGACAGTGAAGCTGTGTTGTGGAAAACCCTGCAAATGTCGCTGTGCATGGCAGCCTGCATTCAGCGACTAGTCTGTCTGTCTGTCTGCCTGCCTGCCTTTCTCTTTTGGGGGGGCTGGGTACCCCAAAATGACAGCGAAATTAGAACAAAATACGCCAATTTCGGCTTTGCCCCGAAAGGGGGCCCCTGAAAAATGTTCTAGCCCGGGGGCCCTTGGGAGGGTAAATCTGGCCCTGCTTATCTGCTCCTATTCACACAGCTGGGAAGGGACTTCTCTACATCATGCTCCCTGTCTAAACTCTCTATAACGCCCCTTCGTTGGTCGCTGACCAACACTTTGTAAACTTCTCGATCTCTCTCGCCACACCTGTGTCCTTCACCTCCTTGGATATCCAATATAAATTCTTTATTGGAAGCCCTCAGAGCTGAGCCAACACGTCTCCGAGCAGCTGACAGGAAGAGGCCCAAAACTGGCCAATGAGATTACCTCTTCCACATACATCCCCTCATCTCTGCCTTCTCCATTTCCTTATCCACTTCTATTGAAGTCTTTGTTCTACTGCACTAAGATTCATTCCTCTGCCTCTATACCAAGGAAGCTCTTCTTAACGATGTCTTCCTTCCTAACCCCCTCCACTGGTTCACTTATCCTGCTCTAATGAAGCTTTCACCTCATTTTTGAATGGTGCTAGCTACTCCTATACGCAAAAATGTGTGACCCTCTGTATGTCGGTGGTGAAAAAAATTGTATTTCCATGCACAAAGTGTCACTCTTGTGCAGCCCCACACACCCCCCAGATGGGTCTGATTTTAATAAGGTATTTGAAGCTCTTTCTACCTACTAACCAATCATTTGAACTCACCTGAGCTAACACTAATCCCAACCCCCCCGCCCCCCAACATACCAGACTGTTTTTCCTCCAAAATCAAGCATTATATACACCAGTACAACTTGCTTTCCTTTCTTTCCAAAACCGTTTAACGTGTCGTTTCTAACCAGCTCTCTCCACCTCTCACAGAACAACGTCCTAGTCAGGAATCAAACATGCCACTCCACTGAAACAGCACTTGCCGTCAAAGAGGCATGACATACATACAATATCTTGTTTGAGACAGACATTACCATCCCTGCTAGCATCGCTAAAAACACTGACCTGGGCACTTCTATATATCTGATGGGATCCCACACTTGTTGTAAATGTCTGTGTAAGCTCCTTAAATAAAACCACACATATTGTTACAGTATATGGAGCTGTTGTGGAATGAAGAAGAGATAACTGGCAGTAATCAAGAGTTTTTCTATTACAAGGGGTCATTTGTAGATCACCTGTGAGTGTGACACAATTCTATGGTAGAAATGAACATGTACAGTACAATAACATACTGTACATAACATCAAACCTTACCTAGCCACCAGACACACTTACCTAGCCACTTTAACATTTACTTTTAAACTATTTCAGAAATAGCTGATCTACAAGCTAACAACGCATCATGACACATTTCCGGCATAAAAAATAAAATGAAATAAAAATAAACATTACCGATATATTAAAGTTAATAAAGTCTATATTTCAAAAAAAGTTGAAATATAGATATAAATGGTATCCGCACAGCAATGAAAGTAACCTATTTCACATTTCTCTATTAAACAACTCCATATGCTTCAGTTCAGCCCAACAGAGCCAACCATGTAGCCTATTCAAGTTTGCTCCGTGTGTGTTCTGTAGTGCTCATAGATGTGGCTGGTATGCTCCCAATGCCAAGCTGTTCACAACAACGATATTACTGCCCAATATGTGTGTGTGTGCGTGTAAATATGCAGGCACAACAAGCTCTCTTTTGTAGGCCAAGTTAAACTGTTAGTCATCAGAAATGCATACACAGTCAATATGTAGGCTATAAGAAATGTAGGACAGCAAAACCTCAAAATAGCCACAACCACAATGGTAAGGATGGGTTCTCTTTGCGAGCCAGCAAAAGGATATTATTTCACTGATAGCAGGCCACTGCTGACCTTCGAAATAAGCAGCCAAGAGATCTTATTAAAACTAAAAGAGCATAGCGCAAGGTCACGGTTGTGTAATTATGGACATTGGTGGCCCTGACAGACATGTGATTTTGCACGGCTCACATCGTATGACTGACAGACAATAGTTATTACTGACCAGGAGAATAATGTTTACTTTGGCATTCTCTTCAATCACTTGATGTCTGAACACCCTCCTTCTGTATGCAACTTGTAGTAAAGTGTAGGGTAAAAGACTATATAAAATAATGAGCCAAGGGTCAAATACATACCTCTGAGCTCCAGTGATTACCTCTGTGACGCGACGTTAGGGCCAGTACATACCGAAAGCAACCTACTATTTGGCAGTTTGGCACTGACATTGATGATGTACTTAAAAGTAGCTGAGTCTGCATGTTGACAGTGACACACTGAGGCATCTGAATGAGACTTTTAGGGAGTGTGTGTGTGTGTGTGTGTGTGTGTGTGTGTGTGTGGACAGTGAAGGTTGCGATGTTTGTGTGCGAGTTAGACATGGTGGAACCGTGGAAGACGGATCAATGGTGGTGACCTGTTCTTAAGCCTGTGACACTTTTGCACGTGCACCGACAACAGCAGATCTACAAGCTCACACTGCATCGCACAACAAATATATATATATATATATATATATATCATTATTTATACGGCCAAACTTGTGTCCAACCACAAAGGCAGAAGAAATGCCAGATACACACGCAATGCCTCTTTTCACTCCACCTTCAGTGTCTAACCAAAACAGAAACTTTATTCTTTCAACCACGCGTTATTTGAACAAGTTCCTCTGAGGCCTCAACACATCAGTGCCAAGATGATCTCTATTGGTCTACCTTGAAGATCATGATCAGACATGCAGGACCGACATATTTCAATGCATGCAGAACACTAGCTAGCAAGCTGACAAAGCTGCTTGGCTCATTTATGGAGATTATAGCGTATGCGTTAGTGGATGTGGTGAAACACCATGACAAAGTGTGCTGGCAAACAGGTTATTAGTCCTGGGTTCCTCTGTCCCAGTATCTATGCCAGTACAATCCAAGAACGTAAATTAGATACTGTAGGTGGCTCTGTCTCTAGTACCCATTCCACACAAAGAAAGAGCCAGAAGCTAGTTCACATAGCCTAATATTTATTTCTTCAACAACAGCAGCAGTGCACCCTGGGGTCCGCACACCATGCTTCCAAGCAAACAAAGAATTACACAGCTGTTCAACATTATCTAAACGTTAAAACAATTATTGGTTGCTGTTATATGGTGAAAATAACCAAATGCAGGAGCAGCAACCTCTAGAAGAGGAGTACTAATGCTTTAGAACCACCCAGAACTTTGCACTGTCCCTAAGCTGGCTTGACTTCCCAGTAAGTTCTTCAAACAGATGCAGAGCGCACAAAATGAAAACCAAACACCAGTCCTTCTCACCTGATGCCATAGGCTCAGGCTGCCCACTTTTCTCAGGCACAGATACACGCATTGTGGGGGCGAATTTTTATTTGGCACTCAGATGTCAGTGTTTTTCCGATATGCACCTGCTAAACAAATGCTGCTAAAAGCATTACATTTTATGTACATTATATATTATTTTAAATGATGGACGACGGCTCTGTCTTTAGTTACAACACTCTTTGATCTCAATGTGATGTGATCACATTATTTAAGCATTCTTCTTGTTGGTTTTGGAAATAAATGTTTGAATATTGTGTTAATCTCCACGGAAGTCCATGGGAGTGCTGTAGGGTAGGCCATACTCATTGTCCCTCAGGGTCTGTCTATTGGCCATATAGAACAGCGTATCGCTTCAAAAGTCTTGCAACTTCACTCAATGGACTGCATCCCCAAAAAACTGTCACAATGTAACAAGTTGATACCTCGTAGATTTGTTCTTTTTGTCAAGAAAGCAACACCATTGTGCAATTAGTATAAATTAAACTCCAGCATCCGCATTCTGGGAAAACGTAATATATATTACTAGAATTTCGCCGGCCTTCGGCCGGCGAATCCTAGTTACATTGCAGCGCAATATGGGAAGAAGGAAATTCTCAGTAGTGTGCCCTGCACATATGTAGTAACGGATGGGTTATAAAATATTAATAATAACAGAAAGTGTTTTTTATTTCTCATAAATACGCAAACATGGTGAAACAACTACAGTCACAGAGAGCAGTGCCAAGGTAGCTGCTGCCTGCTAACGATGCAAACAACAGCCTTGCCTGTCGTGTGTGTGTGTGTGTGTGTGTGTGTGGGGGGGGGGATAGCACTAATTTTCGACATTTTACTGTGTCATAAATATTTACATCTGTAGCCTATATTGTGATTACATTTGACCGTACATTTGACTCTTGTGTTATATTCTTGTGAAATATTCAGTAAAGTATTGTGGTGAAATATTCACCCCAAGTTGATAAGATATGCAGAGAATATAATACCAAGAACCCCCAGTTTGAAATGCATTAGGCCACAGACCCCCATTTGATACCATTTGCTCTCTGGGAAAATCAGGGTCCATTTGGTTCCATTTGTATGCTCTTGGAGTATGATGACTGCTAACAGTATTATCATAAAATATGTCTCAGTTTGAAGATTAAAAAAAACATATTTCATATGTGTGAGCTTGTAAAGTAGAACGTTCAACCTAGAGACAGTGTTGCCAAGTCTGATCATTATAAGCTACTTTGGACTTGTTTATCTATTGGTAGTCCTTGACATGGAAATGTTTGAGTTCCACTGCTCTGAAACAACATTAGACAACAAAGTTTGACAGTCAACACTATAATTGATTATTTTAAGACTAATTTCCGGACCATTTCTGATTTACCTACTTTGAACTGGCCTATTAACATTTTTATAGACCTGGTTGCTTGTTTCACTCTCACATCCACGATATGTGGCAACCCTGGTTTGTTTTGGTTTGCGTGTGGATGTGTTTTTGTGTTGCTTTAGCATCTTTATCACAGTAGCTATCAGAGGTTGCAGCAGCTGCTGCTGTCATGAAAACGCAAGTTTCTGTCCCAGAAGCTCACGTTAGGTCTGCGCACACTGTATGTTGCTATGGCAACCTGTCATCAAATGCTGCTAACGTTGTGGTCAGCACTGTTAGCATGTGTGCTATCAGGCAAAAGCTGAGATAGATATAAAACTACTGGCCAAAATGTCATACAAAACACAACAACTAAAATCGGAATGTAATTGTGACCTACAGACCATCATGATTTGCTTGCTGGACCTATAATTAATTTATTTGCATTAAATTGCCACTCGCCCATATAAATAAAAAGCAATAGCCTGCATGTGTGTGTGTGTGTGTGTGTGTGTGTATGTGTGTGTGCGCGTGTGCGCAAGACAGACGTGCGTGTGTGTGCAGGCTGAGAGCTGGTGACTGTGATTGACGTGTGAGCTGGATAAATCAGTGAGAGTTGGAAAAAGCGCCCGCAGAGCCAACTCGCAGGCAGTGCCTCAGGCCAGATGCCCGAGAATCGGTACAGGAATCTCTGGGTCACCAGTTTTGGTGTGACACACACGGCTTCCACATTTAGCTTCATACTGGGTGAAAGTGGCGTTCCAAAAATTATTTTTCCCCTCGGAATTCTTATTCACAATGAGATGGAGTTGAGGTGTTTGTGTTTGCTTGCTGGAGCTATAATTAATGTATTTGCATTAAATGTCCACTCGCGCATCGAAGTAAAAAGCAAGATGGCCGATTGTGAGACTGAAAAGTAGCTGTGGGGGCGGGCCTGGAGGGCCTATGAGAACACGGAGAAGTGTTGCCAGGTTTGCGAATTGTAAGCGAGTTGCAGTGTGTGTAAGTAGCGTGGTTAAAGTCCTTGTTTCTGCCCTAGTTGTGGCAACAGAACATGTCGACCAGTTTCTGTCAACCGCTTTTGGTCAGGTGACCAACTCCACAAATGTTAAATTAGATTATATTTAATGTAAAGAGAAAACAGAAAAGTCCTCCTGAAGGATTCCGCTCAACAACATATGGGGTTTAAGTGGTTAACGTTACATCAAACTATAAATATTAATTTGTTTGGTATGTGCAAGGAAACATCTGTGACATAAACATGGAAGATCATCTGTCTTAATAATGATCTCGCATACAAAGATAGATAGCCCTGTATAGCCCATAAGTAAAGTTCTCTGGCTGGAGGCTGTCTAAAGAGCCACTGTGATTCCATTGGAACACCTGTCAACCTCAAAGACACCAGGGGCTCTATTTTCGTTACCGCTTTCGTTATCGCTTTCGTTACCGCTTTCCATAACATTTTGAGTAGTTCAACTAGCCAATTTACATTGACACATTGTAGATAGGCCATTTTAACTATTCAAAAATGTTTAGCAAAATAGTAAAAAAGAAAAAAAAGGGCAAAGGGGTTTAGGGATAAGGGGTTTAGCGGTGACGAAAATGGAGCCCCAGATTTCTTATTATGAATAAAAGAGAAAAAATGAAAGGTGAGCACAATACAAATTCACCACCGCTGCTAGACAACTTCAAAATATGGGAAAACACTGCATGTTGACACAAAACAATCTTCTATGAGCAGCACCAATGCATCATTAAGGTTACCCCAAGTAGCCTGCCTGGTTATGGCTCATCCCAAACTATGGGAGGGAGACCTGCTCAACCACTGTGACCTAATGGCTGATGCACAAGCAACCACAAAGGCATAAATACAACTATTGCTATTTGCTGCCATATGTACAGTATATCTATATCCCACATAAAAGAGTATGCCAAGTCAAAGCAGAAATTAAAACTGTATACGCGAGTCCTGCCTTGGGGCCGCAGTAACCTCAGATTTGCGTGATATGGAGGCAGAATGTCTCTGTGCCCCGATGTGTTTGAAGTGTAAAGAGGTGCCCTGCAGCTGTAATGTGGTACGTTAATCCTTTCTTTCACACAACCGTCCATGGGCCAGGTTCCCTTTACTCCCAATTCTTTGTCCTGTTTCAGTTCAATCTTTCACATTGCCAGCTCATTTGTAACTCACGCAAACACACAAATGTCCTGAAGTGGCACCCACATCAAGTGTACCCATGATGGTACAATGAAAGCAAGAGCAGGAATCAGTGTAGGAGGGAAAGAGAAAGGGAGTGTGAAAGAGATTCAGCACACTACAATTTCAGTGCAACGTAACACCTGCAAGGCTCCAAGGTGCCTTATTGCCCGAACGATAGGGCTTGAGGAGGCGTGGGGAATCATATGTGTTGCATTTAATGTGGGAAAGAACTGAGAAAATGATACCATTCAGAGCGAGCTCGGTGGGGCTTTTGTCTGCGACGGTCAGGTTCAGTCAAGTCCACAAAAGTGGAGAGGGGGGTGGATGGAGTGTAGGAGTGTAGAGTGGAGGTGACATGCAGTGTTTGCTTTATCTCAGAGCCAAGGGACTGATCACTACAGTAGTTGAACAGGTGGCGCTCACGTACAGTAGCTGCTACTACATCACAGGTGGGACTTCAAATAAACCCCACCACGATGCTTAATCGTTCCATGCATGTGTAACCATCTGAAAGAGTTGGTAGATCTTAGCAGGGTATCTGGGGAGTTTCATTATGAAAACAATAACAGGCATCAAGGCTTAACAGTCAAAGTCAAAGGGTTGAAAAGTTTAGTTTGAAAGCTGAATCTCACTTCAACTAATCTGCATTTCATCCTCTGCTGACAGTTGCAAGCATTTCTTTGTGAAATACTGCTTACAATAGCCTGCTTATTGTGGCAGGGCTTGATCCTTTCTGGTAATTTGTTGATTTGAGATGGCATGGACAGAAAAGGTTGGCCTGAATGAGCTTTAACATTGATTTAAAGACCGACGTGGCCTATTTAATCGTTGATTCACTTTATCTATGCACAAGAGGAAATGAGTGGCACATGTTTTAAATGTTTCTAACTGCCCGTCTAAACCATATACAGTAAAATCGTCAGTGTTTATTGTTCCAGATTTTACATTTAGCAAAATACAGATAAATAGTGAAATATACTGTACACAGTATGTGCAAATTCATTTCTATAGTCTCACCTGCATTGCTCTATGCCTGCTGCTATACTTGGCCAAAGGCATGAGCTGATGATCTTTAATGTATGCGTTTAATAAAGGCCAAATACGCTTTGTTTATGACCAGAGTTTAAGTATGAGTTTTAAGTCCCTGTTTAAGTCCAAGGTAGAACTAAATCTCTCCACACTATGGGCTCCATTTTCGTCACAGCTATAAACCCATTATCCCTAAACTTCTTTGCCTTTTTTTACTATTTTGAAAAACATTTTTGAATAGTTCAATTAGCCAATCTACATTAACAGTTTAACACGTTGTGAGCTTGTAGACTGGCCATTTTAACAATTGAAAAATGTTTTGCAAAATAGTAAAAAAAGGCAAAGAAGTTTAGGGATAAGGGGTTTAGTGGTGACGAAAATGGTGCAATACACTGTATGCAACTGCTTATACAGTACTGTACATGTTAATGCTTCAACTACTGTACTGTATTAGTAGTGAGTAACCAGTCAATCAATCAATTGTACACATCATCTCCACTCAAGTGTGGTTGATACACAGCATGGCAGCCTATTATGCAACCTCTGGGAGGTCTAACAACTATAGGGTAACAATACATTTAACAATTTAAACACAATTTAATTATTGCTGCATTTGCTACTAACAACAAATAAAACACTGATGTTCACCACTGCCACTGAAACCAAGGCACTTGATGAACTTCATCGGGAACATTGGATTCAAACTGGCAGCTCAATTACGACCAGGCATACTTCCACAAAATGCTTTGCACATTTAGAACACAAATCTTGAATGTTCTCTTATGGGGGTCGCTAGCACAAATTATTTTCAAATCTGGGGCTGTGGTCGAATACATTATGAAATTGGTGTCCTTTCCCTGAAAATGTGTCTTTAGTTTAGTAGCTCACATAGGACTACAACAACCAAGCTCTTCTAGACAGAGTCACGGAAGAAGCAGGAGCTAGACATACTTGCACAGTGTCGAATGTTTGACAATAGTATTACTTTGTGTTTCAACATGTCCGTGCTCTGGCTAGACCAACAACTTGGAACATCCCTACTAATCCGCCTGCAATCGAGAGTAGACTGCTGTGAAACTTGATTTTCAGATGTACGCTGACAAAACGCAGAATCAATCATGAGTAAATTATCCATATTATTGCAGTCAAGGTCAAAACAACAACAATAATGATGACAAAGACACTGCTACCCTGACGACAGCTCCTACTTGCACGAAGCACAGTCACGCTAGGCCTAAACATGAATAAACACATATGTTCCCATTTATCCTCCAAATGAGCACACGTCACACACACACACACACACACACACACACACACACACACACACACACACACACACACACACACACACACACACACACACACACACACACACACACACACACACACACACACACACACACACACACACACACACACACACACACACACACACACACACACACACACACACAATCTCTGAGACAGCACATTTATTTATGAGTTAAAAGAGGGTTTGCGGGTAAATGTGCCAGTCTGAAAAATAAGGCCATGCTATTTCTGGCAATTGGAGACTGTTGAGCACTTAGATCATTATTTAGAACCAGCTGCAAAGCTCGCTGTGGGGATGTCAGGGGGGGCAGGAGGACTACAAAGATTTACTGATGCCTTGTAAAACTCTACAGGCAAATGGAGCACGCGACTTATCCCTGCATGTCTTGACTGGATTATATTCTAATATATACACACGTATAATAAAGTATTGGAAGCGAGCGCACACGCATGCACGCACACACAGCTTGAAAATTACCTTGAATTGTATTATAACACATACACACCAAGCATTCAGGGCTGCCCACAGACAGACTGAGATACGAACGCTGACAGATAGACCTGAAGGGATGGCCTTGGAGATACTGGGGATACGATCATGGTATAGATTAGAGACAGGCAGTCTCCCGGTACAGGTCAGCTGACCCAGCACTCCCCCCACCCCTACTACACTTCCAGCCTCCTCTCATACCTTCCCTCCCCCTCAGACACTGACACTGCATCTCCAACCTGTCAAGACTGCGGCTAACTTTAGAGACTGATTCATGGTTCTGAGGACCGGCCAGTAAATAGATGACAGTAAATGCAGGGCTCACAAAGGACAATCCAGAGAGATCCTCCATGCCAAAGGCACAGGAATGGACGTTTATCTTGCATCCTCAGATTCCTCACATCACCTTTCCTCCACCATTTGGTTGTGTTCCCAACTTCCTAGATGTCTTTACTAGTCAGCCTGCCCTGCGTATAGTGCATACAATAGGGATTCTCAAACTGTGGTGTCCAAGTTGTGTGACATTAATAGTTGGGGTAGCTGGTGTTATTATAATTATGAAAAGAAAATACAAAACTAATATTTATTTATTTTAGTTTTTTTATTACTGTATATAAAATAAATAAATATAAGAAAATACTTTGTAAACGTATATTATGTTTTAAATGTAAATGTACCAAAATGACTTGACTTAGGCCAGCAGCCTAACTACCTGGAGTGTAGCTTGTCATTGAGGTAACAAGACTACTCGCCCCGTTTCTGTTTTCCTCCCAGAATTTTCCCCAGTGAGGGGTGGGAGAGGCTGGACAGCAGACGGCTGGACTTTGAATTTCTCTAACTATAAACTTTCATGACAGCAGAACAGCCTAAGTACAAATATAATTTATGAAAAGCTACTACAGTGAAGTCTGTTCACAGAAGTTGTCGAGGTACCATTTGAGGGGGCAAAACCTTACATATACTAAATAATACCAGTAAGACGCGCAAACGCGGGAAGCGAACGCAGCTCGTACATATTTGGGTTTTTTTAAGATTTATTTTTAAGTTATTTTTTTTTTAAGTTAAGTTATTTTTAAGTTAAGTTTTTAACTTAGCCATAACCATATAAGGAGTCCCCAAAGCAGCTATACGTCCAAATATGGAGTGTGTTGCATCAATGACAAACAAATCACTCAGCTCCATATATGGGCACAAATGGGACACACACACACACAGACAGACAGACATGATCTGCTAGGTCTCATAGTAAGTGCTCACTGCGTTCGCAACTAAATTGTTTATAGGTTCAATATAAGTCAAATAATATAGCCTTTCCACAGCAGTATCTTTTTATATTTTTCCAAAAAGAATACAAACAGCCAATAGCATATTACAAAGTTATCCCCCTCACTGGGGAAAATTCCGGGAGGAAAAACGGGCACGCACCGGGGCGAGTAGTCCAGTATTCGTCATTGATACAATTATGCAGAACTGGTTAAAATCAGGGAAACTGTCCGGCAGTGAGACAATCATGAAAGAGGAGTTGCAATATAATTTAAAGTATTTTTGAAGGTGTCTGGCATTGGGGACGTAGAAGGGGGTGCACAACCCATTTAGGCCTGAGGCTGATTCTAAAAACGCCTTCAAATATTTATATAGCAGCATCAACATTTTTACATTTCTGAATACTGTACATGCTGTACAGAACCCATAAATGGGTTCCCGGCCTGAGGGGGTAAAACACCAAAAGGGGTTCCCGCCCAGAATGGGTTAAACATTTGGCAACCACAATCCTCTTGGTCTGATGTACAGATGACGACTAACATAACACAGTCAGCAAGCAACTGTGCAACACAGCAGAAACTGCATACAGTTCTCCATCTCAATGACAACTTACTAAAGAGTAAAAAAACAAACACAGCTATCTCCTACATTCATCGACTAGCATACATAATGGCTGAGCACAGTTGCGAATGATAAGAATGGTGAGTTTACCTAAGATGGCACAAAGATAGCTTGTCAAGATTGACCATCACAAAAACAAAGTTGAAGAAAAGTTGACGAGGATGGATGAGAGGACTAATATAAATGTTGAGTTCGTCACAACTCCTGCCCAGTGGCCATAATAACAAGTTTTAAATACCGGTATGTCGGTATTTGAGAGTGTAGTTTAAAACGAAACACATGTCAGTGACATAAATATGAATAACTGCAGCCTATTCTTGCCCTCAGGTTTCTGCAAACTAGGTTCCATCTGAAGAGTTTGCAGTTAAGTTAATGCACTTTCCATTGCAGTCAGAACTGCAGCATCACTCCCAATCTTCCGCCGTAGTCTGAAAACCCACCTTTTCAGACTCCATCATGGCCCATAGCACTTACCCTACCCCCTTAGATAGCATTTCTGTAGACCTAGATAGCATTTGATACAGACTTATAGCATGTTATGTAGACAGCACTATAATTGCATTGTATGTAGTCATAGCACGTCATATACATATGTATAGCATAGTATAGTTTATATGTATAGTTTATACGTATAGTTTCATTATATAGATATTCCACTGTTACTTTCTTAGCTTACGCATGTTTCATGATAAATGCTTTTTATGTGATGTATCCCATGCTTTTTTTTGGTTCTTGCTTAATGTAAGTCGCTCTGGATTAAGAGCGTCTGCTAAATGCCTACATTGTAAAAATTGTAAATTGTTTCAGACAGTATTGTATTCCCTGGTCTATAAAGACACTCTGAAGGCTGCAGGGTGTTACTGAGGTTTTGGCTGCCCACTACCTCATGTCACCACAATGCCTTTACAGCTCAGCCCAACAGCGAGCCAGCCAGGCCGTCAGATCTGAGCCACAACTGGGTGTGGAGTGTGGCCTGCTTCCTCTGTTGTGTGTCCTCACATTCAACCCTGACCAGGCCTGGGTAGAGATGCTAAAGGCATCAAAATAGTCTAGCCTGGGAGATAGAAGGAAAAGGACTCTTCCACAAACATAACACCACAATAAAGTAAACACCAACCAATATAGGACTGTATACTATAGAACAAAATAACCGACTCAATATGGCTCAATGCAAGTCATTATCTTATGACCTAAATGGCCATATGCTATGTGACTAAACACAAAATAAAGATAAAACATTTCACAGACATTTTAGAGGGGACAAACTAAGTGTTGTTAATAGGCACAAGTATTATATCTGTGTTTTACAAATCACACCTGTGTGAAGTGAGAGGCAATCTTATCATCGTACATCATCATCTCATTCCTCCATCAGAATTTGCGTCCTCACCCTCGTCTTCAATGTTTGCGTTGCGCAATGTTTGTGTTTACACGAACGCTCAAATTGTCCATTCATTGTCAATGGCATTTAATGTTTGTGTATAGGACAAATTGAACCACCCTGAAGTAGCTTTAGGAAGAGTCCAGGCATGCTCCTGTGTAACCAGATGTCTTTTGTTTGTAAACCAGGATCCAATCACCTTACAGTAGTCTGTGCCAGACTTTTGGCCCACTGACACAGCAAACTAATCAGACAGGCTGAGCTACAGAAGTCAATCAAAGGCCCTTCTGAGGAGGAACTGCCACAGCAGTGAGACTATTCAGGAAACAGCCATGTATCCATGGGTACATTTTCTACTAGCCTCAATCTCTCCAAAACCCTGGACATTTTCATCACAACTGGCAACCCACCTATCCATTTATCAGTGTGAGACGCAATATCAGTTTCAGATAGAAGGGATGTTAGCTTGCCTTTCTGCCAAAGTTTGATGCACAGAGAAAAAAAAACTACAGCTCCTTTCAGGTTTTCTAGGGACAATCTATGCTGCCCTTCAAAGCCAAAGTGCAGTAACTGCATTTTCGGACACACCAACTTATTTGTGTATCTCAAAAGTCAAATCAAGCCCGACACACACCGGCTGCGTCCCCCGCGCGGCGCCGCGCGGCGCGCACAGCCGCCTCCATTATTTTCAATGAACCTAACGCACACCGGCTCCGTCCGCCGCGCGGAGCCGCGCCGCGCCGCCCGGCGCGCCGATAGAACACAGTTCTATTTCGCCGCACAGCAACGCGCCGCGCCGCACACGGTCGCAGACGGTGTGTGGTGGGCTTTAGCCTTTGTGATTTTGTGGGATAAACAATTACCTCAAGAACATACAATTACAATAATATAATATCAATTATATGCCAATATCTAATTTGGCTGACTAGTTGAAACACTTTTTAATTGTTCGTATACGGCACTTTGGCTTTGTAGGGCAGTATAGGGGTGACCTGCAATCCACTGGGAGAAAAGAAAATCACAGAGATCACAGTGCCCGCTGACTTCCTTTTTAATAAAACCTGCTGTGCCTTTAAGCCATTTATCAGACTGAACACCCAACCACCTCCAGCACTTTTCCCAGACAACACACTGCAAGTGAGCTGCTCTCCGCGGAGCGTGACCAATCCAGGTGGTGCACAATTCCATTTACAAGACATTTTAACAGGGCACAGGGACACAGAGCAGGCCTTCCCATTAAAACCTGTGGTTTTTTTTTGTTTTTGTTCCTTTGAGTCACGCAAACACTGAATTGATTTTACAACACTGTTTATACAAGACACTTTGTGACAATTAACTAACTGATTCAGGGAATTGAGATGGAGCACAGTCAGAGTAGGGAGGCGTTTCCCTTCATTAGGAACTCGTTATAGCTCCATGTTGAGCCAGCCGTGCTGAGGTAAGAGGTGCGTTCAGAGAGTACTGGAGTGTTAACATTTAATGACTGATTATGTATGATCAGCGGACACAAATCGTTTCATCTGGCATTTCCAATGTTGCCGCTGACTAAACGAAAGGCGGCTGGGTATTTCTACTGGGTATAGATAAATAGAGCCATGCATTGTGCTAAAGGGAGAGAGGACCAAAGCCGGCCCCCACTCTGACAAAGCGCTCTCTGTGGGTTCAGGGGAACAGCCATTGGCTTGGGGATGAGCCAGTGGGCCTCCATCCAGCTAGCAGATCTCACCCCAGAACTCACAGAGGCCGGGACCCAATGTTCTGGGAAGTGGAAACCCAACTGTTTAGTATGGCTGAGCAGATACGCAGAGCCAACCTGCCTGCTCGCATCAAGTCCCAGAGCTATGCGGAGCAGCAGACAGAAACAGGAACATCGACTCGAGATGGGAGAAATGTGGTCATCAGTGAGCGCGTGCAATTTTTCATTAATAAAGCATGCTAAATTGTGTGAAAACATGGAGATCATAATTAATAAAGATAAAGGGGAATAATAGAAGTTTGGGAAGTTACTACCACCAGAGTCTCTGGTTCTAGTGGTTGACTTTCACAAAGCATCTCTGTACAAAATAACATCCTGAGCTAACTCCCAAGTTTCCTGCACAAAGATGATTGCAACTCTCAGGTCCTAGACGACCACCATATTACCAAAGAAGAAGACAATGAAATGCAAGCCGTAGCTTTAGAAACAGCCCACTCCAGCTGCTTTTCTAAGCCTCTTCATAGGAACTTGGCCAAAAGTCAAGCAGGTGAGCACTCAGGAGACAAAAATTACTCATGGGAGTGCCTGAAAAACAAAGACACACCTAAGGCAGGTATGGCTGTCTATATGTGAACATGACAAACATTTTGTTTCAAACCAAAACATAAGTGGCACTGAAAGATTTGCAGCCAATGTATTATAGCATTTGAAAGGTGCATTTTAACCTTCATTACCTCGACTGATCAGACTGATGTGGTGAACCAAATACCAATACAAGCATTTATTAAATAAAACCTTCATTGTGCTAAAAGCCTAGATGTGGACCAAGAATACCTCTTGCACAGTACCATTTAGTGTGGAAATAAATCAAAAGTGCTCCTTGTGTGTTACTACAGTTACAAATGGATACAAAAATGCAGAGGATTGTGCAAAGAGTGTACAAATAGGTCCCCATTGTATAATCTCAAGAGTTAAATTAACTCAAGACTTTACAGTCTAGTGCTGTTTTTCTTACCTGAGCAAAGGACGCCCTTGTGTCGGGCACAGGAGAAGTCGTCACACTCGCAGAAGCTACCGTAGATCTTGCCGAACTCCGACTCGTAGCACAGGCATTGGTTGCAGCTGCACTCCCCTCTGCCACTGCAGACCTGCTTGCCCTCTGCCTCGCGGCAGGCGCTCAGGTGGCGGCTGCCCGCCTCGCCGTCCTGGCACTCACAGCGGGCCCCCAGGTATCCCGGCTCACAGCGACATGTCCCACAGTTGTAGGTACCTGTGTGTGTAGGTGGAGGTTTGGTAGATTAGATTAGATTGGAATAGGACAGCAGGCCTACTTGGTGCCACGCGTTCACTTTGGTTTGAGCCCAAGTTACCTGTGGAGCTGCAAATGCTGCTGTTGGCCTGCGCCGTGCGGCTGCAACCGCAGTCACATTGGTAATCCACAGTCAACTCCAGGCGGTCTTTGAAGCCCACTGGCTTGATGGTGAAGCTCTGGTCGGTGCCAGGCGGAGGGCAGCTCCTGGCCTCCACCTTCACGTTGAAGGATACCTGGGGGGAAAGCGAGCCAACGGCGTGACAGTCAACAAATGGCCTACTCACGTTTCTGATAGTCTGACCAGAAATGGTACCGTATGACACAGAGTGAATTATAAGTTAAAGGGGATGATTAGAGTTGTTCCGATACCGGTATCGGATACTGGTATCGGATACCCTTGACTCAGCATTTACATTTACTTGGAACCTTACACCACTTCTATAAAGCCCTTGGCAGCTCGACTACAGATGTGTTGTGAACTGTGTGCGACCCTGTGTTTGTGTTTACATGTGTAGCCATGACTCGTTGAAAAGGAAAGCTCACAGCGCACACTCACGGATGATGTGACTCCCGACTTTGTAGATTAATCACAGCCAATCGAGGAAGACGACACAGGCCCTACACCCATTTGATTGCTCCGGGGAAGGAAAGGCGAGGAGAAACCCAACCCTTGTGGTTTCTAGCCTGTCCCGGCATAAACAAGTGTTTTCATCCCTGCTCTTCACTAAGATACCGCCACAGTCCTCCTCAAAACTGTCTGTCCCAACTATGGCGCGGGTGTTTTTCTTGGCTCTTCGGTATGCCCTCCCTACATATAAAAACGATGCGGCTATAAATCTGAACTACCGACGGTAATTCACACGTGTCAGCTTCACTCCGACACGTCTTATAAAACCTTATTTATTATGCCAAAGGCCAAAAAAAGAACACAAGATATAAAACTTTTATCTGTAACTAAAGCATTTAAGCTTTATGGACTTCCAAGCAGAATACAGAAAAATATAAAATATATCTATAAAAACAATATACATATCACTGCTATTACAGCAGATATTGCAAAGACCAAGGGGACAAACAGTTTCTAGAAATATTTCTGTGGAGGTCAACTGTCTCATTTATCTACTTCGACAGTAAGAAGTCCAAGGGGCTGCATGGAGAGGTGACACGCTGTGCTTTGAAGCTTCCAACAGTTCTCGATCCCAGAGAGCCGTAGAACCTCTCGCTTTAGACTCAGACCCAAACCAAACACCCGGGACCTCATAGCCACAGTCGGACCTGTTGATGTTGGCAACATACAAATTAGTTCATAGATCCGTTCTCCCTCCATGGAGAGAGCATCCACTTGTTATTCTGTGAATGGAAGAGCTCACGATTTCTAAACTCGCCTACTGTGATTTCTGATCTCATATTCCCCTTGTGCTGTCCTCTCAGTGACGGTGCAGCTGAGACACAGGGGAGAGGGAAGCGGATGGTCGAGGTTACAACAAGCTCTTTGCTGGGAGAGAAGCAGCGTGAAGAGTTGATACCAGTCTGCACTTCAAAAGGAAAACTGTGCTCAATAATCAACCATAATATTATCATGCAGTAAATTTATGGACAAAACTAGATAAAGTGCCCCTCGGGACACAGGTCTCCACTATAAGGCCAATGTGAAAAGGGTGCAATTTCTTCTTACGCCTTGGATGGCAATTGGCTGATTTGAGGCATTTTGTTCCACAAAATGTGTTTTGCAAAAATCCACCTGTTGGTGGCGCTATAACAGGCAAATGTGAAAAGGATTGGATATATTCCTCAGCCTAGTAGGAAAGAGTGCAAAACATACTCTCCCCATGCCTTCGGCCTGGTGGAGACAATAAGCAGTGTTGAGTAGTAATTTCAACGATATTCAAATCAATTCAAATTGTCATAGTGCCTTAATGCCACTCACTTAGTGCACTGCACACTCCATCCAAAGGACTACCCTTGTTGGCAGCAACGGTCAAAAAGGCTTTACTCACAAATATTCAGTTAAGTTGTTACAAGCTATTTTTATGTTACCTACAGTAGTCCTAGATAACCGAGTAGTCCTGCTGGGTGCTATATCCCCTAGCTAGCCTCTAGTTTCTGGAAGGCAGCTGTCTGAAGGACATGACATACAGGGCTGTATTTTGCGTGTCTTAAGTACCAGGTCTTATTCCCTAACTTGCTCAATGCTCTTTGGCCACTCAGAATAGCCAAATGGCATTGATCACGCCTCCAGGTCTTTAGTTTACTCAAGTTAGGGAATAAGACCTGGTACTTAAGACACGCAAAATACAGCCCACAAAACCAGAGTTGTCTTCTTTTCCATCAATATTGGGATATTTTGTGTGGCTGGCAGGAATATATGTTTAATTGAACAATAAAATGTGCACTTTTTTTTACTCACAGTATTTTTACTGGCTTGTAACTAAATATTGTCCCATTACAAAAGTATTTTTATAAGTAGTTTGAACTATGTACTATAAGTAGTATAACAAAGTATTTTTCTACTGAGGGATAGCTAGCTAATGCTATACTGTTATTAAACACCTTCCAGTGTGAAGGCAGCTCATTGCATTCAAAGTAGCTTCCCCAACACTGAAAATAAGTACCAATTCTACCAAAACACACTCATTATTGTGCGAGTATTCAGGCATTACAGCACAAAATATGTGTTGGGAGTTTCCTCTGACCAACATATATAGACAAACACAAGCCCTTTCAGGAGACACTACGTAACGTGCGATTGAGGCAGCCAGAGGCCCCATCCTGTCCCTTCCGCATTCCTCCACTACATCGTGAGCAACTTAATGAACTAACAAGGGGCACAATTTGATTCACGGGACATGTGAGTCACGAGCACGCCACTACGCCCAATCAGGCGGCACGTCGTAGAGCAACGGAGGGCGCCCAAAACTAGTGGTGAAGGGATGGGAGGGAAAACGTCAGGAACGGAGGGGGGGGGGGGCACTGACGATACACCTCAGCTGAACTCTATGGAGGAAATTCCTGGTTGCTGAGCTGGCAGGCTCAGGAAGCAATGTGATTGAGATGATATTCAGGAACTGATAGGTTGACCTGCAAAATGTCCCAGAGATTAGATGATGAAGGGAGGAAGGCAGACAGTTGAAAGACTGTAGTGGTATGATGTAATGTGAAATGGAGTAGGCTGGAACACAGAAGAATCACACAAATCGCAAGCTTAAAGCTTTATTCCTCACATATGCCCAAACGCATGTATACCAGCATACAAGTGACTTCTACATAGAAGTGAAATGTTGGCATTCCGAATCCACACACGTATTTCCTGGTTCTTGAGGTGCATTCACATGACGCGATTATTTTTGGGTATGACGCTATTCAATATTAAGTGCATGATGTGATGGGAGGAACATGGTCCTGAATCCTGATATGTCAGAAGTTTAGTCTGGTGGGCGTTCGGGTGGTGCAATGTAAAGTGCCTGCCCACCACCGCAGAGGTTGTGAAAAATTGGCCTACGTTTGGAAGTAAGCCGGAAGGGTAATCATTTTCATTGCACGTATTCCTACACTGGGCGACACCTGTCAGCAGGTAGTGTTTGGCGGGAGGAGCAAGACAAAGGCTCTAAGTCCTCCTGGTGTGGAGAAGTAATAATGTCAAGTTGTCAACTCCTTAACTCAAAAATCATGGCACTGTGCCTTTAAGACAAATGTCTCTCAAAATCAAATGAGAATCTCATGACCTGAGGATGGAGGCTGTCCAAATGGCTATCATTGTAACAGTGGAGAAATAATTCTGATGATGGCATTCTCATGACTGCCTGGCATTCATGTGAAACGAAAACAAAACCGCAAGCTACAATCTAATTCAAATGCTTCTCGTTTGTTTTTCGACAACATTTCTCCATAGAGATGACGTGGAGCGTTAGCATAGACCCAACACCATCCACATGCAAGGTTCTATTCAGTAGTCCTATATGGCTCTGAGAGTATCGCAGTGAAAAGGATGCTGAATACACTTGAGCCCGCTTTTTCCTTGCTGGGCTCTTTTGTGTGTTTTCAAGGCTGTGTTTGTATCACAAACCCCCTTCTGCCCACTTTTGTCTGAGGTCATTGAGATGCAGCGTTAGGCTCGGTGGGGCACAGTGACTGACACCTGGGCTTTTGGCCACTTCCTCCATACGGAGCAGGAAGATTTGGCAAAGCAATAGCCTGCACCATAACCCCCCCCCCCCCAACCTCACTTCCCTAGATGAAAAAAGAAGAGCAGGGCCCCTCCGCCACCAAAGCTCTGGAGATGGTCTCTCACCCCTTTATTTTGTATGCAACACCCACTGCCTACTCCCACGCCCTAGCCTCACACAACATTCTAGCAAATAAATGCAGAAGCTGCGAAACAAGTACGGGAGCACTCAATACAAAGCTCCATTGAGACCCGTGTGGAATATAAAAAAAGGGCCTGCAGAAGGATTTGGACCGTACAAAATTCGAACGTGATTAAGACGTGCAATGATTTAGCGACATCCGACCTTTCTTTGTTTTCTTCCGTCACTTCAGTGAGACAAAATGAGGAAAGGGTGTTCCAACGTGGTGAATGCTCCCATCATGTTGGACACAGGCCCGAGTAACAGCCGTGGAAAAAGACACTGGTCTTCTGCTATTCAATTTATCATTCCCCTTCCACGAAACAAACTCTGACTGAAGGCCTTCTTTGCATACCACTGCTCCTTATGTCCTCAGTCTCTACACCCCATTCATCCCAAGCACAAATTCCAAAATAGCTACTCCGCAGGAATGAAAAGCATAACTCGTGCCATTGCCCAGGTCCAGTGCCCCGGAGAAGCACGGTTAATCATTATGGGTTCAACTCCCACTGTTCTCCTGGCCCCCTTCCTGTGGTCCCCTGTGGTTCTGGCCTCTTCTACAACCTTCTCCCTGAAAATAACCAACGACTGCCTCCGTCATCCTCCATTCAATGATGCACAATCACATTCCCAGACAGAGACCGCGCGGCTGCAGCAGGACCTGCAGAGAGCAGAGGCAGCACCAATGAAATCCCAGAGATCCTTCTGGGGGGACAATGAGTGAAACTTGGCCAGCCTCCCTTAGATGTGTTCACTGTTGATTGATTCCAGCCGAGACGCGCCGCAGCAGCGAGAATGTTCCCTTCGGAATGAGCAGCATCTGCCAATATAGCTGTGTGGTGTGGGGACAAATGGTCATTCCTTCTTTCAGATAGGAAAGAGGCTTTATCTGCATTGAATATCAGCACGTGTTGGCCTGGGCCGTGGCTCAGCGGTCCAGGCACCTTGGCCGGTAGTCCGAGTCTGGCAGTGTGCCGCAGGCTCGACTCCCGATCCCGACGACCTTTACGGCATGTCACTCCCCCATCTCCCCCACCCCATTTCCTGTCAGCCTACTGTCTGTTTCTCTATAAAAATATAAAATAAAAGGCGAAAGCCGCAAAAGAAAACCCAGAAAAAAACAAAAAGAATATCAGCACATGGCAAAGATAACCAAGAAGGCAGTTGTTTGAACCTAGACTAGAAAAAGCACAGATCTCCACCAGGGCAGGTCAGGTTGTTGTGGCAATTTGTACAAAACGGGTACAAAGCGAGCTACTCCTGAAAAGTGTAAAAGTCAATCGTAGGCAATGAAGGTGGATTATGAGAAATCAAACAAACCCGTCTTGATCACATGACTATGGAGAGCATGTGTACCGATTTGCGAGAAATTTGGATAAAATCCGAAGGAGTAATATTAGAAAATGTGTTTTACATATGTCGGCCTCCTGGTGGCGCTATAAAGAGCAGATGTGAAAAATTCCAGGCAAAGGTTTTTCCTTGGCCTCTAGGGAGTTGGCATACAAAGTTATCCACAGATCCGTGCAGTTAGAGGTAAAAACACTTTCCGGCCAGTTATAGCACCACCATGAGACTGAGTTGAAAATGTTCATGTGGCATTTCTTCCTCTGCCTAGTGGGAATGTGTGTGCACAATTTCACAGAAATCACACGATGTGTTCATGATTTGCAGCATTTTGTTTGAAACTGAGCACTCCTGCGAACTTTGGAAGCCAATCTTAGCCAATCAGGATGGAGTCTGAGAAATCTGAAAGACCAGTTTCGTTGAATGGCTCTAGAAAGACTGTACCAATTTGCGTGATGTTTGGACAAAATCTGTAGGTGTACTGTCCAAAAACTTTGCACAAAGAGGCCTCCTGGTGGCGTTATAACAGGCCGTTCTGGAAATGTTGGGGCAGAGGTTCATCGTTGGCATCCAGGGAGTGTGTGTGCAAAATTTGGTATCGAACGGGTTAACGGTGCCGAAGATTAGCTGGTAACAGACGGACGGACTGACGGACGGACACACGGACGGACGGACACACGGACGGACAGACAGACGGAGTGCAAAACATACTCTCTCCCCATGCCTTCGGCCTGGTGGAGACAAAAATGTGTTTTTCAAAAGTCGGCATGCACTATAACAGGCAGTTCTGGAAAATTTGGGGCAGAGGTTCATCGTTGGCATCCAGGGAGTGTGAATGCAAAATTTGTCACCGACCGGGTTAGCGGTGCCGGAGATGCAAAACATACCCTCTCCCCATGCCTTTGGCCTGGTGGAGAGAAAAATTAAACCTCAACTACAATTTTAAGGTCGTTCATAGAGATGAGCACAAGAATGCAAGCCATGTCCTGCAGTGAACTGTCTGGCCAAGACAACGTAATACACTTGTAGGTGATTTTCATTAAGCTGCGGTTACAGATCTACACACAGGGCACATGTTGCCTCATTGGAAATGGTGGAGGACAACAATATATACACCTCATTCTCACTCCTCTCTCAGCCACCGCAGATTGATCTCATGAGACAGGTGCTGCACTTCAAAGACTTAAAGGTCACTCGGCGTTCGCTGCAGACTACCAAGTCGCAACTGGATGTCTTTGGTAGCTGCAGGATGCTTGGATGGGTATCCCACTCCCAGCAGAGGACAGTCCAGGTATACACACCTCATACTGGTCGTAGTCCATCTGTCCACACATTATTCATTGTCTCCACCAGGCTGAAGGCATAGGGAGAGAGTATGTTTTGCACTCCCTCCGTGTGTGTGTGTGTGTGTGTGTGTGTGTGTGTGTGTGTGTGTGTGTGTGTGTGTTTGTGTGTGTGTGTGTTTGTGTGTGTGTGTGCGTCCGTCCGTCCGTCGGTCTGTTACCAGCTAATCTCCGGCATTTTTGCACACACACACTCCCTCGATGCCAACGATGAACCTCTGCCCCAAATTTGCCCCAAATAACGGCCTGTTATAGCGTCACCAGGAGGCCGACTTTTGTAAAACACGTTTTTTTTATATTACAGATTCTGTCCAAAAATCCTGCAAATCGTTACACAGCATCTCTATAGTCATGTGTTCGAGACGGATCCGTCCGATATTTCATATTCCATCCCAATTGGCTAACATTGGCTTTCAAAGTTTGCAGGATTGGCCTGTTTTGAACAAGAAGCCAAAATATGATCAAATCATCAAGATGGCGGAAGATGGGTCATACATTTGAACTGAATGCCCAGAGGAGTTTGACAGAATATTACGTCTGAGGGAGACTCACAGTATCTCCTATCTTCAGGTCAGAACACTTCCGGAGGCCCGGCAATGGCTGTCCGTCCTGGCAGGTGGCCGTGAAGGACAGACTGATGTCCTCCGGGTGGTCCCACACGGTCAGCTCCACTTTGGAACGGATGTTCTGAGGAGAGAGGAGAGAGGACAGGATGTGAGGAAGACACAGGCAATGTTTGATGGCCGAACATAGACCTGATGAAGATCTATCAAGATCGAAACGTGCATTAATGACGATAAAGAACACCCTCTTGTGTAATATCGCTTAATTATGAAATGCCTATAATACGGACGATAAGGTTCATGTGATTATTGTGCCAGTAGTTTGTGTTGTAACCATTGAATCACTCTAAAACGTATATCCTGTTTGTGCATCAGTCTTGGCAAAAGGGGTTTGTTAGTGGTTGCAACTCTTTGGATGTCAAATGTTTCAACTTTCAAATGCCCTGAAACTGTGGAGCACAGTAATATGGTACCACACAACAATTTATAATGAAACCACCACCATCTGCCTGGTCATGATGGTTACTCAAATCTGTTTGCAGGCAGTGTGGAAAAAAAGCGAAACACAGGGAATGTGAGAGAATCATTTGCCTTGGTTAGGCAGATTTATACAGCCAAGTCTGGCTTGTCTAGTCTTAAACCAAAGCCACAAAGGACAAGCACTGCTCGAAACCGTACGGGCATATGTGTATGAGATGCTACAGCTGTGCTGTGTGCCAGCTTGATTTGCATCTGTGAAGCATATGCAAACCTAACCGTGTGTTCATTCATGTGCAGTCCTCTTAACAGCTACATGATTGCGCCTAAATCAAAACAATACCTGATGTCACAGATAAACATGTTTGCTTGTGCAGGTTCACTCTCTCTTCTCTGACCATCACTTAAATGCAATCCAAGCAAACGGACAGTATTATTCTGCTCTAACAACAATTTATCAAGAAACAAAACAAAAAAAGGTTATGCAACACAACCTCACAACACTTGGCAAAGTCAGTGTAGCTAACAAATGTCAGTGTGGTGAATCTAATGTTGCACAGGGAATGTTAATGAGGTCCTGACTCCTGAGTCACAACACTTCATTCTAACTCAGTCTCACACATTAAATATTGCGAGTCTTTGTTTCATACGTTTCAGTTACAGAGTTAACAGTGTGTCCTGATTCTTCATGGCTAAAAACAAGTTGCCGTACTTACTAGCCAAGCCAAGGGATTTTTTTCAACACTCAAAATCCCACTAAGTTAGGAAAACATTTAGGGAAAGGCTTACGAAATGTAGAAAAGTTGTTTTTGGAAATTCTTTCCTTCTTCACTCAACAAACTTGTTCCAGAAAATGCAATTATATAAATGTCAGCCTCAGTGTAGAAGTAACTAGAACATACGGTTTAGAGTGATTGCCAGCAAGACAAAGTAATTAACAGCGGGCAAATGTTGAGACAAAGGAGAGAGGGGAGACAAATGAGCGATCATGATTTACATTTAAATCGATTTCTTTTAATCGAGTCCATTGAAAAGAATTACTGTTTTCGTTTGGGCCCACTGTGTTAAAAAGGCAAGGACTGATTATATTTGTTTAATATTATTATTCACATTTCTACCGTTGTCCAAATGGACCTCAGAGTAGCACTGTTTTAAATCCTCCCTTCCCATAAATCCGTTTCTACTGAGGAATAATAATAATTACACATCTACACATGTATTTCCCAATTGTTCTTGCGTAAAACAGAGTTGTTAAAATAAATATTTGGCAAACTTATTCCAAATAAACATGTCTTTTGGATTAGATTATAATCATATGTTTACAATTCAGAGGAGGAATGTTAGCACCCCCAAAACAGAAGTGACCCTGCTGGAATACATTTCCTGTAAGACTATGAGCAGCAGGCGACTAAATTGAGACGATAAAACCAGTCCGTGTCATGGTAATAAAATGTCATTTAGCACAGTGTGATTTCCCCTGGTAGTTAATGGCAGACTACCTCATCCTTAAAAGGATGGTTAAAATAGCCATTTCATTACCTGGGTCTTACATTTATTAACATAGTGTTTGTACTATAAATAGAAAGGTTTTTTTGTAAATGTGAATATACAAATTTAACCAAATGGACTTGTTTCCTGGGATTCAAACCAGTCTACTGCTCAGCCAAGAGGCAATCCCTGTGGGACCAGGGGAGATATTGTACAGTTCGGGGCTCGAGCAGTATCACCTGTCAGCCAGGCCTAACTGACACCAGAGTCTACAGTTCTCAATGGAAGAGTATAGGAAACCCAACTCCAACCATTGCAGATGTGCTAACTAATAGCTATATTGTATTGTAACATACTCTACCACTACAGATTGGTTAAAACGTTAAAATAAGTTTCTAGGAATGCAGCTTCAACATTGCTCAGTTCCGCTTCCAGAGCCGTCTTTTTCTGCTTTCTAGAATGGCCTCCATGACCTTCTCACTACTTTGCAGACAAACGACACAGTAGTTTTCCACTGTCACCGTTATGCCGTGGCCCCAGCCCCACAGGGGAAATAAACATCGTATTACAACACACAGACACGCCAAACCTTTTTCCTAGAAAGTGTTTAAATCTGCTTTCCTCTCCTGGATTTGGCTTTCTTTCTCTGTACTCTCGTTTGAATGTCACCCTTCACTATTTATTGCGTGCGCATGAACACACACCTTAAGTGACAAAGACATTGGTATTGTTTGTGTTTACTTACATTGTAGGCATTGATGATGAGCTGAATTATATTCTTAGAATCCTGGTCCAAAATCTCTACAGTAGTGCCAGGTATCAGCGCAGTAAAATTCTACATTTGGACAAAATATGATTAGTATGTTTGGAAATGTATGGAAGGTTTGATCAATAACAACAATATGTACATACAAGAAAAGAAAATACCTTATATATGACATATAGGCGCTTGGTAACTGCGAATATGAGATAAATGTTATTTTCTGCCAGTTTCTCCCCCAGAAGAGCCAGAGAGGGATAATCCTAAACACAAGAGAAAGAGAGCAAAAAAGAGAGAGAGAGCCACAGACATGAGAGACATGCACTTCCTCTCGCAATAAAGATCATACCTTCCTGTCAGGAAATTAGTAAAAGGAAGTAATTGGTCTTCCAATTTTGATGCCGAGTTTAAATTAGACTCCCCAGCCATGTCCTATTTTTAGGGGAAACAAAAAAACAATATCCCCCAAAAAGTGAGGAGAATTGAATTGTCATCCAAAACCAGTAATTAACAATCTTTACGTTTCAGTATTTTTGTCAATTACGTTTTTTATCAATAGTGTGTCCAACTGTACACACTACATGTGGATTTTAATTAGAAACGGACAACGTTGTTCAGTAATAACCTAACGGTAATTCATTCATTTAGACTTAATTCTATGCATTATGGTACAGCTCAATCAGCCGCTCCAGAGAACCTGCTCAGAAGCCACTGGAACTGTTAAGAGTTAAATGTACAGTTACCTTCCAACATAACTAACAGTCCCTCCTTCTGCAAATCACTGACTGCACCTACAGTAGCTATCGCTGTAATAGGCAAACAAGCCAAATTTGACTGTATAGCTATGTAATGTTTAAAACTAACTGTTCATTTAATTTTAGGTCAGTCAAATTAGGTCAGGCTTTTCTGAAAACTAATTTGATTAGGTAGGTTAATTCTACCTAATCAAATTGGCCATGAATAAAGTTCCCAAATTAGTTATTTGGGCTTGGCTCAGAGCCAAGTAGAGCCTCGTAAACTCAGGATACTTCCTTAACTCCTGGCTGTCTGTTAAAGGGTAGTGGCAAGGTCAAGATATTATGTTTAAGTAATCACACAAAGCAAAACCTGCCTAATTCCAAAGTCCACTCATATACAGATTCATCCTGAACAATGCTAGGGTGGCATAGCTGCTCTCGGCATAAAAATGTGCTTTGAAAAGAGCCAAGGTTTCAGATTTCTCATAAGACTGTGTGTTTCAGGGTGTATTTGCTGCAAGAAAACCTGCTGTAATTTCTCTTAAAGGTGTAATTTGAAGAGTGAGTGGATAGCATAATAATTATTCACATTCATTGTTACGTAAATTACATCACTTTTGGATCAATATTTTTGCTTTTTATCTCTGCCAAACAACAGGATAAAAAAGACAAGCTGAATCTTCTCCAGCCTTACCATCTTAGTCGAAGCACTGTACTCATTCTTGTCATCGAGGTGGCAATATCCGTCATGGGGCTGGACCAGGCCACCAAGCTTGCCATCCAAAGCAAGGTGAGGCACATCGTCTGTGGCGAACACCAGCAAGTGGAAGGCCTCTTTCCTCCAACCTATTCTGTCCTGATCAGGCAGAGGACAATATATGCCATGATTATGATGACTCAGTAATTTTTTGTTCATTTAGAGTTGCTTTAGCATGCAGGAACACACACCAGTGACACCACATACTATGCAGATGAAATATCACGTGGAAAGTCAGTTTATAAAAAGACCACACATCCAATAGGTAAGCCTTGCCGAGCCATGAGGCCCATAGGGCATGAGCCTATCTCCTGTTTCTGTAGTGAGAGGCAGCTTGATGTACAAGTACACCCCCTGGCCTGGACATGACGCCATTATGTCACAGGGACTTACCCCAATCCAACCATTGAAGTTGAGTGCCAAGCAAGGAGGCACTAGTCTATGTCCTATTTTTTAAACGTACGTTTTCTCATTCCAATAAAGCTCCTTTGAATTGAATTGTGTTCTATTTTTCAGAATCTTTGGTTTGACCTGGCCAGGGATCGAACTCCGACCTCCCAGTCTCAAGAATGAGACTCATGTGTTTTTAGATAAGTGCCTGTGATGTCACAGGCACTGGTCTCACTTCCTTCCTGGACTACATGTTGTCTCAGAAATACAGCCCTCCCCCTCTTCCCCTCTCCACAAGGAGGAACAGTGCACCAACGCAGTGCACCAACGCATTATGGTCATTATGGCGCAATTGAGCAATCCAGTCAAACACACAGACTACATTATTCTTCTCGACATAGGGTGCAAATTTCAAATTGTGCTACTGTTATCTACTACAAATACTATTATTCACCTGGTGCAACTCTTTCACTCATACTATTATTAAAAAGATGGCATTAACATTGAGTGACTGCGGTTTCTTCCAGCGGTGAAATGTCCCTTTAATAAAATGATAAACACAATACACTGAATAATCACTCCATAGTTCAGAGATACCCCATAACTTTTCACCATCTTGAGGACCAGCCAAACAACAGCAGCCAGAGTTTAACCCAGCAGGCCCGGACAGGCCATAATCAATGTGAAACAGTGGGGGACAATAGGCAGTGACAGAGCATTAGAGAGTGCTGACTATTAGCATGGCACTAAACAAACCTAACCTTTCAGCCAGCAGCAGAGGCATAAAGGCAGACATTTGTCATGGGATCGGACATTGTGTGCCAACATCATTGTACAATAGAAATGTGGGCTTTCCCGTTACACAGAAGCCTCTTTGATGAAGAACTATAGTCATGATTGTATTACTCAGCCAGGGCAGTTCAGTGTATGTTGTGCGAGAAGCTTTTAGTTTGATATCTAGACTAGGCCTGTCACTGAACCATGAACATTTCCTGTTGTTGAACATCTTTGCAGGGACATTTGTTTTTTCCCTAAGGAAACAAATACCACTGATAGTTCTTTGACTGCTACATTTTTCTGTTATCAAAGCATACGTGGGAGCCAATTTCTGCAACAGAGTAAAACAAATCTTGCAATTATGACAAATGACTAAAAGAAAAAATTGAATCCTGAGAAAATTGTGAGGGGGAACAAAAAACCTTTAGGTTTACATGGTGGAAATGGTCTTCCATAACATAGTCTTTCACAGTTACGTCCAAATAAATTATGGTTACAACAACTTCTGTCGAGTATTTTCCTGAACTACAATTGAAATAATAGGCAACTTCAATTAAGCCTTTGGACTGCCCCCAGCCCAGCCTCCTAACCAGCCAATGTTTGAAATGTGTCAGTGGCAGTAAATTACAAGGCACGACCTACTTGGAGGGAGTCTTTCTCTTCCTGTAGAAAACAATTAAACTTGGAGCGGAAAACAAGGATATGACTGGGCCTGCCAATGATGACTCGTCCTCATGTTTAACCAGCTGCACCAGACTCCACTCCACTTCCTATCTAGTCTACCCCCCTGCAAGTTATTTTAATTAACAGAGCAAATAGGACAGCAGTTCATAATGGGTGCATCTCAGTAGTCTAACAGCAGCCTCCTCACCATCTAACCTACAAAGTAACATCCTCTGTATTCATTTCACTCAGTTACAAATGGATAAATTATCACTTAACCCATTTTGGGCGGGAACCCCTTTTGGTGTTAGCATTATGTTATGCTTTAGCTATTTAAAAATAGCAGATCTACAAGCTCATAGCGCGCACAGAGTGGCGCGCTACAAGCTTGTAGATCTGCTATTTTTGAAAAACCGAAGAACGACTGACATAGAAACATAGCTTTTTCAGAAAACTGTCAGGATGTAGAAGACATTTTTAGAATCTGATCTCAGGTCAGAATGGTAAACTGTCAGGATGCATAAGACATGTTTAGAATCTGATCTCAGGTCAGAATGGGTTAAGAATGGTGTGCGCTGCTGTGCACATACTGTATGGTTGGGCTATTGTACTACAAGCAAGAGACATTTTATTTAAACTGTGTGAGGTTACGTACGGTACCCCATGCATACTTAAGCCAGGAAGTTCTGTCACCTTTCGGAAACACAACCTGCCTGACTGACAGCTAACCTTACAAACGGCAGCCTGCAGTATGGCGTCGAATCCGCCCTCGGGTGCATCTCGGTTGCGAGACACCATCTGCTTCTGCACCTCCTTGTTGAAGCTGTCCACCTCGTCAGTCAGCGAGAGGATGTGGCGAAAGCCGAAGGAAGGGACACAGTTGGGGAAGAGCTTGTATCTGTTTTGAAAAACAGAACATATTCTTTACTTTTACAGTCATTAAAGGCAGTAAACATTTTTTTTATTATTCTACTACAGGCTGTGTTCCTGTAATGTTCTTTGTGCAAATTCAGATTTCTTCTATTATCATTGTAGAAACAAAACTACACACTGTCATGATTTGCTCTACAATAGTGCTGTTGTTTAGTCAAGGACATTATTCAGATGCCTGAAGGTCCTTCACAACATTGGGCTATTAAACCTTAGACTTTATTGAGCAAGTGGCGACAGTGTGCAGGTGTTTTGGATACTTTTTTCTGTAAGTGAATCAACTCCAACAACACACCTGTCACATGTTAAGTAGGCGCAAGAAACTTTTGATTACCCATTATGTTCATTTAATGAAAACAATACGCGTTGATAATAGATTCCATGTGACGCAAGCTTGTAGATCTGCCATTTTTGCCAAAATAATGTTAGCCTATTTTCACCTATTATGACATGTGCAGAATGTGGACGGCACGCTAGATTTGATGTGGTTAAGAATCACATCAGTATTTTTGATTGGATTGGATTGATTACCATCCAGAATGATTCCCATCCAGCTCAAGCCATTGCCTAAATTTGGCTGTTTGAGTGGGGTGTAGCAATGACAGAGGTGAGGAAAGAGAGAGATGTGATTGTGAAGTCCACATGGCATCTGTGCCTTTAAATGCTTCCCTGCAGTGTTGCAATGTCTGTGTGACACAAACACACAATCCAATAACCTAGTTAGGAAGTGATGCGCGAGGTTGGCCGGCACGTTAGTGTGTGGAGTAATCTCACCTCCAGGGCAAATGTGGTATGCGGCTGCCTTTCAGCCTGCTCTCATCAACAACGCTTAGCATCAACGACACACACACACACACACATGGCGTGGGTGGTCAGTAGCCACTTTTGAGATCTGCTCTTCACAGCATCTTAGTCCAAATAACTACAAGCTACAGCTGTAAAATCTCTCGCTATGCATCTTTCACGAATGGCTAAAAATAGAACTTGGAATAAATTATTCATTTTCATACTCCAAACTGTCAAGAGAAAGAATGTGTGAGCAGCCCGCCAAGCAGTCTCAAGCTGATGCTTATTAACAGTGTATGACTGTATGTCCAACACGGTTATATGCCCAAATTTAAATAAAAATAAAGAAATTCAAGTGACTGGGACCTTTCCAAGCATGCTGCTAATGTCCTGCTGTGCTTCCTCACCCATTGCATGGATTCTGTTGGTACTTGGGTGCTGTGTAGGAGAAGGGGGACATGTTCTTATCCACAAAGGAGCCAAAGCCCAGCCTGAAGTTGCTGGTGAGTTTGCCCATTTCCTGAGCAAGCTTTGTGCCCAGGTTGCGGATGGTGTCCAGGTCGTCTTTCATGGAGAGGGAGAGGTCCATCAAGTAGTAGAGATCCACTGGATAGTCCTCCACCTGCCGTACTTGCACCTCAAACTCTGTTGGGTCTCCTAGATAGGTGGATAGAAGGCGATATAAATGATTTCCAACACATTAACTTCAAGTTTATGGTCAAATGACAAGTTTACAGGTAAAGGAGCGGGGGACATTATTTTCCAATACAAGCTCCCGAGTCCTAATGTTATGCAATTACGAAACAGTCATACGAATGGAGAAGGAAAACTGTTTGAGAATACATACATGATAACATGCATTCTCAAAATAAACAGTGTATATGTAAGTGCCATAAGTGATAGTGCCAGCGCACACACGCACACACGCGCGCGCACACACACACACACACACACACACACACACACACACACACACACACACACATGACTGTTACTTGATACCTGGCCGCAGGCTGAGGGAGATCTTCTGAGGCATAATCTGGATGACATCGTACTGGGTTGGCCCAGACCCTTTAGAGCTGAGGGGTGTATTCTTTAGTATGGAACTGGTGCTGCTAGGATACTCAATGAAACCTGCTTCGCAGCCTCTTTTCTGAAGGTTCTCACTAAGGTCACATCGTGAAGTCAGTGTCCGCACCCTCCCAAAATCCTGTAAGGACAAAAACCCACAAATCTGTCAACACAACAGTAGTGATCATTATCTTAGAGTGAGTGGCAGAGAATGGCCAAAGGGCCAAGTAGATGTTGTTCATTTGTTGCAGTGCAGCATGCTGGCTACATTAATCTTTCATTTGGGACTGTAAAGCTATTTGAGGTTTGGCAGGACATTGTTATGGACACTGCACGCAGTAACCTCGCATGTCATTGTTGTTGAGTCTCTCTCGTTTTGAAAAGGGTTATGCCGAGTGCGTTCAAGTGTCATCCATCATGCTAGTTTGCAACAAGATGCACAATTTTAAACATTTTCACTTGGTACCTCTTTTGCGCACCAGGCGCAACTGGGGTGAATGAGAAGGCATTCTTCACAAGATGTAGCGCTGCCACTCATACAGACGTTCAGACCTGAGCGCAGAAGAAAAATCAAAGTACAAATGACAAAACCAAACAAAAGCCACGGCAACTAGAATTATGTGACATATTGCTCCTGCAGCCATTCTACTCCAGAGACAACTATGTGAAACCAATAGTTTAGTTTTGCTTTATCAATTCTGTGTGGTTGCATTGTTTATGGAGTTTGGTACAGAATCAGATACAGTATGTATTATAACTATGAGCTCAGACTAGCCTTAGATCAAGACTATTATACATCTACGGCTAAGATAGTCTTGATCTAAAGCCCAAACCACACCAAAGGGTCGGGTTGGGACAAAACTGTTTAAGGTAAACCACACCAACCGTTTTGTCCCAACCCGACCCTTTGGTGTGGTTTGGGCTTAAGGCTAAAAATGGACCAGTGTTGCCTGCTCATTGCTACAGCTAGAAACTTTACTACATTTGGGTTCTGCTTGTGGGGCTATGCTACAGCTAGACTGACAGTTTCAGCAAATTATTCTACAATATCTTGCTTAGCAAAACTGGCTCTGGCGTTAACTGGCTAACGCTAAATAGACCAGAGGTAATGGAAAAACATAGGCACATGGTTTTAATAATCGTACCTTGACCACTGTGTATAAATAATTCCAGAAGCATGCAGCACAGAGTGATCCGCCACATCAACATCCCCGGAGTCCACATGTTGCCACTTGGCGTGTTGTTATTTTTAAAAATGTGTCAGCTCTCAGTGAATTTGTCGCCGATACCGTTCAGTAGTTTTTCAGTCGCCAGTCGGATCCCTTACAGATACAAAAGTGAATTGCACGTTGACCTTTTCAACTCTAATAAAGTGCTTGTTCTTTTCTGAAGATGAAGGCGCCATGCAAACAAGCATTAATATCCATTCTTCTACAATATTCCGCAAGTGAATTAGACGACACAATCCATGAACTGCCTCCTTGAAACCAAGTCAACTGATTTATGCTCGCTGGGCGCCTCTGCAGTCTTCCACGTCCATGGGTCACCCATAGTTGGTTAGAAGTTGAACTCAAATCATTTCTCAACTGCACAACTATCTGACCACGGCCTGATACGCTGAAAAGCCTCCTGAATAATGATATAAAAAAACAAATCCACTCTAAACCCAGGCGTCTTGCTTTCACCCACAAAGTTTTGTTGTTCGTTCTCTCCGGTTCGTATCCCATTCCCAGTTCGAGTCTCCGCCCACTCCTAGCTGGGGGGTGGTGGGGGGCAACGAATCACCATTAACTCTTTAATTACTCCAGTAGTGCTGTCTTGACATACACTTTACCAATAGCAATAATTATAATGTACTTGAATCTTCCGATTCTAATCTGAAACAAAAAAATATCTCAGGACAAATTATTAATCAAGTTTAAGAGCAGAAAGTCCATTAGACGTCGTGTTTACGACTTTGAATGCTGCAGTAAAATATATGGCTATAAAATAAAATCAATCATATGAAATGTATAGTAATTCTGACTAGGCATTCTGATCATATGAACAGTGATGAGATCTTGCATCATCTCTCTCTACAGTCCAATGGGACCCGTCGCCACCTAGTGGAGAAACTGAGGAATGGTCAACACTCGGCCATAAACGTCCTTCATGTAAGCTCCCTGCAGTGTCTTGTTCTACTTATAGCAACACATCCTAGACCAGCGTTGACAATCCAATTAGGACTTGCTGACTAGTGACACATTTGTGCTGGTTCATACACACAGGACATCAATAAGCAAGTGCTGCTGAAACCACATTCAAGATTCAACTTAAAGTAAATTTATTCCTCACAAGGAAATAGAACACGGCATTGCTTGAAAGCCATTTACAATTTGCTGTCAACAAAACTTTTTTTTTTCTTCCAAAAAACTTTTTTTTATATTAAACAAAAATCGAATAAATCTGAAATGCAATTTTATGCAACAAGTCTAATAAAATAAAGCATCATTCTGATGCATGAATTGTATACAAATGACAGCCCATGTTTCTTTTTACTCTTGGGCTTTTCCAATGTTTTTATATTAAACAAAACAAATAAATCTGCAATGCGATTTTACACAACAACAAAAATAAAATAAAACTGCATCTTTCTGATGCATGTATACAAATAGCAGACTGCATGAACAGAAGTCATCTAATTGTATAAAATTATGATAAACTCAAACTATATAACCTCTGTATGGAAAGATTGGGTTATCCTTTGTCTTTGGAAGAAAAACACAATAAATGTCAATAAACTGTCAGGATTTCTTTCAATGTATTAGAGTTTGGAAGCGCTCGTTGTAAATCCCAAACAAGTTGGGAATTACACTACAAGGGATGTAGAAAATGGATGTAAGTGCTTCAGTGCTTCCAAACGTAATACAGAAAAACTAAAATCATGACCGCACAAGTTTGACAGAAAGTTGCTCATAACATGACAACAATGGCAATCTGATAACCCACGCTATCCGCACAGCTGCAACGCGAGTTAATCGTAATGTGTTACAATCAGGAGGGTTTTGCAACTTGGATGCAGATGGCATCCAGCAGGTTGCCTATGCCACCTCATGGTGGTGTGGTGCGCGCCGTCAATAATTCGGAAGCCATGTTCTCAATTTCCCTGAGAGGTAAGCCACTGAGGACACCCCGATGTTTGACCCGTAGCTCCTTCAAAGCACCCACTATCGCCTGGCTCCCAACTCCTGGATGGCGCTCTTTCAGACGTGCCATCAAGGTGTCAAAGCTGCCCATGGTGCCATAGTGTTGGGGCACAAATGTGCATCTGGCTGTGGGCAAGACGCACACTACCTTCACCTTCGTTTGGAGATTAGAGAGCAGATGAACAACATTAGAGACTACAACACTATAGTGACATTGACGCCCGATACTATTCATCTTACGCATTATCTACACTATTGTGTACACATTATACAATGAAGCATAATTCAGGTTTTTAGGTTGAGGTCAGCTGAATTCATTTCATCAAAACGTAGGCACTGGATTCGATTAGCAATGCCTGGAGAGTGCAAGCTGGTGATGCATTAAGAAGGGCACGGTTGCTGTGCTCTGTACAGACTAGTGCGTGTGAAACGCAATAAACTAGAGATGCACCATATAATCGGTAGCGTATCGATGGCCATTTCGGCCATAAAAATGCCCTATTGGTATAGAATCGGTCTCCCAATTAGTTTCACCGATATTGATGATGTGACCGTCAATGGCTTTGTACTTGCAGAGCAGCCAGTCTTGTCTCCGTCTCGCGTCAGCTGTTAGTGGGGGGCTTACCATTTACTTTCACCAGCCAAACTTAAATGAAAAGTGTAAAAATTCAGCAATCAGTTCAATATAAATATAATATATAGGAATCGGTACCGCCCCTGGATATAATCTGATATCCGATATCGGTTATAATTTCAATATATTGCATCTCTACAATAACATTAAACACTATTCACTGTATTCTTGTATCAGTAGAGGATATGCTGCTCTGTTATTTTTGTAACTACAGAACTAAGTGTAGATCTGTTCTTTTTAGGAGGTTTGGATGGTGTTGTTACCTCATCATGATGTTACTAGTACAATTAGGGAGATCTATCGCTCTATTAGCCTTCCATCCTTCTCCCACAGAAAAAGGCTACCGGTAAGTGATGTTACATATCATCAGCTTTGTTTGTGTAGCCCCCAGCCAAGACCCAGCCCGCAACAGCCCTGCCAATCAGGCTCAGCCCTATAGAGCGTCGCAGTCCCTCCCCCTTTCAGAACAACGAGTGGCCCAGGAAATGAATCGCAATTACATTTTTCCCATAGGCATTTCTTAAATTATTTATTTAAAGACCTTTTAA
Organism: Protomyctophum bolini; assembly: GCF_963924005.1. Taxonomy (NCBI): domain Eukaryota; kingdom Metazoa; phylum Chordata; class Actinopteri; order Myctophiformes; family Myctophidae; genus Protomyctophum; species Protomyctophum bolini. Next base: position 11,839,295 of record NC_137877.1, on the reverse strand, counting down.
GCGTCGTACGAAGCCAACTCTTGTCATGACAAATCATGACAACACACACAATATTTTGGACCAAACAAATAATTACAAAGAAGAAAAACAACAAAAAAAGTGTTGTAACCTGCCGTTTTTTTCTACTTTCTAATTCTTTGTTTGGCCCGAAAAATTGTGTTTGTTGTCATGATTTGTCACGACAAGAGTTGGCTTCGTACGACGCTTAAAAGGTCTTTAAATTAAAAAAAAAAAAGAAATGCCTATGGGAAAAATGCATTGGGATTCATTTCCTGGGCCACTCGTTGTTCTGAAAGGGGAAGGGACTGCGACGCTCTATTGGCACGACAGGTTGCGCGTTGGTCTGGCGAGTGGGAGGCCTTGGGTTCAATCCCCGCTTCTGCGTAATACATTTGCATTCGTTCATGTGCTAAAAGAGTGACTTTGTCAGTCATTTCACCATGCAATGGAAGACAATGAGAAGCTATATTTGAATGATTAATTTCTAATCAACTGTGCAACAGAGCGATATATCTCGCCAATTGGACTAGTTACATCATGTCAAGATAAATACACAGCCCAAACCTCTATCAAAGTATTCCAACTTCATATACACAAGGCCCACAACTCAAGTGGGTTCTGATTCAGATATGATTGGGAACCCTGAAGGAGAGGATCATCTAACCTCCTTAACTGCAGAGTTACTGGAATCAGTCTTTGGAGTTTTAGGTTTCAGGGGAACCTCTGATGGCCCAGGACTGCTGCTGCTGCTGCTGATCACATCAGCCTGGAAAAACAAACGTTTTAGATCAACGCTCCTGCTGTCCTCTGGTGGCCATTTAAAGCATGACCGTCAACATTCATTTATCCGGATACAGTAAAGTCAAAATCTGCAGATCAGATGCCATTTTGGAGTATCAAAATGTATGGAGATGACATAAAAGGGTTCAGACTTGCCTCTGTCACAGTACAGGGTAGGTTGGAAGCCTGGAGGAACAAGCCTCTCTCCTTCTCTTCCCCTGTAGGAAACGTAAAGGACCATTATGGTATTACAGTACACGTCTATTCACATCTTGCCATTTGTGCTTTTCCTTAGTTGTTACCATTGCACAAAGTTATTAAAACATAAACTTAATTGAGTACCAAACAATTAATTTCTCTCCTAAATATTTTCTTTTCAAGTCAATCAGCACTTTAAAATATACAAATGATTTTTATTATTATAAAACAAAATTAGCAATCCGCCAATCTGACGGACTTTCTCTGGTGACACACTCACGAATGCACAAAGGGATTCCATGAATTTATAGAATAAAATTAAGTTGAGATTATGCATCTCAAGCTAGTTTCAAGTTGTTTTTACATCCGGAAACTCCTTTCCAGGACAGGCTTCAGACTCGCCTCCTCAGGATGCCCTTGTGACCCCAGGCAGGGTTCAAAACCACAACCTTCAAGTAATCCCTGTAAATCCATTTTCGTACTGTACTGAAATGAATCCAATGTTTTGGAAAATTCAAGCAACCCACAGTATGCTTTGGGAAATGGTGGGCAGTAATATCAACTAATCATGGCAGAAGAATTACATCCTTTTGACCAAACTATGTTTTTGCAGTTGCAATAGACACAGGTGTCCCGAAGGTGGAATATTAATTTTCCATAGCTTAGCTTGATTGGCCCCGCAGTAGATTTAACCATAAACACCTTCATGAATGTCTGGTCATATCTGCTGCTGTGCCAGTCGAGCGAAGCTATAGGAAATGGAAACAGGTATGTCACCTTTGGGAAACCTGGGAATACAGTTGGCGCCAATATAATGTTTACCATCTTTTTTCTCTTTGGTTGTCTCTGCAGAAACCCCTTTGCGTTCAGCAGAAGAATCTAGGTCTTCCTCAGCATCGTACCATGCCTCACTTGTATTCATCCCTTGGAATTCACCTAGTGTTTATAAGGAAAGGACAAATTACAACATAGTAAACCAAACTCTACCAGTATCCTGACTGAGGATTGAGTGGGTGAGGGTGGGGGAGAAGATCTTGTGGCATACATGTCTGTTCATCTCCTGGTCCACTGCTAGTTCCACTCTGCTTGGGAAGAGTTTCCACACTCCCTCCTGCTCTGCGGTCCAACTTGATCTGGGGAGCTGGGCCTTTCTTTTCCTGTACAAGGCATCAGCCATTGGCACCGTTCAAACTAATGCACTGTTCAAACTAATGCAAGCCATTATATGACTTCAAATCAATGATTTCAAACCTTTACGATTAATGAACAATTATTTGTTTTTAAAATTGTGAAACCATCAGATCTACATGCTCACATGTCACATTGATTTGAACTTGTAAATCGGCCATTTTCAATTGTTTGGCCATTGCACACAAAGTATAATACAGGGTAAGTTGTTAATCAGACAAATCAATTTAGTAGATAGTAAGACTATTTGACATGAGCAAGATTATATCTTGCTCATGTCAAATATTCCACACATCGCCCGTCTGAAAGCGAGTCGAAATGAATGATGGATCATCTGAATGTAATGCTCTATATGAGAATAAGAAGTTTACAAAGTTTAAACCCACCACCATATAATCGGCAGGTAAATAAAACAACATCAAAAGGTATTTTCGCTGGGGACGCTGTGGGCACTGGCGGCGTGTTCCCTCCTCCGCGTCATCAGTGCCCATACCCGAGGCGGGGGTTGGCGATAGGGCCTTTCTGTGTGGAGTTTGCATGTTCTCCCCGTGTCCCCTAGGGTAGATACCCTCACAAAAACATGCCGTAATCCTGGTCTCTAAAACTACCTCCCCCTGGCCAGCCGGGGCGCCTGATGGAGGGGAAAGGAACTGGTCGGAATAACGTGTCCCTTCCACGTGCTACGTCCGGCCGGGGAAATTCCCCTCTGTCAGGTGAAAAGAAGCAGCTTGGACTCCTCATGCATAGAAGGAGGCATGAGGTCAGTCTGCTGCCCCCCCAGGTTGGCAGAGGAAGTGTAGCGCCCAGGATTACATTAGATAATTGGCACTGGGTGAAAAGAAAAACTGGGTTACAAAATCGTGGGATAAAAATTAAAAAAAAAAAAAAAAAAAAAGGTATTTTCTACTGAAAATTGGTCACTTTTACAGTGGTAAAAAGGTTATTCTAGAAATTAGAATCCAGCAGGGCACACGGTATAGATTATGATTGGATAGATTATGGATAGAGCTTTGATTACATCATGTCTGTCGAATGAGCCATGTAACTATTCTGGACACATGCTGAATTTCATCAACCATCCACGGTTTCCTCATCAGATGGTAAGACCTGGGATACAATCCAAAAGGGAAGCACGCACATCTCAGACAATTTAAAGGGTGCTGAACAAAACAATATACATACACAGAAAGAAGGTAGGATGTCCGCACATTTCTTAAAGGGACATTCCACCGCTGGAAGAAACTCCAGTCACTCAATGTTAAAAACACAAGAGGTGCCCGAATCCCCTGCCGGCATGTTTTCGGGCACCTCTGTAGCCCTTGCCACGTGAAAACGCCACGTGAAAACTACAAACCAGAAGTAAGAGCTGCATCCTGTCCGTCGCTCAATCGGGTCCTAAACTAGCATGCAACACTATAATATGCTAACCGGAGCGAAGTGCGAGCGTTTTATAGTTTTTAGTTAACTTTAGGGTATGAGGAGGCTTGTCGTTCTCAGTAGGCTCCTAGACTACATGCAGTAGGTTGATAAGATCGGCTTGATAAGTAACCTACTGGGAATTATCGGTTGATTTTCACGAAAATCCGTTGGTTAAATACAAGCAGATCGCAAATTTCTATTTGATCAATGGGCTGTCAATGGAGGGTATTGCAACTCTCCAAAAACATCCTCCACCCGCACCCTCAGATCTGCAAACAAACTACTACTCCATGTTCCTGACACCAAACTGCACACCATGGGGGACCGGGCCTTTTGCTCAGCAGCACCACGTCTATGGAATAGCCTCCCCATGGACCTGAGAGTGCCGCAGACTGTGGAATGTTTTAAAACAGGCCTGAAAACCTTCCTGTTTCGGAAGGTCTTTTTGTGCTGAACTGTCGCTTTGCACTGTTTTGCACTGTTTTTGTTAACCCTGTTTTTAACCTTTTATGATAGATCATATGTTTTTAACCTTGTAGCACTCTGAGATTCCTTGTGAATGAAAAGTGCAATATAAATAAAATTCATTATTATTATTATTAGATTCAACCCATTATTAAAAATAAAATCTAGTGTTGCAAATTGCGGCTTGTCTTTAACCAACTATAGTGGCACTTGGTACAAACCAAAGATAAATGGCAGTAAAATACTGTATTGTGAATGTGGCCTTATGAGTGTAGATTGTGCAACATACCTGAGAGCTTTTGAAGATCCCTACATGAACATTTCCATTTCCTCCAACTACTTTACAATCTTGCCTCTGTGGCTGCTGGGAGCTGTTATCATTCACATGGTAGGCCAACACACAACATAGTAAGTAGAGTAGACATTACAATATTCAGTCACTCAAAATGTCTGCTATTCCATGATGGAAACGATAGTTTTAGTTGAAACTAGTGCCAACATACCTTGATGTAGGAACACTTCCCAATGCATCACCAATGATCTAGACAAAAATAACATAAGATTAGACCAGTACAACAACTTGCACAATTGTTTTGAATATTTGATACCACTGAGCTATCTGGCTGGGGCTGACCTGAGCAGGAACATAGCAGGACTCTGTACCAAGTGTGGAGGAGACAGACAAGGGTTTGAGCTGGTCCAGAGTTGCTCCTTCCTGGATCTTACATCTCATCTCATTGTAATCAGATTCTAGTGTCTGCAGGACACTCGCAAGTTTTGCAGGGAGACTCCCCGATCTGCAGAGCACAGCAAGTAATGGAAAAAAGATTATAGACAGTTCAAGTAGTACTGCATCCACATCTTAGCCAATCACTAGCATCCACCCTCTCCCATTTCTTATCAGACATATTCATGTCCATTGTACTTCTAATTAATTGACTTTTGTTGCCATGCAAGCAGCAAGTGGAACCGCAGCACCATGACGCTGCGGAACCATTGCCCACCACTCCTGAATGAACTGTCTGGTGCTGGGACTCTGGTGCAACGCACAGGTCCTCGCTCTACTCCTGGTGAGAGCAGGAGTGGACCTCAGGATACATCACCAGGTGGGATACGTCCCAGGTGCATCCATGCGATGTTTTTTAGTTATTCAGTAAAACAAAATAAAGAATACAAGAACCGCTGCACCAATCGGTCGACGGAATGAAACGAGGGCGAGATGGATTATGGGCGACGGTACCCGATACCATCTGCATCCATGGATCTAATGATCTCTATGAAATCAACACTAAAGAGTTCTTTGGGAAGGAAAACACTAGCCTGGTTTAACCACTCCCCCTTGCATTGCATTCATGCCATTTCTGTGCTATATATCCTACATTTTGTGAAAGGAATTAAGAACATCAACTAGGGTCCTAGAAATTTCATAGACATGTAGTTGCCGGCCACTTTATCAGATCTTTTACTGAGAGAGCACACAGTAGTGGTTCACACCATCTCCCATAGTTCCCCTTCCCTGCTAAATAAGTGCCGAGTGCTCCAACCATCCTGTAGGAGTCTTTAGTGCAGTAACAAAGACAATACTTTGCTTGCAATGCTTTCCACCAATGAACAATGGCAACTGTATATTTTGGAGCGCCTCACGTCAGAGACGGTTATTTAACCTAGGTCTCTGCAGTATTTAGAGGCAAGTTCTTCCCTCTAAACTAAGCGCACAAAATTAAATGACATCAAATGACAATTTAACAAACTATGAAGATGAAATATGTGTGCCTGACACAGTGAGGAAATGTGTAAGATTAGGGTATATTTTGACCTGTACTTATCCATTTCCTCTGGCCCCGGGTTGAACCAGTCTCTCTCAGCTGTGTTATAGTAGCATCTCCAGCAGTGCTGCTGGCACATCCGATACTGCAGGGCCAGCAGGGACAGCTCTGCCTGCTTGGTACGGTCAGCACAGGCACAGCACCTCATGGCATCAGCGTCCGCTTTCATCAGTTCACCTGATCTGGAAGAGAAAATAACATTCAACCACTTAAACAATATATACTTTGTTTACTAGAGTCCACAAGGGGTCTATAGTTGGTTTTTCCCTTCTAGAATCAAATCGTCATTGAAACAAGACTATTCACAAGCTCAATGTTGCAACCTGTAGTGTAGTGAGCTTGTATAGCTTTATTTTTGTTTCCCAGTGTTCACCTTGATGTGATAAGTTACTGAAGAGAAATAATAAGACTAAGAAAAGGCAGTGGTTTTCAGACTTTTTTTCACCCAACACACCAATGGGCAAGTCAAGTCTCAAGGCACACCTGGATTTGATTCCCAGCCCTAGCAATGACACTGAAACCCCAAATAAAATCAATAATAATAAAATTAATTAATTTGTTTCATACACAGTATATTGCAATAAAAATGTGTGGTTGTTACACCTGGCTTGTCTCACGGCACACTGTGCAGGAACCATTGACCCACTGCACAACAGAAGCTTTCATGAGTACCTTGTCATTTTGGCCTTCAGTTCCTTAAATTCGACTTCAACAGATTTGAGTCGGGTGAAGACCTGCAAGGTTAAATGTTAGTAGTTAAATGTTTTTAGTTGGTTATGGATATGACCACCAACAGCAATTTAATTTCTACAATCTTCTCTACTACCTCCATCAGATAGTCCAGATCTGACATGTAGACTGCGGTATTGACTGATTTGTCAGCGGTGTCTGGGCCCATGGTCTCAGTGGCAACTGACTGACACGACACCATGTTGGATTCTGTCATGACTGAAATATCACAGGTAGCAGTGGGTGTCAAAGGGGAAGTGGACTTCTCCACAGTGCTGCATTTGACTTCTGCAGACTTCTCAGGAGATGTTTTACCCATAAGAGCGTCAATGCTGACCATCACTTTAGGGCTGTCTGGAGCCGAGTTAACTCCACTGACACGGGGGTTCATTTTACACTCAAGAATGCTCTCGTCTTCCTCCATAATGCTGTGGAAATGGTCTGTCTCACTCTCACACACAGAAGTAGCCTCCTCCCCAATGGTTGCATTTGCAGTGTCGTCCTCCCCATTGTTTGTCCAGCTGGAATGAAAAAATTGAGGAGGCAAAGATCACAGAATAATTTTTGTTTGACTTCATCGCCTTGCATGGTCCCCAAGTAGGCCAGTGCCAACAAGATATGCAGGGAACTACCCATAGATCCGAAGTCCCGTTAGTCCGAACATGCACTGCTCCCGTGCTTGGGCTTAGGTTTAGGTTTGCTCCTGTGCTTGTGGTTAGGTTTAGGTTAGGGTTAGAGATAGGGATAGTAATTTCGGAACAATGAACCTTCTGACTAATGACACGGCACCGATATGCATACAAGTTGTCAAAGTGAGCGCATAGGAGAAATTGTACATGAATTTGAACAGACAAACTTACCTTAATGTACTGGTTTCACCATATTGACAGTAGCCACTCTGGGCTTGGGTCATGGTAGGCCTGTTCACCAACTCAAGCTTTGCTGTGCGACTGTCAAGTTCCACATCCAGAGATAAGTTGGCCTGGGCAGATGGATCCTTGTATACGTTCACAAAGCTACAATTGCTGCTGTCCTTCTGAGACGCTTCATCCCAAAGCTGGGACAGTAGCTGGACCTACCAATTAGCACAGTTCTATTTATATTATTTTCACCAAAATGGGAATGGTCTGTCAACATTCATGCAGTGCTACATCATTCCCCGCTTAAAGTTGGCATATACCTACCTTAGATGTATGCGCCTCCATGTCGGAGTGTCTTGGTTCCTTTACGAGATGACTGCTGTTGTAGACTGTCCAGAGGCTGTCCTGCGACTTGATTGCAGCATCAGTGGGGTGCTGCCCTGGTCCAAGCTGATATCTTTGATATTTGCAGTAGGCTGTTGGGACGTATGCTGGGGCATCAGTGGGGTGCTGCTCTCGTCCCAGCTGACAACTTTCTCCTTCGCTGCCGTTGCCGCCACAGTATTCCAGCCTTCTCAAGTTATCAGTCACAGTGTTGGGAAGCAGATCAGACTCTCGATCTGTAGGAGTCAAGGTCAATACACACTGGCGAATTGGCGACGCTATATATTCGTGCGAATAATTCACAATTGAAGTCCATGCAAGCTTCCACATCAGTGGCGAATGTGCGAAATTCGCAGGCGAACTGCAACATGCAATATTTCGCATTTTCAGATCGCTTATTCGCATCGCGTCGCTAATTCGCCAGTGTGTAATGACCTTTAGAGTTGTCACTTTGAAAATGAACAAAAATAATGCTGTGTTCAGTGGTGAAAACACATGCTGGTTTGCTTGCAAGCTAGTCTAGTCGCAAGCAAATCTTGACTTAAATTACTTTCTGTCAAATTCTGTGCGGATGATAATTTCTTCAAAGTATTGGAGTTTCAATAACTTCCTGCTGCATTATGTGCAATTTTGAAACAGGTGGTACTCAGCAGGACCATTCAGTGATTTCCAACAAGCGCATCCAAACTTAAACGCTTAGAAAGATTATCAACTGAACAGATTTTATTGACAGAAGCAGCTCATAACATATTGTCTATGGTGGAGTTTTATTAAACAAAACATTCAAGCTTTCCACACAGTTTTGAGTGTTTAACGACGAGTTTAACGACGTCGTTTAATATAATCAGATTTTCTGTTTGGATCTATGGGCTGTAAAGGGTTGGTACCGTATTGCAACTCTAGATTCCAGATATAAAAAATAGAATCTAAGAGTTGCTTGCGGCTAGTGCTAGTCTATGTTACTTGTTCTCATACATATGAGAACAAAAATGCTTCACACCAACAATGTTGGTGTCTGCAGTGCAGACGGACTTGAGGTGGTTCTGTTTGGCAACAGCATGAGCTGTATTTGGTCACCATTTGAACGGAAAGCAGACAAACCATGTTCTAGGTGGCTTGGCCTTCAGCCACACGCTCAACGGAAATTACTCAAATACCAAACAGGAAATTTGACTTCTGGGTCTTTGACTTGTCGCACCTTCAATTTAGAACAATCAGTGATGCAAAATGCGCATCCTTAAGCCCTAACCACACCAAAGGGTCGAGGCGGTTTTAGTTTTGTCCCACACACGTCGTCCCACGTTGTCCCAAGTGACTCTGATAGGTATTTTTCTTTTGTAGATCTGTTATTTTGGTGGATGACGGTTCTCATGTGATCTATGACCCGGTGTCCCCTATGGTCTTGCCGAATTATGGATTATGAATTGCCCTGTGACTGACATTTGATGTCACGCTGTCCCACTGACTTTAAAAAAATAGTATGGTTCTGGCCCCACCAGAGTTTAGATAGTAACACTGCTCCCCTAGCTAGCGTTGGTAGATAAGAATTGTTTTGTTTCCGTTTTCCATAACACCCAGCCTCTGTGTTTTTGCCCTTAAAGTTAGTAGTCGCTCTAACAGACTGGTATACTGCACTCAATGACGTTATGCCCTGTCCCCCGGTTCCACTAACTGATATTGCATGTCCGGACTATCTCTGCCCCGTGAGATAGTTCCTGTATGCAATATTCGTGACGTCTTGCATTATCTGTCCATTTGTAAACAAATATGTACTTTTTTGACCTTGTTGTTCGACACATTTTCCGGTGTATTGATTACGACATGCTATATTAACCCTGTTCAATTTGAACATGGGCAGAGATTGTTGTGAAACGCTGTCCAGATTGCATGCCTTCTTCTCTCCCGGTACAATGGTGAAATGGTAAATATATCTGATTGAACCTCCTTTTAGCTCTGCTTGTCTGAAGTTGTCTTCCTTGTGTCTGTCAAATTCATTCTACGGTATTTTGGTTAACTCTGTTATACTCTGACTTTTACTCATTATAGTCTAAAAACGTTTTTTAGAACCATTTCTGTAAGGTTACAAGCACTCTGATTCTTTTGGGTGAAGAGTATTTTATTGTAATTAGATTACTTCCAAAAGTATTTATACAGTTCCGGTGTTCCGGAGCTCTAGCTCTCTAGCTATCGATCCTATTATATATTTATTAATTTATACAGTCCTTGGTCTTATACAGTATAATGGTAGAAATATTCCTATCAGACTCAATGCATAGAATTAAATTGGCCCAAACCACTCTAAAGGGTCACGATGCAACTCCTTGCAACCGTTTGGACCCAAGGAGTTGCATGGCGACTTTTGGTGTGGTTAGGGCTTTAGACTCACTAAAATTGAGAAAGGACGCAATCATGTCACCCTCCGGGGGTCCTGGGATGCAATACTGTACTCATTACTGTACTCTAACGTCGTTTAAGTAAGACTCATAAAGCCCTAACCACACCAAAGGGTTGAGACGGTTTTAGCGTTGTCCCTGCGGAGTGATATGTCTTGTTGCATGTTGACCCACGTTGACCCTAGTGATTCAACGCATTCAATGGCCCAAACCACACCAAAGGGTTGAGACGGTTTTAGCGTTAACTCCTTGCAAACGTTTTGACCCAAGGAGTTACATGGTGACCCTTTGGTGTGGTTAGGGCTTAAAATGTCCCTGGGACCCTTGTAAAAGACCACCCCTGGGTCCCGGGACCCATTACATTGAAAACCTATTTATATCACTGACAATATTAATGGAATACAGCACATCACCTGGTAAGCTTGTCGTCTCCGTTTGAATAGGTGTAGTACATTGTCTGCACTTCTCTCCTGGCCAGAGATTCTCTCCACATGTCATACATGCATACACTTCATTCAATGTTGGTCTTCTGTACCAGAAAAAAAAGTATAGTACAAGTAGCATAAGCATACAGTTCACAACATATGAATACATTCATCATTAGTCATTAGAAACATTGGCTTGGTACATACGTGTTGGATGAATTTGCGGAGTGGGAAGCATAGCAGTCTCCAGCATCAACTGCAGAAGCAAAATTTGTTACTCAATGTTATACTTTGCCCAACCTTAAGAGCTTCATAAATGTGAAATGTGAAAATGTGTTTAAGATAATATGTTGACTTGTGTTTGGTTCCCTATTTCACACACTCACGATTGACACAAGTGTATTCCCTGACCCTGCCTTCTAAAGCAGGATGTCTTTTCAGAAATTGTTGGAGGCCTCCTTCATCTAAGACAAGAGACAGGATATAACTTCAACTAAAGCACAACAAACACATGATTTGCTATATATGTCAATTAAGTCAACTTTTTAAGGAAGTGATGACTTGAACGTTTATTGATAACTGATTTGACAAATTATGCCGTTTTTGCACATGCACTCTGACTGCAAACAACCTTGTATGAGTGTCCTGTCACTTGTAGACAAAGAGAGATACCAGCAAAGCAGTTTTGGGTCCGTTGACTCGAGGTATTGCGACGTTTTAACCAAATCATACAAAGACCTGTAAAATAAGAGAATAACACCACCACTAGGGATGTCAGGGGTTAACCGGCTAACCGACCGTTAAGAAACATCCGAATATTCTTATCAGCTTTAACGGTTAATTTGCATAATAATAAATGCGTGTTCTTATCTTAAATCCCTTTATTTTAGATCGTTTTTAGTAATAGTACAACATAAACATTACAGAGACTGTAGTTGTCACTGTACAATACTTTAAAACAGTTGTCATGTTGCACACATGCCTAAAATTGCTCTCATTTGCGCCGCCCAGCTTGTCAATTCAATTCAATTCAAAGGGCTTTATTGGCATGAGAAAACATACGTTTACATTGCCAAAGCAGAAAGAACAATACAACAATACAGCAATACAACCAAAACAAAAATTATGTACTTTGAAGGTCAGAATCTTCAATAGATCAACTTCTATGTACCAAGATCACTCGATACAGGTATAGTGCAGGAATATACACAATGATTAGTCTTTAGGGTGGTTGTGTTCCATTTGATATCCTTCTCCTATCACAGCAACTCACAAATCTTGCTGCTGTGTTTGCACATTGTTGTACTTCGCCCAGCAGATATGGGAGTTTTTTGTCATTGGTCATGTTTTCAAAATCTCTGTGTGTGGTTGTAATCTGTGGGAAGTATGTGTCTCTGATGTCTTGGTACAATGGACAGATGGTTAGGAAGTGTAGCTCGGTTTCCACTTCATTTAGTGTGCAGTGGGTGCATAGTCTGTCTTCTCTCGGGATACAGGTCTGCCTATGACGGCCTTTCTCGATCGCGAGACTGTGCTCACTGAGTCTGTACCTAGTTAAGATTTGTCTTTGTTTTGGGTCGGTCACGGTGCTCAGGTATTCTGCCACTGTGTATTCTCTGTTTAGGGCCAGATAGCATTCTAGTTTACTCTGCTTTTGTGTTGCTTCTTTCCAATGTGTCAGATAGTTTTCCCTTTGCTGTTTTATAATTTGGTTTAGTCCAATGGCTTTTCTATCTTGTGGCTCTATTTGTGTTTGTGCCCGGAGTTCCAGGGCCAACTGGCTGAGGGGGCATCTCTCTAGAGTTTCACTGTGTGTGAGTGCCTTGTTATGGAGTGCATCTAGGTCACTTTCTTTTAGGTGGTTGTAGAACTTAAGTGCTCTCTTTTTTATTTTGATTATGAGTGGGTATCGTCCTAATTCTGCCCTGCATGCATTATTGGGTTTGCTTGTCACACTCCAGGCTGCATGAACAGCGGGCTCTGTTTTCTGCCCCCTCAATGTCCCTAAGTTCTCTGTTAATGGCTAGTTGGCTACAAGCCTATAACGGTAGCTTTGCGGTAGTCAAAATGTAAGCGAGTGACAGGCTGACAGCGAGACGAGATTAACACATGTCGACCGTATCAATGCAGAGACCTACATTATGAGCCGCTTCCTCCTCCTCCTCCTCCAATCCGTCCCCCGAGTCTTCCTTAATAATAAAAAAAAGGCTTAGCCGGGTAGCCCTAGCGTCCAGTGGCTTTATAGGTTTAGTTTGCTCAGATCTGGACTGGATTTATTTATGTTTTGGACTAGAACCGGCGGACCTCTGTACTGTAGACGCGCAGATGCATGCATCATGCAGATGCGATGATTAAGCATACAACAATGTATTTATATTGTTAAGTTGCTTTTTTGTTTGTTTGTTTGTTTTTGTAAAAAGGAGCATAAATAAATGTATAGCATTGGTCTACCAACTTTAATTATGTAGCCTTACCTGTCCAGAATGAATCTCCTGCTGCCTAGTGAGAGGACAAGAAAGAACCCCAGTTACTAATTATTGCATTGAAAAACTGTAGCAGTACAAAAAGAACAATCCATACACATTCGCCACATTTTGCTTGCAAGCAAAAACACTATTTTACAGAAAATTGCTACTGTATCACAGGGGTAGACCGACAGCTCACTTGAGAGTTCTATCGGGAGTCTGGACTTACTTTGAAGTTGAATGTTCGTTCTTCCATTGTCATGATGCAGAGGCTGCACAGCCATATAATTATATGGTGCCATTTGTGGCACAACCATGCCAGCAGAAGCATATGTGCTTGCATGTGCATGATGACTGTAGTTGACCGGCGGCATATAGGAATTATATGGAACCGGACACGACCACATTTTCTTGACGATCTGAATTTCCGAAATTATTGTTTCTATTTTAGCAGTAGCACTTCACAATAGATCACTATGGGGCACTTATAGACCAAACTACTACTTTAAAGAATGCATAGAAAAGGATAGATTGTAAACGGACTACACCGGATAATAAACAACTGTTAATATTTAGCCAAACGATTCGTATTAAAGTATGCTCAGCTGAACTCCACGTGTGTTCGACTCAAGTGTTCAACTGAAAGGGGGGCTGATACCACTTCCTGGAGAATCACCTGTTGTTCTCAAAATGGGGTCCGGTGAGCGGGGACCCCGAATGGTCCTTGAGGAGGTTCCAGGGGGTCCCCAGACACAGCGACACTTTATCAAGGCAAAAACACAATTCAAAACCGAATAACGCCATGTTATTTATTCTGTAACTTCAGTCTACCTGGCCTGGGTGAAATTTGAAAGATTGATGGTGGAACTCTTACCTCTGTGTTAGCATAAACAGCATTAATTTCTCACCGACACTGTAAGAATAGCATTGCTGCATGGTGATGGAACACACTCATTGACGTGTATCTAATTGTTGCTAGCCTAAACTATCTATAATTTTTTTTTTTGCCGACTGGCGGCTGCACAATCGTATGTCATCATTCATCACCGTAATTTAATTATTACCACTTACCATTACATTACCGCCTCTAAAACAATTGAAGTTGAAGAGAAGAAGAAGAAATGCGTTCTGGTAAATCAAGTGTAACTCGACTAAGCATCAGATACTTGTTTACAGCAAGGCCCACATGGAGCATTTCATGGTAGAGGTTCAATGCCTTGTCCAAGGGCACTTCAACGGTGGTAATTTTAACGTGTCGGATCGCTGATTCGAACTGGCGACCTTCCGGTATCTAGACCGCTCCGCAATCCACTCGGCCACCGCTGCCTCTATTTAAGGTTAAGATCTCTAGTCTTGTTGTCACATTCAGCGAAGTTTAATATCAATCTGACAAAACTGTTTGCAAAAGTGGTAAATGAACGCGGTTAGTGTCGAGGATCGTAGCTAGGCTACTTTAAATTAATAGCCATTAATTTAACTCACTCAACTCGACCAAGTAAACCCGGCCGTGGCAGTGAATTAATGAATGAATGAATGTTTCATCGTAGATCAGGTCGATGTAGCGCACGCGCGCCGAAAACATATCGAGCTTGTAGTCGATCTGCATGAATTGATTGATTTAAGTATTTATTAACAGTTTGCTGAATTACAGTAGATTTCAAGCACAACTCAATACAAAAACTGTCAACTGTGAGTGGACGACCAATAAAGCACTACGTGTTTACAAGAGGGTCCACCATGTTCAATTCATCATAGGAAGAATTTAAGAAGCATCCCGTTTGTTTGGTTTAGGCCAGAATAAAAAGTAGGCTATTCAAATGCATAATGATAATGTATGGCCTATTGTCATAATGTTTAATGTTGGGGTGTCATACCTTTAGTTGGTTGTTGGTTGCTTGGTGGTAACTACAGTCTATGGTTGGGGTAATAATAAATAATCCGAAAGCGTAGAAACACCATTCATCCACTGGAGGGCAGCAATGGTTTATTAGAGATACAATATAAAATATAATTCAGAATGACTTTCATGCAATTGACCACATCCAGAGCCATGTCTATAGGCTATCTAAGGCTCTGACCACATCGTATGTACTGTAGTCTGAAGAAAAACGGCATCTTGATTCAGGCAATAGATTATTGAACTCTACAAATGTTGTCTTCTCTTGGTCCGGTCAGGCCTCAAAGATCATCTGTAGGCTACCACTACTAGTGTATCTGAATAATGTACACTTTAGAGAGCGTCTGCTATTAAAATGCCTAAATTGTAAATTGTACATGGTTGAACATTTCCATTCCTTCACAGTAGGGAATTGTCCTACAAAAGGCACTATTTGCACTTCATATGAACTCCACACTATTTCCTTTGGTGTGACCTGTATTTCACACCGAAGTAAAATATGTAGCCTAGTGGGTTTTAACCCAGAAATCAAAAAGCGTCAGATCGCATACACTATGGGCACCTATGAGTGAGTATGAATTATTAATAGGCAAAGTCTTGCTTTAGCACAGTCTACAGCCAGGTGAGCTGTGTTGTTTAGTCTTGAATTCCCAAGACTCTTCACAGAGACTCAATGCATACAAGGACTTTAAATAAAGATCAGTTATGAGTGATGACAGGAGACATCAAGAGAAATATACATGTATTGTATGTCGTCTCTCTCGCACGCACATGCACATGCACATGCACATGCACATTCACACACACACACACACACACACACAAGAGAGATGAACCAAATTTACCGGTATGTCAAATAATAATTATTATACATCTGTGAATTATAGCGTGTGTGTGTGCGTGTGTGTGCATGTGTGCGTGCATGCACTGCATACACGTGTATACTTCATTTATTTACGTAAATCTATGCTTAGCATAGGCTACCGGTATTTATATTCCCGTTCTAATTTTTTAGACACATTAAAGAGTTTGTTTCAGATGAGGTCACTATTAGCTCCATGCTGGAATGTGACTATAAAAGTCATAAACAACCCAGAAACCCACTGAAGTAATGTTTATAGTTTTATTATTGATTCACATTTGCTCCATGCTGTTGTATGATTCTTAACAACACAGTAAAGTAAAGTCAAGACCCCCCATATTCAGATTAAGCATCTACTCCAAACCTATATAAAATAAATATTCAACTGATGTTCCTTTTCACATATCTTCACCTGTATTGTCAATGTCAAAGGTACCACATTTTGCAAAATTTGGAGATCTAAACATTTAAATATTTTATGTTAAATATTTGATCTGATATTTTCAATGAGGAAGCACATCTTAAGGCCTGCTCTAAATATACTGTACATTTATATGGACCTGAAATACCCATGCTTGTACATTCTTAAATGTCAAACAGAGGTTAAAGTGTAGGTTATGCAAGGAGAAAGTCCATATTCAACATGGTTTAAAGTATGCCCTATGAATAAGTTAATGAATAGTTAAAATACTGCTGAAAGAAAATACATAAGATAAACTGATATAGGCCTACACACAGCTACACCTTTGATTCATTGGGTTGAACTTGAGTGTTTGTGGGTGATGGGGTAATTATAAACAAAGAAAAGCATTAGTTTTACAAAAAGGCATGTGACTGGGGGAGGTCAAGAACAGTGACCGGCAGACCATCAGCTGACTTACTGCATGGCGGGGGAGAATGACGAAACACGCTAAGACCGCCGTCAATGAAGCGTAAAGGACAGTTTATTGTACCCAGTACAGATGATCATAAACTCTGCAGTGTAAGATACACATTGTGAGGAGAGGAAACTGAAGCCTATACAAGTGGCAGACATTATCTGTGGCTGGGCAAGATATTTCCTCACTGTGGCCTTTGCTGGAGCCCTATCATTTACAGTGCAAACTTCACAGCCGAGATAATAACATCCTTTCATCCATTCTACAGCAAAACACAGTGGCCTCTTAAAGAAACAGTCTGCAGTTACAGCCATCATAGGGACCCAGATTTTAGGTATGTTTGTGAGAGGCAAAACTATACAGCTTATACATTAAAATCAAACGGATGCAGCCTTATAGCAAAAATATATACTTTATATAAGTTTGACTTCCCCCCCCCCCCCCCCATTAAGAAAAACAACAGACCTTTGAGAGGGGAAAATGCAGAGAACATCACAAATGTCTTCTTTGTCCAGAGAGAATAAAGCGATATGTTATTGGACAGTCTTTATTTGAGTAACACCATGCAAAGGAAAGCAGAAGTCTTATGTTGACAACCTGTGATTGGCAGAAAGGAGTCCAAGGACAAAGGTGTCACATTTCACCCTTCCTTTGTGCATGCAAAAGGTCCTGATGCTCCTGCCATCCTGGTGCATCAGAGGAACTAGTACACTGCCAAGGAAACATTAAGCACCCAGATAGAATTAAAAAAGTAACAATGCATGATCATACATAATAAATTCTGAGGCATGTATAAATCTTCCAAAGCTTCTGGGACAATGTGTTCTTGTGTATCCCTTTTGAACAGTGGAGGCAGTGGAGTGATGAATTGGTTGTAGACTTCAGGCAATAAAGAAGGTAAGAGCTAATGAACAGGGTGTGTGTGTGTGTGTGTGTGTGTGTGTGTGTGTGTGTGTGTGTGTGTGTGTGCGTGTGTGTGTCTCTATCTCAGGTGCAGTCAGGGAGGTGAAATGGATGCAATGGCTCAATCCCTCATGGGTCAGTTCAGTAGAGGGAGAATATACTATTCTGGAATCTGGATCAAAGTCCCAGTGCAGTGGCTAGGAGGACTTACATCTCCAAGTTCTAAACCAAATTGTAGAAAAGCTGGCATACAAAAAAAAATCTCTGTGGGTTTCAGTATATAGTTTTTTGCAAATTAAAAGCCCTTTCATAGACCTTTTAGTTCAGAGATGGTTTCAGGAAAAATAATAGAACCCCAAAAAAGGCAACTATAGAATAGTGCTGCATTCAGATTATCTTATCAGAATTAAAACTTTCCCGCCCTCCGTTATTTGACTTGGTACGAAACATGGATTGTCACAAAAATCTGAACTGCAACTACTCTTGCAGTCTTGCACACAAGGGAGTGTCCGTCAGGTCCTTCTCAAAGTTCATGTGGCCTTCGGCCTCGCTTCCTTTTGGTCTCCGTAGTAACAGCAGCCCCCTGCCTTACTTTGGGAGTCACTAAGGTGGGCAGAGCCACTGGAGTCCAATCTACCCTTATTCCTTTCACAACCCTCTCTCTCACACACACACTAGACGGTGCAGCAGAAAAGCTGGCAGTTAGGTGCAGACGTTTGTCCTTGTTCATTCTTTATCTGGGGAGTTTGGAGTTTTAAACTGTATGTGGGCAATCCGAAGAGGAGAAGGAACCATGAGAGGGGATAGGGCAGAGTATTTTTCTTTCTTTTTTTTGTCACAGGCTGCTCAGCAGTTCCAGCTCTGGGCTTTAGAGTGGGTTTCTCAAGACCGTACATGTGTGTACGTGTCAGCAATCCACTGTGCTTGTCAATAGCTATAGCCATCTGTAAAAGGCAGGCCTGCCACGCACTGCTCCGCGGCCTCAAGCAGGTAAGGAGTGGTGTCATCATAGTGGGTGAGGGGCATTGTGTCATCGTCCACCGCTGCCAGGCTGTCTGGGTCAACCTTCAGGTTGGGCCTTTGGTTGTCTGGAAAGGCCATGGAGAACAGAGCCTCGGGATCGCACACAAACTTGTACACATACCGCTCACCAGCCACCTGGAGGAGTGAAGTCATTGGGAGATTAGCGAAGATTTTACTTTTACTACAGAATTTTCAAATGCATGCAACATCATTTTGTATGTTGCACAAACTGTTCCAGGTTTTGTATTACCTTTCACATCATGTTAACTTAAGCCAAAACAGACAAAAATAAAGGTCTCAGATTCTAAGTTCTCGACCAAAGACAATTTAGGCATTTAGCAGACACTCTTAATTCAGTAAGCAAGGCAAACACAAGCTAAAGCTAAAAGGTCTCAGATTCTAAGTTCTCGACCAAAGACAATTTAGGCATTTAGCAGACACTCTTAATTCAGTAAGCAAGGCAAACTAATACATTACAATGAAAATACTGATGATCTTAGACTTTGTTTAATCGGTTGAAACCTGAGATGCCACGAGAGCACACGGCCAATTAGAGACATTAATACAGTGGAGTAGTAACTGCTGCCTGCATAGACTGACAGTGAAACCACAAGACCTTGCAGTTTTGGCCTCCAAGGTTGTATTCAAATGTGTCCATTTGTGCTTTTATAGCTCCATGCAGCATGTTGTTGCCAAGGATAAATGAGAGGATGTGGGGAAACTGGGAAGGGGTTGGGCATCGTAGAAGACAAGAAAAGGGTGAACCTGCCTTTACCTTCTGCATAATTCCCTTCTCGTAGTAATAACGCAGTGAGCGGCTCAGCTTATCATAGTTCATGGCCGGTCTGTTCTTCTGGATGCCCCAGCGACGAGCCACCTGAGACAATGAAGGACAATGCTTGGTCATTAAGTAGTTTACGTGGCGCACAATGAAAATATGTCTGCCTTTTAAATTCGACAAATTCTCCCATAGAGCAGCTGTCTTAAATTATAGTGTGATTCATGTCTTGATTATGGTTAGAACTGGAAAGAATGACAGATTTCCCAAGAAGATTCTCTGCCAGAAGGAGGAGAGTGGTACACTGTAGTAGTTATACCTGTGCTGTATAATGCTAAATTAACTCTGTGTGATAAAAGGGAGGATAAGAGTCCACAACATCAACATTTATAGTCTAAACCAGGTCTATCTACTAGAGAGTGTGTAGACTCACCTCTTCAGGCTCTATGAGTTTGAACTCCATGCCACGGCCAGTCCAGGCAATGAAGTGTCCATTGGCCGGGTCGTCCAGGAGGGTGACCAAGAACTGCCAGAGCTGTAAGGAGCCACGGCGCTGGTAAGGAGGGCCGTCACGATACACTGAAGGCTCCTGCTTTACTTTGCCTACAGGATTGGAGAGAAAGAGAGGGAGGGGGTACCGAATAGCCAAGATGGATGTGAAAAGGTGAGAAACGGGGAGGAGAAAGAGACGAGTGTCAATGAGTGTTGCACTCCGTCACTGCCACAGTGCTGTGAGACATTCCTGGCAGTTGGTGGCTGTGAAGTGGGCCAGCTGCTTGTCCTTCAACTACAATGCCACCACCAAACACAAAGGCCTCTACTTTCTTACAGTGTGTACAAAGTTTAAACAATTACTGTAAGTTCTGATAAACTTCTCCTTACTCAAGTCACCCCCCCTGCCCGTCTGTGGACAGTGAATTACATGGTAAACCACTTTTGATTAAGATTGGATTTGTCATTCTTACCTTCCAGTCTCTCAGGGACCACGCAGGTGTCATCGTAGTATAGTTGAGGTTCTCTGTCGAAGGAGAAGCCTGTCAATGAGAAGGGGAAATAGTTAAGGCGTGAGAAAGAGACCTCCCCTTTTGATGAGGCGGCCAGTGGCCTTGGTCCACCTGAGGATCCAAACTGCCCACAAAGCAATATGGCTGGGCAGCTTTCCAAGAATGGAAAATTCTATTGTACTAAGCTCATGCAGGGCCAGGGCCGTGTGAAATGTACTGCATGTGCAGAACAGATTCACTTGCCCTTGAGATGTCATTTAAATGCTGCTGACCTGTAGCATTCAACTAGACAGGAGCCCTGTTTCCTAACCCACCACAATGCTGCAGCATTCAGCAGCTCAATAAGGCACATAGTTTGGATCACCAACACAAAGGACTATGATAAATGTCTGGAGGCTTTACCAAATTATTAGGACTAAGTAATCAAGCACACATGCATTTAATTATATGAAGAGTGCACAATACATCACAGACATGCACAACTACTTACTTTCATGATTGTTTTGGAAGAAGCCTCCTGCTCTCCCAAATGACGACTGACAGTTTGGCACTTCTGCAACACAAAGAACATGAGTATTATGTTTAGATTACCCGCCTTCAATATCATATCACCGTTCAACCACTAACTTGGGTATATTTGGCCTGGTTAAACTAAAGTTTGGGCAGTTGGATCTATGTTTGTACCGTTTCATTTGGTCTGAGCTATATTGGTAGTTGTTCGAGCTGCTGGCGCATATGGTGCTATGATGGAAACATGCAAGCTGCTCTGCCTCACCACTGTCCATCTCCATCTGTAGGCCCTTACACAACTGGCACTGACGCAATATCCGGGCCAAAAAAAAAACAGCCTAGGCCACCCACTCGTGCACCCACACACGCATCTGGGAGTGGACTTAGTCCAGATTGGAGTGCTTTGCACAGCACGCAACATCAGTTGTATGTCCACCAAGCCTCTCAATAGGATTAGCACCGAGGTTGCTGTATTAAATCTCAATGACTATCAAGTTATGCCTGTCCCCCTAGGGGAGAGGTCAAGGCTCGCTTTCCGTTCACTGTGTCACTGAAGCGCAGTCTGTCCCTTCCACGACTTCCCCATTATTCTATTTCCTGTCCTCTGATAAGAAAGCCAGGGATCAATTTTTGAGTGACTGCTTGCTTGACTTCTTATCCTTAACCCATTTCAAAGTATTGGATTGTGGGAAACAATCTGTAGCTAAACATGAGAGCCATTTCCATGCATGCTGTCACGACACACACACACACACACACACACACAAACGAATCAAAGACAGAGACAATGCGATTTGTCACACTCGTCATATGCTTGTCCAGAACAAAAAACTAAAAAACTCTCATCAAGTCATCGGGGACAATGAAATGTGCCATGGTGCAAAACTACTACACCCATACCATCCACCCAGAGAGACCCTAGCCCCAGGATTCTGTGACGTAGAAACATAAAGGCTCTATAAGAAGCTAAGAGGATTCGTTATTACATCACTAGCCTGCCTGTCTGTTCTATACTATACTACGATGTAAGGCTATGAACGTGTGGACAGAAGAGAAAAAGAGATAGGCTGCAGCAACAGAGTTCCATTAAAGGAGGGTGGTGATGCAGCGGAGAGACAACAGCTGGGATGTTGGCTCGTCAAGATCTAAAAGCATCAGATGCCATCTCATGAAGCTTATACCATATTAAACCTTTCTGTTCCGATTGCATGAGACAACTTTTCGCAGTTGTTGTTTAGCCTCTTCTCTAACAGTTATCAGTGTCCAGAACTTCCAAATTCAAGTCAAACTGCTCTACTGCAGTTCACTCTAAGCCCTCTGTTGGCCAGTGGCCCAGATCTATTCCAGGTAAGCCCACTGAAGTTATCTGCTCTGAACCTGGCTAGGGTGACCCACTTACTTTTTGCCCTAGAAGACTTAAGCCACGCTAAGACCCACTTTTTCCTTTACTTGTGTGACTAGGGAGGAATGATGCAGATGTGGAGACAGAGACAGACAGACCGAAGGAGAGAGAAAGTGCATAATGCGCCTGCCTGGGACCCTGCAGTACGCTAAAACTCACAGCCATGTGTCATTGCCCAGAACAAACAGGGCAGGGCACATTCCTCACCCTCTGGCCATTTTATTCTCACGCAGCCCTGGATACTAGCTCTCATAGTCCACTTTGTCTGCTCCCAGACTATCTAAAACAACACGGAGCGAGTGAGAGGCAATGCACCGATTCTGTCAAAAGGGCAACAACCCATGAACCTCATGCTTTAGCTCAGTCTAACTAGTACTCCCCCCACTTAACCACTCACCAGAATCAAAGCAGTAGTCCCGCGGCTCTTGTTTGATGGCCATGGGGTGGAAGGCTGCTGGAGGCGGCCCAGCATGTCGCCCCGGCGGGCCCATGGTGGGCAAGCCTTGCTCGGCATATCGCGGGTCCAGCATCTCTTGTTTGAAGCCCTGCGGAGACACGGCAACCAAGGGCTCCGACATCTGCCGGTGGTACGGCGGCCGACCGTTACTGCTGGGGTGCTGGGGTATAAACTGGGAGCGTCCTTGGCTCTCTGCGGTGGGGAAAGGTAGACACGGCTCGGACATTTGCCGCTGGAACCTAAACGTTAGGAGATTGGGGGGGGGGGGGGGGAAGAGAAGGTGATGTAGATTAGACAACATAAGAGGAGAATACACACACACTGTAACTGAGAATGTATAGAACACCTGAACGACTAGCCTGTCTCGTTCAATGCCCAACAAAGGGGCATTGAATATAGTATAGAGCGTCTGAACCTCTCTAGCCTGCCAGAACCAACCAAAGGGCATTGGAGAATATACAGATAATGTAGCTTCTGAACCAGTCAGAGCTGGGAGCAGCCAAACAGGCACACTGCACAGACATTAAGACCATGTGTCGGACGACTATAAAAAGAGAATCTCCATTCTAAGGAGATGGCTCCTAGGGTGTGAATGGCTGCCATTGGTCTTTGGTGCCTGTGCATGGTCTGTGCACATAAGAGATGGCTACAGATTAAGCAGTAGTGGAGGGTTGCAGTGTGCATGTCAGGGGGAAGAGAATGTGCCTTGGCTGATTGAACACATTTTCATAAGATCAGATACTAAACTGCATCCAAAAGAGAAGCCTTCATCCTGCTAGCAAACAGCACCAACAGCTCCATTACTCTTTAGTGGTCTGTAACAGCCTGTCAACAGATGCTCATCTCCCCTTAAAGTCAGCAGTAGTTAAAGGTCATCAGGCTGACATAGACCCGCCAAGTCACTACGGTGGTCCCCATAATGGAAACATGATGACGATATGATGTTAAATGCTCTAAATATATGCCTGTATATTTAGAGCATTTCAATATTCAGGGTCATTAGCTTATATATGTTGGTAAACATGCTGGCTATTCAGAGGGCTGGCAGATCATGGTTATTTTGCAAATATTATAATTGCAATGTTCTACCGTGGAGAGATGTCAATTATGACCAGTTACCTGTGCTCAGGGCTGAAGTTGCTGGCATCTTGGCCAAGTGGTGTGCAGGGCACGGCAAACGGTGGGCTCTGGCTGTGGAGTGCGAGCGGTCGCTGGCTGTGATGTTGTGCGTGCAGCGGACGTGGCCCCGGATTCTGATTGGTTAGAGGAGGGTGAGGGGTCTGCTCGCTGAGAGGGTGTGTCCCTGCCGTGCCAGTGGGGCCACAAGGAGACACAGGCGTAGAGGGTGGAGTCAATGGTCTGAACCCAGGAATGGGCTTCTTGTCATAGGCACTGTGAGGGGAGGAAATGAGAAACAAGGCAACATGAGGAAGCATCATTAAAGAGAATGGAGTGATACAATATGATAATTGAAGGCTAGCTTTTGCTTATGTAACAAACTGTAGGGCTACAGTATGGGCAGTATATGGAATAAGCAAAAGCAAAAAAAACTAGCATCGTAATAAGCATAAAAGGGAAAAGCTTCAGCTCACCTGTAGCTGTAAAGGCACTTCTCTCCGTATGGCATGGGACTCCTGTCCTGGCGACAAGGAGAAAGCTCCTTGGAGGGAGTCAGCTCTCGTTTGATCTTCGCTGCTGGTGGGCCATGAAACATCACTGGAGCAGAGAGACAACACAGGGGACCACATTAGATATACTGCAGATATCCTCTAACTGAAGGCATGAACAGAAAACTCAATGCTTATCTTAAGCGCATTTTGCTCTGGTGGATGGATAAATGGGTGTATGGAGAGTGTCCTTGTATCCTCCCTACTGACAGAGCCACTTAGTATCCATTTATCATGGTTTTTAATGATGGTTGACAGCAGGGTCTGGAAAGCCCCATCCATCCTCCATTGCTAGCTAGGTACGATGATTACTAACTGCACTATGCACATGCACGCCATCACAGCTCTCTCTTCTCTGATTCCCATTATGTGGAGACCAGTCAATACCCATGAATCAGTGTGGCCGTAATTCAATGATTGTGAATGATTTTCCTCCCTAGTGCTGTAACCATTAGACACTGGCTGGAGCTCTCCGAGTATCGGCTGCAGTTTCCGGGGCGCCACATAATGGCCAGGCAGAAACTGGATCCCTGGGCACAGAGGAGCGGGAGCCAAATAAATCACCCTGGGTGCTGATAGACCTCGGGAGAGCCAACAATGGGCACGTGAGCTCCCCTCTGTGTGCTGTGAAACCCTCTGGCTAGGGCAAAACTCCTCACAGAAAGGGGGCACATGGAGGGGAGATTAGGCATCTTTTCCTTCTCTGGCCTGCCAGACAGGGTGTTCAGTTCATGGCATACTTGCTACTTTACCATGGAATCAGCTTGTCTGACACAGACAGACACTAGGCATGCATTTCACAATTCACAGGTAAGGCAGTGATATTCATTCCATACATACATAACTTATAGAGGTTTCTGAACCACTCGTGCATTAACCAACTGAGGAAATGGGCAATGATAATGGACTAGGAGGTACACACTGTAAGAAAGGGGACAGGCTGCCATGTGATGCCCCGATGACTGCAGTGGCTATACGGAACAGTGCTATGAGCTGAGCATGGTGAATAGGCAGCTTGTGAGAAGGCTGGCCCCTTGCCTGGCCACAGGAGTCTCTGCCAATCGCACACAAACTCCTGAAAATCATAGTGCAGACACTTTATTGTGAACTGACAAAGCAGTCCCACAACCTTCTATAGGCCTCACAGTACAAACTGAGATGTCAGAGTATTAACCTCAATAATATATTGCAGCAAAACTGGCATGTCAGAGTATTAACCTCAATAATATATTGCAGCCCGGCTATGTTGGTGGTCAAATTGTAGCCCACTGCACCACCAGGACCAAACAGCAGCCCTGACAAAGACAGGCAGGCACCACACCCTGTCTCTGCCTCCTCCGCATCAGACAAAAACATAAACAAACTCAGAGAATGAGAGAGGAGGGGGAGAAGATCGTAAAATGCTCCATTGAACATAATTCAAATATTTCCCTTGGCTGCTGCCTATAAGGCTACATGCGGGGACAAACGGGCAGTGGTCTGGGGCAGTGTGCTTGCACTGGGGAGTGGGGTTCTGGGAGAGTTTGGGGAATGTGGGCTTGGGTTTGAAATTGGGTAGTAGGCAGCCAACATGTATACGCAATCTCTGGAGTGGGCCCCACCCTCTGGAATCTAGCCTGCCTCCAGCTGCAGGGTCTGAGTGCAGGAAAGTGTGAAATCAGATTAGGGGCTTGGCTCATGTGATGCCCCATGCCAATCGGCTGATTAAACTCAAAATGGAAGAGGAGGGTTGGGATGGGTTTTAGTTGAAAGAAAGAGAGATGTTTTGAAGGTGAGAAGTGGTGTTAGGCTTTGGTGATAATGAAAGTGTAATTGATAAACAGAGAGGTCTTTTGAAAGAGACTCGACAAGACACATTGTGGTGTAAAATGTTGAAGTAGAAATTCCCTGATGCCGATTGCCGAAGAAGATCCTCAACATCTTAATCATTAATAGGCGTGAGGCAAGGATCCCATTTATAGTTTGTTGAGTAAATACACACACACACACACTCTATCTCTCTCTTAGGATATGAAAAAAGTCAGGTACTCACAGCTATCTGACTGGAAATCTGGGACAAACTGTTCGTCATCAGGCACCTGGGCTGTTGGCGATACAGGAGAATGTCACACATGGGGAAGAAACAGACACACTGCTGGTCCACTGTGCCTATCAATCTAATTATGACATTTTAAACAGAAAACAGCATGTTGTCCAGTCGCTTTGCAAGCAGCTGGCAAAAATAACCTCAATAGAAAACAAAATTGTGAAGGGGGATTTTGTAATCTCCCAGATTTTTGAGGGGCCCTCCTATATACAGCTTTTCGTCACAACTCATGTCACATCGGCTTTTTGTGTCAACACAAACATTAACTGCCATTGACAATGAAAGGATA
Source organism: Protomyctophum bolini (assembly GCF_963924005.1). Taxonomy (NCBI): domain Eukaryota; kingdom Metazoa; phylum Chordata; class Actinopteri; order Myctophiformes; family Myctophidae; genus Protomyctophum; species Protomyctophum bolini. Next base: position 11,812,407 of record NC_137877.1, on the reverse strand, counting down.
ATTTACGGCATACGTGTCTGAGCAAATCCGCCTTTTTAAACACAGTGCAACTGTTCTAATTCAGCTGGGGGCTTATCACATAAATTCGGTTGTCATACTACATGATCATGATAAGATCAGTTAAAGTTAGATAATGTTTTGTCATTATTACTTCATATAGAGCACCCCTCACTTCACACGGGTGTGATTTTTATTTTATATATCTCTTCCAAACTTCCTGTAGAAATAATGAACCATTTGCTTCTGCATCAAAACAGTGTGATAAGGGGGATTAATAACTTAAACAAAAACTAAGAAGTAAAATGGGCTTGCATGGGGGAATAAAAGAAAAGAAAAACGTTTTATATTTACAGGACTTTGTACTACTTGCCCCATTGATTGCACAGAAAACATGGATGAATATTTCACATTCTCATCAGGTTACTTGTTAACCTGAGCACTTGCCAAACTTCATCTAAATCCTAAAATGTTTCAGTTAATCTTCAATCTAACCACTTACTTTCCTTAACATCACATCCAGACTATTTGTTTTGAGGTGACTTTTTAGCATCCTGCACAACCATATTCCAAATGAAACTGTGTTTTTGCTGAGAACAAAAGAAATCCAGGGCTCAAAACGGAATCTCTAACAGATTGAATCTAACCGGGAGAAACTATATCTGAGCCATGCCTTGGGGCACAGCAACAGAAAACAACAGCGGAAATTAAAAGAATAAATGTATTAGAAACCTACCTTCTGCAATCCAGATTTCTTGCAGACGACTGAGGTCTTGAAAGAGTTCTGACAAGACAAAGACAAAATGAACATTAACATAACTTACACTATACAATTACAACTATACACTTCTACTATACAATCGTAATTACATCGTTATAAACCTGTGTTGTGTTTACTATCACAATACTGGGAATGAGCCATTCCACATAATTTAATTACCAGTTTCTGAAAAGTGCAGGGTTCATCAATACTAAATGTTTTTTTATTGACTTTTGGTACTTACATAGAAAAGTGCTATATCAAAATATAAATTTTCATGGGTGTGTGGATGAGATTTTGAAGCAATGAATTACCTTCTGTTTCCTGGGAGAGCTCTGTGTCCACAAACTTCCTTTTCCTGTCGGTGAGAGGCCTGCTGTAAGATGTGTCCTCTACACGAGACTTCCGCTGCTGTGGGAGATAAAGGTGTAAATATCATATGCCCAGCAATACCTGGTCCAGTTCAAAGCACTACCTCGAAACACTACAGCACATGCAACAGCAATTGAGGAAAAACAAGTCTAAACACGTCTGCTGTATAGGCCTACATTCAAGAGACTCTGAATGCATGCATTTGTGAGCTAGATTTGTTCTGTGATGACAGTGCCCAGTCCATAAGCAGTCTATATGTAGCCTAATGTTGCCATCTTGATGTGAACCATGCATAGATAGCAGCATTGTTGGGATTGGCATGTGTGTTCACTTACATTGGGTGGGACCATAAATGGGACTTGCTGGTCATAGAATCCGTCCATGTTATCTGGGGCTTTGGGGTTCCCAGTTGGGGGAAGGGGGTGGGTTTTCGCTTTAAAGCGACAGCACCGTGGTCACTTTCTGGATCCGGTCAACTGCAGACAAAGGTAACATCAGGAGAAATAAATCACCAACAAATAACAATACTAAAATATTCACTTGATGTCCCATGCTACATGCAAGACTTTTCTCATTGGAATAAAATGTGGTTTCCTACACTGTGCATATCCTCATACACGGGACTTATGGCCTGCATCATGAATCTTATTGAAACAACAAACAGTTTAACTGAAACATGCTGGTATAGACAAGGCTTCTCGATGTAAATACACCGTCATTAAGTGACGCACGTTAGTTGTTACATAACCAAACGCAGCCATCTGTGCTTATTTACGTTAATCGTCTTGGAAAGCAAAGTCCCATTATTTTAAGACCAGCCTTGTGTCTCATGTTCAGCTGCATGCTGTGTAACATTGTGATAACTAAATGTAATATCTCACACAACATCTTAAGTCATTACACTGCTTTTAAACGACACTTCCTTTGAGTGGGCTTTTGGGTGCACCTGGCCAAGAAAGATGTAGGCTGCCTAAAATAAAAAACAGTTCACATGATCACATCCACTGGCTGCACCGCACCGGATTGATATGACTCACTAGTCACTACAATGAGTAATCATAATTACAATGTAGAGTTAATACATCCGATATTCAACTAGGCTCCTTATGGAAAATGTCTGTGCGTAAACCCCGCTGAGGAGCGCGTTTGGCGAACTATTCATTTTAGGGTAGCTGCATTCTGCAGCTCCGAGATACCGAATGAGGCTATGGAATGAGGGACCATATGGGGCTAGTTTTAGGGCACATAATTATTTCAGTAAATGTTCATTATCGATGAGTTTTAACAGCTTTTCTATGTCACAAAAGCCAATAATGGCATATTATTAGCTGCTTTATTGACGTTAGTCTTAAAATACCCAAACCCCATGCAAACACCGTAACACGCTAGGTTTAACATTAGATGCCCGCAGTTATTCCAGAAGATGAAGATCTAGCATTCTAGCCTATACCATAAAATGCAAATGAGAAAAATAGAAATTACAGCTCAAAATCCCGAGCGAGAAAGCAATCCAGGACCAGGGAGCATAGTTTAGCCTCAGTGTGCGCTTGTTTTGCCGAACTTTAGGCTTCACAATTCATATACAAAAGTTTGCATTTCACTTTAAGCAGAAGCAGATGATGATGGGGCCGCCACCGGGGGATGAAAATCACCCAACACCCCTCCTTTTCTCCACCCCTCCCCCACCCCCTCCCTCCCTCCACGGACTCTTGTTTTTCTCAATGAAGTGAAACTCGATCCCTGAGGAACACAAGATGAGGAAACAAAAAAAAACTGACCCCTCCAGGCTCCAGCCCATTCATAAAATAACAAACAGTCGCCAGACCGCGCTGATAACCAAAGCTGATATCAAGAGATATAACAACGCGTAAGGTGCAAATACTATGCATGTGCTTTAAACACAAAGTCCTGCTCGTATTCTTACTTACACAAAAAGCCCATAGAAAATGGTTGCCAAAGTAAATATTACTTGAGGAAGATGGCGTTGGAAAAAAATGTATGTACGCACGAAATATTTATATCACTTTGTCATTGTCAAAACACTGACTGATAAAGTAGGCTTATATTGCAGCTTTAGGGGGCTTACCTTTATTATATTGCGTATATTCCGTCCCGTGTTGAAATGATCCACACAAAATTTGCGCCGTTGGCCGTCTGTGTGTCTGCACGGATAATAACACGACGTGCAGCCTTCGACTCGCGAAACTTGACTGAGCTTTTCGTTAATGGACCGGTCGGTTTTCCCCTGGGAAACTTGGAACACAGTAACATGCTCTGATTGGTTCAATCACAGTGTCCTTCAAAGCCGAGAAGCCAATGGCTTATCTGGAGGTGATGAATTATGCATTAGATGTCCTTGGACCAATCACAGAGTAACTCTGGCCTATTTTTATGAATGGTTGGATTTCATTCACATTTCTTTTCTTTTTTTCAGCCATCCCTGCCGATAGCTTTTAAAGGGCCAGTTACATAGGAATTAAAAATGCCACATGGTACAGAAAGGTTAGGTTACTCAACATTTTTAACTTTTCACTGTTAAAACTAAAAGGTTAGAGTCACATGATGGACTAATGTAACATTTTACTGTACATTTTCACTGTATACACTACACACACTACCTGTGTAGGTGTCACAGGTAAACAAGAGGGCAGTGACCTCTGCCTGTGTACTTACATTACAAAGGAGTGTCAATGACCGGAGTAACACTGAAGTAGGCCTAACACACACACACGCGCGCACACACACAGGCACACCCCCACACACACACACACACACACACACACACACACACACACACACACACACACACACACACACACACTAACCCAACTTCAGTCATCCAAAGGTATTGATTAATAATACAATTGATGGGAAATGTGTTTACAGTAAACATATTGTTTGGTGAGAATTGTCAAGATAAATGCCTTAAAAGGCCAGTCCAGAGACTCCACACCAATGCAACTATAGTCGCAAGTTCGCAACTACAAAACATTTTTAAGGCCAGTCCACACGAAAGCATTCAACTTACATTGGGGATAATGGTTGTAAATACGGTAGTTGCAAGTAGCACTGCATGTTGCAAGGAGTTGCATTGGTGTGGGCTGGCCTTTAGTGTATTAATTTTGTTGCATGCATGAAGTGAGTTAATGTCGTTTAACATTCTTCAGATAGGATTTTTCTATTTGGATGTATCGGCTGTCAAGGCCAGAAAGTAGTTTTTGCCACTCAGTAGGTGTTCCCGCATAACTTCGGGTGGGATGAATCTGTGCATATCCCTGCAGGGATACTCAAATAGATTTACCTGTGGGCCACATTACAAAAATGGCAAGGGGCCAGGGGCCAGTAGATAAAATTACGACATTAATGATACTTGATAACTTCTCTCTTTCAATTGCTTTATTTTCGCAAAATGTATCAAAGTACAATGTGCATGCACACAATATGTAAATAAATAAATGTGTTACATTTTCTTGCATAAACACAAAGAGCTGTTTCCATAACTGCACAAATTATTGCACATAACATGAGTAGCTGTTATAATAACATAATAACATAACATGAGTAGCTCTTTGCCTGCCTGCCTGCCTGTCTGTCTGTCTGTCCATGAGTAGTTATTTGTCTGTCTGTCAATGAGTAGCTGTCTTACTGTCTGCCTGTCTATGAGCTGTCTGCCTGCCTGTCTATGAGTAGCTGTCTGTCTGCCTGTCCAATTGTCCATGAGTAGCTGTCTGTCTGCCTGTCTGAGTAGCTGTCTGCCTGCCTGCCTAATTGTCCATGAGTAGCTGTCTGTCTGCCTGTCTATGAGTAGCTGTCTGCCTGCCTGCCTAATTGTCCATGAGTAGCTGTCTGTCTGCCTGTCTATGAGTAGCTGTCTGCCTTCCTGCCTGTCCAATTGTCCATGAGTAGCTGTCTGTCTGTCTATGAGTAGCTGTCTGCCTGCCTGCCCAATTGTCTATGAGTAGCTGTCTGTCTGTCTATGAGTAGCTGTCTGCCTTCCTGCCTGTCCAATTGTCCATGAGTAGCTGTCTGTCTGTCTATGAGTAGCTGTCTGCCTTCCTGCCTGTCCAATTGTCCATGAGTAGCTGTCTGCCTGCCTGTCCAATTCTCCATGAGTAGCTGTCTGTCTGCCTGTCTATGAGTAGCTGTCTGACTGCCTGCCTGTCCAATTCTCCATGAGTAGCTGTCTGTCTGTCTGCCTGTCTATGAGTAGCTGTCTGCCTGCCTGCCAGCCAGCAAGTTGGTTAACAGAAAATAAATTGTTATGGCTCATGAGTAAAATAAAATACAATAAACACAATTTGCCTGAAAATAGATTACCCAGCTATGACCTTTTTCATGAAAAAAAATGAGTAGTGATATGGCTGACTGAGTAAAATAAAACAATCTACCTGAAAATAGATAGCTATAAGTGAAGAGCAATTTCCGCAATTACCATTTCCGCAATTTCCGCAATTTCCTCAATTTCCATTTCCGCAATTTCCATTTCCACCATTTCCACAATTACCATTTCCGCATTTCCGCAATTTCCATTTCCACCATTTCCGCAATTTCCATTTCCAACTATTAATGGCAGCTGGGTTTCATCATTCAAATAAAATAGAATTCTGTCCGTTTAGCTATAAATTATTTGGATGACCTTAATGATCATAAAAAAAACCTTGAACGATTACTATTGCAATTTCTTTTGGGTCAAACCTTAGATTACTTGTCTATTTGTTATGTTTCTAATCAACCAGACCTGATGGGTTCAAGACTCAAATAGGCTACAAATACATTTACGATTGTGATTTTAACCACAAACACAATAGCAAAAGTAAAAGACTGACCACCTTTTATTCTTTATTCCCCTACTTTGGAATCAGTGTTGTTTCCACTAAAATACCTATAAATATAGACATATATACAGTATATATATATATATATAGACACCCCTCACACCTCGAGGGGTGTGTGTGTGTGTGTGTGTGTGTGAGCGCGCGCGCGCGCGTGTGTGTGAGAGACAGAAGCAGAGCTATACCCAAAAATGTCAGAGGTCACAAAGAACTATAAACCCTTGTCATTATCACCACTGTCAATTCTAAAACTGTAGTCCCACATATTACACAGACACTCGCTTGCATTACTGAGAATTTAAAACAAACCAGGGACAGTCAGCAGATGGTATGAAAATTATAATCCCCACAAAATCTGTGCAAGCAATGACACAGAGCTTATAAGCTTGTCTCAGGGACGATAATAGCATGAATAAATGAATCCATAGAATATACTTGTCTCATAGGATATATAGAGCTATGTTTTGCTACAGAGCCTGAGGTCTTAGGCCAAGGGTGAACATATTGTCTTACACAGGATATGGGATTTTCACACATGTGTCGTAGAGGAAAATATAGCAGGGGGAGTTATGGGGTGGATGTTCTTTGATTGGCTAAAAATGTTGACTGTTAAATTCACATAAAAATGGAATAAAGAAGGCTCTCAAGTGTGTCTGAGGATGCACCTGACCCGCATGAGCAGGGGCACTTCCATCCATTCATCCATCCATCTTCAATCGCTTATCCGTAGTCAAGCCGCGGGGGCAACAGCTCCACCAGAGAGCTCCAGACTTCTCTCTCCAGAGCAACATTAGTGACTTCCTCCTGGGGGATCCCAAGGCATTCCAAGGCCAGTGTGACGATGTAATCCCTCCATCTCATCAATTCAATTCAATTCAAATTTTATTAAAGTGTCAAGTCACAACAAATTGTCTCAAGACACTTTACAAACCAACAAAGATCCACCCAGAGCAAGCGAGCAATATTGCGACAGTGGTAACGAAAAACTCCCCTTTAGGAAGAAACGTCAGGCAGAACCCGACTCTAGGGTGGGCGGCCATCTGCCTCGACCAGGTCAGGGGAGAGGGGTAGTTATTACTACAAATAGTAGCAATAATAATAATGAATGAAATAGTGTAGGATAATATAATTAATGAAATAGTGTAAGATAATATAATATGCGGTATAGCAATGTTGTCGGATAATAATAATATATAATGTATGAGAATAATTAAGATATAGTGTAGTGGTAATATGTTGGTGGTCCACAGTCACACTTCTGATGGGTTCCATGAAGAGGCCTGGTCCACGGTCACACTTCTGATGGGCTCCATGAAGAGGCCTGGTCCACGGTCACACTTCTGATGGGCTCCATGAAGAGGCCTGGTCCACGGTCACACTCGGCAGTCAGTTGGGGGTTCATATTAGAGGTCAACGGAACTGCGAAGTGGAAGACGAAAAGAGACTCCACGAATGTTGAGTTAGTGGCAGGCCTTATTGGAGCCTATACAGTGTTTATTACAAGCACTGCTGGGAGACAAACCCACACAAACAATGTACGAATTAGGCATTTAGCAGACACAGGTGCGGGGTGCGGGTGCCTTGGTCTGCCCCATGGTCTCCTCCCAGTGGGAAGTGCATCGACTATCTCCCTAGGGAGACGCTCAAGAGGCATCCTAACCAGATGCCCGAAACACCTAAGCTGGCTCCTTTCCAGGCAAAGAAGCAAGCAGCGACTCTACTCCGAGTCTTTCTCACATGACTGCATTTCTCACCCTATCTCTAAAGGCCTGGATTTTCGGTGGTGAGGTGACCACCGCTCCGTTGGTGAGCTGACCACCGGAGCTGAAATAACGTTGAGCGGTGGTGAGTAAATGCCAGCCACCCGTTGGAGAAAACTCATTCTGGCCACTTGTATTCGCGACTTTATCCACACTTCATGAGTCATGACCATAGGTGAGAGTAGGAACGAAGATTGCTCGGTAGGCAGAGAGCTTTGCCTTCTGGCTCAGCTCTCTTTTTGTCACAACAGTGCGGTACAGCGACTGCAATACCGCCCCTGCCGCTCCTGAACAAGACCCTGAGATACTTAAACTCCTTCACCTGGGGTAATGTCTCATTCTAGCCTGGGTAAACCCCTCCCCCCTCGCCAGATTTGCATTGGCGAGGGGGGAGGGGTTTACCCAGGCTAGTCTCATTCCTTACTTGGACTGCACAATCCATCGGTTTCCTGCTGAGATACCATATGGCCTCAGATTTAAAATAAAAAGTAGTGTATACTGTGTATAACAGTGACAACATCCACTGAATTATTCTCCTCTATCTTTATAGTGAGGATGTGGGTGGTGAGGCGCCTGGAGGCGTGAGAGGAGTGAGCATATTGTGTTTCCATTTTGAATCTTTCCTTGTATAACTGTGACATATGCAAGCGACGAGAGTGACAAGCTGCTTTTGTGTACATTAAGGGCTGGAGACGAGTAGGGCTTTATGTTGTGCGTCACAGACATGAAGAAGAGTGATAGGGGTGATTTAAGCCTGCTCAGACACTGACGCAGATCAATGGTGCCCACATCTCATGTGGGCTAAATCCTTAACAAGGTGTAGACTCTAGTCTGAAAACTTACTGACCTGTAGTTACTAGTCACCAAACTCATGAACTGCTATCCTTCACACAATAGACCAAAGGTTCCCAAACTTGTCATTGCCACGGCGCCCCAAAATAGTCATATTTGGAACCGCTGCAATAAACATGAGATAGTTTTACAATATTCACTCTATGTGTGATTATGTATTACACAATACATTCAGTTGCTTTTGGGGAAGGGCAGAATTTCAGAAGGCTTGTTTTGTTTACTTTATTAAATGTACAGCCCTTTGAGAATGTAACAGTGATTGAGGCCAATACTAAATTAATTTGACTTCAGAAGCTCAGATAATATATTGTAAGAAATTCCACCAATGAATGCCATCATCAATGTCTACCGACCAAACAGCAGCTACATGCGATGAGGCACACTAAATAAGTGGATCTGGCCATTATCATGGCATGTATGTCTCGGCCTGCAAATATCTGTCAATTTACACATTTAAAAAAAGAGTTAAAATGGGAAAGCGGAGCCGTGGGGCACAGGATGCTCTTCCAGAGAAGGACGAGATGTGACTTGCCAGCTATTAATAGCACATTGGGAAATAATTCCTGCCGTGTTATCTCAGCAGCCGCACTCAAGACGCCTCGCCAAAGGCAAACTCAAGCCTGATTTATACATTGTCGCAATGGTGAAAAAAACAGCAGAGTTCACAACATGACGCAGTGTGCTGAGAGCTTGAAGATCTGTCATTTTGAAAAGAATCAGGCTTAAAGAGGCCCAGTTTTATAACCATTCCTATATTCTACGACTCTTATCTTTATTTATCTACCCCCCTCACTCCAATAACTCCATGCATCCCTCATTCCCTCCCCCTGGCTAATGTTTCAAATTTTCTTTGTCTCTTTCTAATCCTCTCCATCTCCATTTCTTCTGTTTATGCTCTTGACCAGAAATCAGGGAATGTAATGTAAAAAGTTATCGTTGTAATTTAATTCAAATTTTTGTGTTTCATTTCTCTGGATTTAACTGCCAGATAAAATGTTAACATGATATGGTCTTTTCGATTTATGTTTATTTCAGTATGACAGCACCAGTATATTCTCGGCGGATTGGGGGAGAGAGCATGATTCTTCTTGACCAAGAAGGGCCAAAGGTCATGAAGAGCTTGTTTCTGCAGGACTGAGTGTATATGGTTGTGGGAAATATGGGTGTGTCTTTATTGCCATTGTCTTCTTGTTTGTTCGCTCAATCAACCTCAACATTAATTTCCTCACGCTAACCTGCCAGAACCTGAGTCATCATCTGTGATTAATGGGTGCTGATATGTCTGTTTGAGTGCCAATTGATCCAAGAGAAATACAGGCATAGCTTCCTGTGGCACAGTCCACCCACACCAATACAGGAAACCAACATACTGTACAGTATATAATGATCTTATCATGAGTGAGTATATTATTGTAAAATAAAACAACAGAGGAATATAATTGAAAGGCCCCCTCGTTATCATCAATATAAAAGCACTTAACAATTTGATTCAATTAATATCCAAACAGTTGGAGTACAAAAATGCTATGGCTGCAGTGCTAGAAATCTGTATCTGTGCATATAACATATGGTTGCATGAATGTGAAATGCACAAATTTTGTTTATTTGATAAATGTCCATCAAAAGGCCAACAGAGTGAACAGCAAGGAAACCACACAGTAAAATCCTCAGTGTTCATTTATCCATTTGTACATTGATAGTTTTAAACGAACACTCAGGATTTCACTGTGCAAATGCAGACATACAGTAGACACTGGGTAGAGGGATGATATTGATTCTTCTCTCCTTGTTATCCAATCACAGACTAGAGTTTGGGGATTTTGTCTGCCCGTGACACTGTATGGACTGACAGTCCAAAACCATACTCACCCTATTGGGGAACGATTGGGGGGGAGGGAGTTAAATGAAGTCCTACTCTATGCAGGTCATCTGATTGCTGATCGCTGGTCTCAGTTATATAGTATGATTGATTATCTTGTTTTTATAGAATAATCTCCCTGAAATATTGCAATTTATTATGTAATATGTTTAGTAGTCCCCTTCAAAAATACTGTTGTTGATGTGTCTTAACCAGCGACTTAATTCCCACCTCTGTTGACATGAACAGAAAATACCCTCTCTATGAATTCAGTATCTGTGATTTGATAACATACATGTGGGATAACAACACTTCGGGGCTCTGCCGCATCTGCGCCTCTGATGTCACTCAATATCGCTAATCTGTCCCAGGCTGAGAATAGGACAGCACGGTCCGGACAGTAGTGAGTAGTGTACGATAAACCAGGGAAGGTCGGGATACTGGAGGGTAAAAGGGGGTGGTTATACTGTACATGGGGACAGATGGACCCTGGCTATCTCTTCATTATCATTATGTTGATTAATGTGGATGTAGCTGCTAATTATTGTAAGAGGGATTTGCAGTTTGGACATATGCAGTGGTTGTAGGCAAATCAAGCAGGACTTGAACTACTGCAAATTGTACAGTAATGTGTAATTTAATCTACATTTGTTTTAGCCCACTGAACTGAGGGCACTTGAAACTTGCCCTGGGACCAGGACAGTAGTCTACTAAACTAAGCCTGGTGAGTTAGCTGTACTGTCCTCCTGGGGAACTAAACACCTTAGATATCACTATTATCATAATAACACAATGGTAGGCCATTCTCTGCTGCTCAATGATGTCAATGTTATACGCAACACTGTACATTAACAACCTCTGCGGTAACAGTATCTCTACTGCCGAACCTGAGGTAATGGATGGCCTCTGGGTCTCCTGGGTTTGTCTAACCTCAGGTCAAATGCAACCTTCTACAGACCAGTTGCCGGTGACAAAACTAGACAGAACTAAATGACATGTGGGGGTTACGAAGGATCTGACCATAAATAACATGCAGTGGGTAATGTGTTTTTAGTACAATACAGAGATAACTAATTTTTCAATCTTCCAATGCCATTTTATTTGTTTTTGCCAATACAAATAAAATGCACACACAGTGAAATCCTCAAGTGTTAATTACTCAATTCATCAATTTGTAGAGGTCCATTTGCTTACATTTGTACACTGTCTGAGTTAAACGACCACCCAGGATTTTATAGGGCACAGCTGTGGGCAGAGAGTGGGTCCATTTCTTATGTTAAGGCTATTGATTACTTCAAGGGACGAGACTAGCATGAATTGTGACACACATGGACCGGGGACTCCGACAGGCTGTGTGTGGGTGTTTATGTCACCGTCACTTGATCCAACAATAAATCTATAGATACTATATGATGGCGGACACTTCCTCCAGGGATTTAGTTTTTAATGTATAAGACAGTTCATTGGCTGTCTTTATCTTTGCACAGTATCATCATAAAACATGCTACCAAAAAAAGAAAAGAAAAGAGAAAATCACAACACATAGATATATCAGATAAATTGAGCTTTTAAGCAAAGAAAAAAAAAATCTGATCCACAGAGGTGATGGTTATAGAGGAAAGGGGTTGCGACAATTGGCAGGCATGCGGTGGTGTGAGTTAACATCAGAAAAAATATTATAAACAAATATGTACACTTAATAATATAACTTTCTAAAACCATTCTTTCATTAAATGAAAAGTAACTGTAAACATGCACTCATTTTCCCACCAGGTTGTCTCGCCGCCAGGCTCCATGGGGTCAGCTCAACTAAAAGCAAGCTTCATAAGGCTGTATTGGAACAGTCTCTAGTATACAGCATGTTATTTGTGGAGTATAAAGGTTTTACCACATGTGTTATTAATTTACATTACATATATTGTCATATAAACAAAACAAAAAAAGAGCAGTTTAAACTGCAGTGAAAATGACCTGAAGAAGTTCAACCCAATCTCTGGAATGATGTTTTCTTATATGGAAAATGTACAATTATGTCTAGGCAATGGTTAGCTAGATACACTGTTGTGTTTTAATGGGGCCTGGATGCGAGAGTGGTGACTGTTTTAAAGGGAACTAGGGTAAAAAAAGGCATGGAAGCCTCAACCCTTGGAGCACAGTTTGTACCAGAACAACTTCTGTCGAACCATACTCTGCCCTGCACTTAAGACATACATCTCATATACAGTTTAGCAGGGAGGAAGGCAGTTTCCCCCGAATCTAATAAGAGATTAGATAGACCATGCACAATGAAATGTATTGTACTGTTATAACACTGCTCCATTAACATTTGTTTATCTTATTCAAGATCTCCCTAGATTCTGTTTCAGATATGTATTTAGCTGATTTATTGATTTAACTTAAAAGGAAAGAACAAACCTGAAGTGAGCAGGTCAAAACCTGATAAAAATGCATGTTTCATTGAATAGATCTCTGAATTAGATTGTGTGGGTAAAACTGCCTTCAGAGGCTTTCTGCACCAGCTCCTTTGTGAGCCATTGATAATGGTGACCCACTGAAGAATACTGATATGTGCTCCTCTAAGCTAAGTCTACATTGATAACAATTACATAATATTAAAATCACATTCATGTTTATATGTGCCCTACACCTACTTCCCAGATATATACAAATACTGTCTGCACATGTATTTGCCATATTGACAGTAATATGTTCATGTTCGATACAGTCTGTGTAATGTACTAAAGTTTAGTAACTAAACTAAGCGTTCTGTCGTTGCAGTGACAGGCAACGGCGACATTAACATGCTAGTATTTGTTATTTTCTCCTATTGATCGCTTCTACACCTTCTCTGAGGCCACCACTTCCTTATTTGTAGTACCATATTGTCATTTGGTGAAGTCTAGTTTAGTCTAGATTGGGGGTCTAGTGTTTGTCAAGAACAAAAACTTAGCGCTCATAGATAGTAATCATTGCTATACTGTTCGTCCGGTAACAGGGTTCTCTATCCCTCCAGCTCTATAGTAAACATATGCACCTGAAAATGTATTCTGTTGTGTTTACAGGAGAGAAATTAAGGGAGACCCTTGTTGTTACTGATCAAACAATCATGGTTACCATTGGAATATAGAGCTATTTAACACTTATTTTAACAAAATAATATCACTTACACCCCATTAAAGCCAAATCATGAGTGAAATAGAAAATGCCCAGCATTTTACAGTGGGCCTGGGTTGTCACAGTCCCTGCACCCTTGACATTGCCAGTTGATGTTTTGACACTATAATTAGAGCATAGAGTTTCACAGGAGGATTGATAGATCCTCCCTGAAATAGAGGGGTAATTTTAGATTCCCCCTGTCGGCGCTCTGGTAAATAAAACCCCTGGGGGCCCTGTTGTTAGTACACCCCAGAGGGGATTCATTTCAATCCCTAACCTCACTACCAGTGTCCTCTGGCTGGGGGTCAGGACATCTGGCGTTTGGTGGCCTGGCCGGGGGGTGGCTTGGTGACAGGAGCCGTTGTTGATTCAATCTGGACACGTGTCTTTTGGTACGCAGCGAAGAAAACAAGACCCTTCAATCCCTAATTTCAGTCCGGTCCGATCCATTTATAACCAATTGTATGTACAGCAACTGGACACCTGGCAAGCAGCGTAACTGTCCAGAGGTCTTGCTCTATCAGGGATGTCAAACTCAAATACACAGTGGGCCAAAATAAAGAAATTGGTACAAGTCGAGGACCAGACAGTGTTTCAACACACGGGCCATTTTTGTGTAGAGGGGTAGCTGAAAGTTGACCACAAGTGATATACTTTCACTGCTGATCAATAGTGAAGAGAAGACGCATGCTTGCGCTTGCGGGCCCTCGATACGTGACAATGCACTCGCAGTGCATTGTGGGACTTGTAGTATTATGGTGGTCCGTGCAATATACCAGAGGGCCAGTTCTAATATTAATTCAATATAATCCAAAGATAATTCATTCACGAGCCTGATTTGGCCCCCCGGGCCTTAAGTTTGACATATATGATCATCTGCAGAATCCCTACATGAATCCCCCACCCCAGGCCTGAGTTATGTGGCTTCTACCATCAACCTGTAAATGAAACATCCAAGTAGGGTATGCCCTACTACTACCATCAACTTGTAAAATTAAACGTATCAATATTGGATGAGGCTTCTTCCTCTCCTCAACCATGCTGTGCTTTTGGTCTGCAGGGAGGCCTGTGGAGTGAGCGCTCTTACATGCACTCTGTTCCATTATTCATACAGGTTATACAAAGAGATGGCATCACACCCTACTTTTCTTATCCTCCTTCAGTATCTCACCTTATAACCTACTTCTGTCTCTGACTTGTTTTTCTCCTCATAACCCCTCACCCCTCACCAACATAGAGCTGAGGGCGTGAGGTTTTGGGCTGAGAGTGGGGACCTAACACATTTTTTACTTTGGCAAGATGTTGGGACTAAAGCCACACCATGCACTGAGGACTTGGGACCGTGGTCCAGAGAGTAAATAGAAGATGGTGGATACACAGGAAAAGGTCGATATACAGAGAGTCTTTCATTTCAGGAACAAAATGGGCAAGTGGGCATGTTGGTCCATTTAGTGGGCCTGTTGGTCCATTTAGTGGGCCTGTTTTGGTCCATTTAGGAATTAGTTGTCTCTAAGGATATTGACATGCGGAATGTTCTCCTGGTTGTTGTGTTCCTGTTAATGAAACTCCATCCCCCATTCACCCACAGCCATGGAACAGTCATTTTGTTGTGTGTATACTGTATGCAAGTGTGTGTGTGTGTGTGTGTGTGTGTGTGTGTGTGTGTGTGTGTGTGCGCGCCTCCTAATCACGGCTCCTGTTACGCTTCTTAAAGAAAAAGAATGGCGTCTTCTGAGGTGGACCCAGTAACATGGGCACCTGGTTCTTGCGTGTGATCTGGACCTATAAAGATAACAAATCAACACAACACGACAGTGCGATAAAGAACAATCCTTTTGTTTCAGTCTCAAGTGTGAGTTGTGATTTCAAAGTTTAAGCAAAACCGCCATTTTCGTCTCACAGTTTTATTTCTGACACATGGTGCACGGTTCTCAGGTCTCATGGAAGGTTAAAAGTGTCGAGACTGCAAGGTTT